>NC_053497.1:131577458-131897913 GCF_905171775.1 Rana temporaria
CTTTAAACTTCTCCACAACAGTATCTCGGACATGCCTGGTGTGTTCCTTGTTCTTCATGATGCTCTCTGCGCTTTAAACGGACCTCTGAGACTATAACAGTGCAGGTGCATTTATACGGAGACTTAATAACACACAGGTGGATTCTATTAATCATCATTAGTCATTTAGGTCAACATTGGATCATTCAGAGATCCTCACTGAACTTCTGGAGAGAGTTTGCTGCACTGAAAGTAAAGGGGCTGAATAATTTTGCACGCCCAATTTTTCAGTTTTTTATTTGTTAAAAAAGTTTGAAATATCCAATTAATTTCGTTCCACTTCATGATTGTGTCCCACTTGTTGTTGATTCTTCAAAAAAAATTACAGTTTTATATCTTTATGTTTGAAGCCTGGCAAAAGGTCGCAAAGTTCAAGGGGGCCGAATACTTTTGCAAGGCACTGTATATATATTTTTATTAATTTATTCAGGGACTCCTCATCACTGGACCCCTCACCTGTGGAGGAACCGTGCAGCTGTACACCAGGGTTATTGAATTAAAAAGTCCCTTCACAGTCCCTCTTCCTTGCACCCCCATCGCATTCACAGTCTCCCTTTCTTGCACCTCCATCGCCTTCACAGCCCTTCCTTCCTTCCTTGCATGCCAGTTCCCTTCACAGCCCCCATTCTTTGCACCTCTCTCCTCTTTACAGCCCCCCTTCTTTTCAGCCCAGCCTCCTCCCTTCACAATACATTTCTCCCTGCCAATCACAGCCTTCCTCTAACCTGACTTATCTTACCTTACACAGCAGGTAGTAGGGACAAGGCACAGCATGTCCAGACAATGGGCGGTAGCTGCCCAACTTTTCATGTTAACAGGCAGATGACTCATCAAATCATCTGCCTCTTAGCGTGAAAAGTTGGGCAGCTCTCACCCACTGTGCGGACATGCTGTGCCTTCTCCCTACTACCTGCTGTGTAAGAATGAATGCAGCGGCCGAGATGGCGATGGGGCAGGGAGGGGAGGAAGGAAGGATAATACAACCCAGACTGCTAAGTGGCGGAGTTGCGGTCCAAACTGTCGTTCTTGGACCACAGTCCGCCATTCCGGGCAGCCTGCAAACATTTTTGCAGAGTAGCAGTGAAGTCCAGGACTCTCATGGGGCTCCCGAGCAGTGCCCGAATATCAGTCCGCCCCTGAGTCCAAAGACTACTTTGGTCCAACTTTGATGACAGTTAGACAGGCATTCCCTGAAATTGCGGTAAAATTGCGGCAAAACTCACACGACTTTGAAGTCCTGGTAGTGTGAAAGGGGCCTATGTTCGTGTTAATGAGCACCTTTGCCAACATAATCCATCCACCTCACAGGGGTGGCATATCAAGATGCTGATTATACAGCATGATTATTGCACAGGTGTGCCTTAGGCTGGCCACAATAAAAGGCCATTCTAAAATGTGCAGTTTTACTGTATTGGGGGGTGGTCGAGGGGGTCCGAAAACTAGTCAGTATCTGGTGTGACCACCATTTGCCTCACGCAGTGCAGCACATCTCCTTTGCATAGAGTTGATCAGGTTGTTGATTGTGGTCTGTGGAATGTTGGTCCATTCCTCATCTATGGCTGTGCGAAGTTGCTGGATATTGGCAGAAACTGGAACACGTTGTTGTATACGCCGATCCAGAGCATCCCAAACATGCTCAATGGGTGACAGGTCCGGTGAGTATGCTGGCCATGCAAGAACTGGGATGTTTTCAGCCTCCAGGAATTGTGTACAGATCCTTCCAATATGAGCCGTGCATTATCATGCTGCAACATGAAGTGATGGTCATAGATGAATGGCACAACAATGGGCCTCAGGATCTCGTCACGGTATCTCTGTGTATTCAAAATGCCGTCAATATGCACCTGTGTTCAATGTCCACTATTTATTTTTTATACAAACAACAAAAACAGAGAAAAAAACATAACAGGAACAGCATACAACCCTAGCCCATATTGAGAGGGAGAAAAGGAAAGGATGAAAAAAACAAAAAACAAAACATAAAATATATAAAAAATACACTCCCTTGATCCCCATGCTCCCCCTATCCCACTCCCCCTCGATCCTCTCATCTCTCTTCATACCTCCAGAATAACAAACCACCTACTCCATATTTTTTCAAATTTCTCTAAACTACCTATAGCGCCTGGTTACTTCTAAGTACCAGTGCTATTGAAATTTAGAGGGTGATCAGAGTATTAGTAGACTCTGATCCAAACTTGTTATGTTCAAAACAGCTTGGCTGTGCTGTGGGCTCATTATGTTGTACTGGGGTGTTCTTCCCACCCCAGTGCATTAGATGGAAGCAGTGGAGTCAAGGTTTGGGTGCTTTTCCCCAGCAGCCAATCAGGAGGGTTGAGCCTCGCTGTGCATGCTGGGGAGGGTACTTATGGGGCAGACGCCATTAGTTCTGGGTCTTCTTCCAGTGTGGCACCCACTTTTAGGGTGACCACATCACAGCGCCCCGGCGTTATGGCCTACCTGGCCGGGGCGTGCAATGCGGTATTCCTGGTTTCGGGACCATGTTGGTCCGGAACATTTGAGCAGCGGCGGGACCCAGTGATCGACTGGGTTCCCATTCTGGAAGATCCCAAGCAGTATTGCTGTTCAGTGGGGAGTCCATCTGCAGAGAGCCAATAAGAGGCTGGCGATCCAAAAGGATTACGACAAACCACCGGGGATCAAGGTAGCCAGACACTGAAGGATTGATCACCTGTCAGTCGGTACCTGGGCGACTATAAGAAGGAGATCCAGGCACAATTCTTCAAGGAGGATTGTCTCCATAATTGTAATCAGTGAGGGCCTGTGGCAGAGGTTTCTTACTGAGTCCATTCCAGGAGGGTCTGTGGCAGAAACTTTTCCCAGAAAAAGGTTCGAGTGATACTCCGGCTGCCAGGTCAGTGAGAGAGACCTGTCTGGGTACGCTAAGCCCACTCAAGCAGGAGTGGTGCGGAAAGTGTTACATATGGGAGCAGGACTGTTCCAAATACTATGCCTGAATCTGCTGTTCTCCTTCCTCCTTCAACTCTATCCTTTCACCACCAGTTTATTGTTTTTACCCGGCTGGGTAATAAAGAGCACAGAAAAGACACTTGTTGTGGACATTCCTTTACTATTGCTATATGCACCATACACCCCTAGGAATTCGGAAGAGCCACGAGGTAAATGTGCCACCCAAAACAATCCAGCAGCTCCTCCGGGGGTAGTGCTACACACCTCTATGTAAGAATATATACTTTTCCCTAATTAAAGTTTGCCTTACTTGTATTTTTCATTCCGCTACAGTGGGAGGGAATGGTGATACCCATTTTTGTGCTATAAGTTTTCGGAATAGTTTTTTGGAATAGACTTCTATTTATTAAAACAGTATATTGTGAAAACAGTATATTGTGATGCATATTGAACCCCTGGTTCAATATGCATCACAATCTCAAATACATTATTAATCGTAGATACCACCCCAGCCCAATACCGATAACGTTTAGGGCATCTCGATAGCAAATGTATTAGATTAGCTGCACTCCCTTTACATCTAGGACATTGGTCTGTAGCTCTGCATTTCCATTTGAATAATTTCTCTGGTGTATAGTGAGCCCTATGCAGAATAAATAATTGTGTTGGAGATAAAGAGGCCCGCCTGATGTTATGCCGATAGTGCCAGTGCCCACTGTTCATATGAAATTGGTCCTATATCACCAGACCAAGCTAGTCTAGCTGGTATATCCACAGTTCCTTTAAATTGATCAAATAATATATCATATAACTGTGATATCAAACCCTTTTTTTCTATCTTATCCAACAAGGCTATTACAACTGACTTACTATGCTTCAATTCATGTGTTCGACCCTGTGGGCCAGATCCTCAAAAGGGATACGCCGGCGTATCAACTGATACGCCATCGTATCCCTGTTTCTATCTTTGGAACTGATCCACAGAATCAGTTTCCAAGAGATAGACAGAAGATCCGGCATGTGTAATAGACTTACACTGCCGGATCTTAGGATGCAGTACCGCATCCGCCGCTGGGGGCATTTCGAGTCGAAATGCCGCTTCGGGTATGCAAATTAGAAACTTACGGAGATCCACAAAGCTTTTCTGCTTCTTTTTTTCTCCGTAAGTATTAGTTTGCCTGCGTAACTTTAGGGCTGCTTTTACAAAGTGTAAACTGTTTACACCTTGTAAAAGTAGACCCTTCTTACCCGCGACGCTGTTATTTTTTATTTATTTTTTTATTTTTTTCCCGCTGTATCTTTTTTTTTTTCGACGCAACTTTTTTTACCCGGCGCGATTCACAAAACTCGGCGTAACGTAAAACCGCGCTATGCCCGTTGGGAAAATGACGTCACGAGCATGCGCAGTACGTCCGGCGCGCGAGCGCGCCTAATTTAAATGGGATTTGCCCCCATTTGAATAGGAACGCCTTGCGCCGGCGGAATTTAAGTTACACACCCGAAAATTTCTAGGTAAGTGCTTTGTGGATCGGGCACTTAGGTAGAAATTTTCCGGCAGTGTAACTTAAATGGGAAAAGATAAGTTACGGCGGCTGGCTGTGGATCTGGCCCTTTATTTTTAATGCATGCCAGAGCTGTAAATATTGAAAAAAAAAATTGATTTGGGATATTATATTCTATTCTTAATTCACTAAAGGTTTTCATCACATCTTCCTGAAATAGCTGATTTATGTATCTTATTCCCTTCTGCTTCCAAATCTCAAACCCCTCCAATTTCATCAGTTCCTCATAACTACTAATAAATTCCAGATTGGAGTATATAAAGTGTATCCCTCTACCTCAGTAATTTTCCTAATTTCCTGACAAACCTTGTCAAATAATTTATCCGTAAGGAATTCCAATAAGAAAATCAATGGATAAACTCCATATACTTATAGTAAAATACTCTG
The DNA here is from genome assembly GCF_905171775.1 of Rana temporaria. Classification (NCBI taxonomy): domain Eukaryota; kingdom Metazoa; phylum Chordata; class Amphibia; order Anura; family Ranidae; genus Rana; species Rana temporaria. The sequence continues at coordinate 131,582,378 of NC_053497.1, forward strand.
TATAGGGTCAGAGTCCGATACTATTGTCCATCCGCTGAAGTTTTGTAATTGTGAAGCTAAAAAAGATTTTTTGCCCACGATACTGCTACATGGCATGGCTTGGCTTGGCTTGACCCAAATGAACAGGACCTGTACCAGAGTGGAGGAGGCGAGAGATTGAGCCAGGATCAGCACTTAACCGATGAGGAGCATGGTTCTCGTTCGCTTGGAGCTCTCCATTAGCTCAATATGCAATTTGTTGGTACAAGTACGTGTTCTGCTGGGAGACTTGATATGGTTATCGAATCTTGAGCTATTCTGTGCTCTAACAACACTGTTTCTGCAAAAGAAAAGAATGGGTTGCTATATTCTTTTTCCTCTGAATGTGGGACATGGGGGCCTGTCCTGTTGATGGCCTTGTTTTTTTGTACCTACTTTTGGTACGATGCAGGCTTTATCAGGTGGGTAGACGAGCCTGGACATACCACTATACAAGAGATGGCACCGTTGTGCCGTGTTATTTTCAGTTTGTGCTAACAGCCCTTTTATTGAGGAGGAGACGTTGGAAGGATTTCCCTACAAGTTTGCCTGATCGAGGATTAACCAGTTATACCAGTTCCACTGGCCTTGAGATCCGTGAGGATTTGTACCAGTATACCACAGGCAATGTGTTGATATTTTTATCCATCTCTAATTTTCCCCAATGGCTGAGATTCCTGTAATATTGTGGAATATCAGGGGTTTAAAGGGGTTGTAAAGGAAAAAAAAAAAAAAAAACCCTAAATAGCTTCATTTACCTTAGTGCAGTCCTCCACTTACCTCATCCTTCAATTTTGCTTTTAAATGTCCTTATTTCTTCTGAGAAATCCTCACTTCCTGTTCTTCTGTCTAACTCCACACAGTAATGCAAGGCTTTCTCACTGGTGTTGAGAAAGCCTCTTGAGGGGGGTGGGGGCAAGCAGGAGTGTCAGGACACCCACTAACACACAGCTCCCTTCTCTATCTGCAAAGTAGAGAGTGTCCTGACACTCCTGCTCACCCTCTCCCCCCTCAAGAGGCTTTCTCCACACCAGGGAGAAAGCCTTGCATTACTGTGTGTAGTTACAGACAGAAGAACAGGAAGTGAGGATTTCTCAGAAGAAATAAGGATATTTAAAAGCAAAATCAAAAGAAGGGGGTAAGTGAAGGAGGACTGCACTAAGGTAAAGGGAGCTATTTAGGGGGGAAAAAAATCCTTTACAACCCCTTTAAGTTCCCCTCTTAAACGTATGATGAATGCTACATGTTTGAAAAAAATCCATCCAGCCATCCTATGTTTCCAAGAGACTCATTTGACTGCCAAAACTCAGATTTGTCTTAGATATTCTTGGGTGGGAAGGGCGTACCATTCCACCCACACCTTGTTCTCTAGAGGTGTGAGTGTCCTGGTACATAGCTCAATAGATTTCCAAGAATTTGATGTGTGTATAGACTCTGAAGGATGCTTTTCTTTTGCACTGTCGCATTGGGTCACAGTAATGCATTCTTGCATGTATATATATATATATATATATATATATACCTTCCCCTTTTGCGGTAACGGTACTCCGCGTCCTGCTGTCATATTTGGCGGGGATGACGAAATTACCGTTACTAATTGTGGGCGACTTTAATTGCTGGTTGAGTCCCTTCATGGACAGACACTGTTTTGGGGACTTCTGTCACATCAAGGGGATCCCCGCTGCTGCGGTTGCTTGATGAGGTGGGTTGGGTAGACATTTGGAGGCACAGAAACCTTTGGACAGGCAGTTTTCATGCATCAAAACACATGGTACCCTGTTCAGAATAGACCTGGTGGTGGGCAACTTGGCCATGCTCTCTTCCGTTTCAGAGGTTGCATACAAACCCTGTTGTGTGTCATTCCCACGTGGTGATTAGCCTAATTGTGGCCCCATTATCTAGGCTGCCTAGGGCACCTTGGAAATTGAATGACTTTTGGGTGAAGTTATTTCTATCTCATGAGGGGTTGGAGTGGAGTATGTGTGAGTTTGTTACTGCTCAGGATTCTGATGACTCGGCCCTGGCCCAGTAGGATGCATGTAAGGCCTACCTGAGGGGACTACTTATTATTGAAATTAATTACGCAAAATTATTCTGGGCTGAGGGAAGAGCTAGAGAAACAGTTGCACACCTTGGAAGTGCAGTATGTGCACACTTGGCCAGAGAGGCATGGCAATCTGCTCAATCAGCTATTCTCCTTGGCGGATAAAAAGAGGTTCTTCTCTAAATTGGCCTTTTTTGAGGAGGGGGAGAGCACAGGGTGCCTTCTGGCTAAGATAGCTAATTCCCTACAGCGTTCTCCTGCCATTGGAGCCATTAAAACTCCAGCGGGCAAACTTGAGCATTCTTCGGATCAAATCCTGCAGGAATTGGCGAATTTCTATACACAACTGTATCTCCCTACCACTGAGTATACCCCTGAAGACTGGCAGGTTACTTAAATGGCATCAACTTCCTGTGGCTCACAGATGAGCAGTGGGGAGTCTTGGATGCTCCACTGACTTTAGAGGATTTACAGGATGCGCTTGCTGAGTTTCATAATTGTAAGGCCCCAGATAAGGACGGTCTACCCATGGAAATGTACAAAGAGGAAACAGGACGGAAGTACTCCTTCCTCAACTGCTAGCAGTTTTTAATGCAAGCCTTACCTCCATCTATGTCCAAGGCCAGTATAGTGTTGATTTTAAAGCCTGGCAAGGATCCGGTGCCACTTCCCACACTCCACTTGAGTGCTTCTGTACACTGCTTCCTCCAGTCTGAACATCAGAGATCAGATATTACGGCCATATTTTGCAACCAAGATGCAGGCGAGGCTAGCTCAGTCACAAAACTGGAACTTCTTTATTTTTACAAATTAACACAAAATATATACCCCACGGGAGGACATCCCCCTCCTGATCAAATTATCCTAACAATACAAACTGCACACAGGATAATAATTAGAACAACATATACTATAAATATTATGTTAATTAGCCACCTGGATGACTCAGAAGTCTCATTACAGGTCAGACTTGCTGTCACCAAACTCACACAGTACAATATACATTATCATAAGTATAAACACAGAACACCTTCCGACAATAGCAGGAGACTCCAGTAGCAGACTGTCTGACTCCTACATTGAACAGAGGCCAATGTGACCAGCTATTTCAATTAACATGTATAGTTCAGAATCAAACAAACCATGAAAAGTCTTTATATATTTTCTTGGAGATAATGGGCCATATTCTCAAAGAATTTACGCCGGCGTATCAGCAGATACGCCGACGTAAGTCCGATTCTAAGGCCGTCCTATGTTTAAGTGTATTCTCAAACTGAGATACACTTAAACATGCCTAAGATACGACGGCCTGCGCCGTTGTATCTTAGGCTGCAATATCTACGCTGACCGCTAGGTGGCGTTTCCTTTGGGGTCAGCGTAGAATATGCAAATGACTAGTCACGCCGATTCTCTAACGTACGCTTGCCCGTCGTAGTGATTTTACGTTGTTTCCGTAAGCGATACGCGGCGTAAAGATAAACATGCCCCCTAGGTGGCGTACTCAATGTTAAGTATGGCCGTCGTTCCCGCGTCGAAATTTGAAAATTTAACGTCGTTTGCGTAAGTCGTCCGTGAATGGCGATTGGACGCCATTTACGTTACCGTCAAAACAAATGACGTCCGTGAGACGTCATTTAGCGCAATGCACGTCGGGTAATTTACCCAACGGAGCATGCGCATTACGATCGGCGCGGGAGCGCGCCTAATTTAAATGATCCACGCCCCCTACCAGGATCATTTGAATTAGGAGTGCTTGCGCGGGTGGACTTTACGCTACGCCGCCGCAAGTTTACAGGTAAGTGGTTTGGGAATCAGGCACTTGCCAGTTAAACTTGCGGCGGAGTAACGTAAAGGACATACGTTACGCCGCCGGAGATCTATAAGAATATGGCCCAATGTGGATAAGTTTTACTGTCCCATCTGAAGTTATCCAAACCACATTCTCAGTGTCCATTAAGCGGTGGTCCATCATTAGAGAATGATCTGCTCTCTCCCTGGGCCATAGTCAATGGGTATGAGGATTTTACCTAGTCCTCTCCAGAAGCCCCTATCTTGGTTAGGTCTGTCACAATAGGAAATGCCCATTTTTAGGGGTATTTGCTCACATTCCAGGTCTGGACAGCAGAAGACCGGACCCCTGTGTAGTATGGTGAGTATTATAAAGCTAGCCATACATTATACAATTGTATTATTCAATTTCCTTTAGATTTACCTTCAACTATGTAGTGCAAGGGCTTGCCTGATTGCATACAAATTAAAAGTGTTTAGGTTTGGCCTCATATTATATGGTTTTGGTAAATCTAAAGGTAAATTGTACAAAAAAATGCTATAATGTATGGCGAGTGAAGCGAGGGAGGGAGGAAGAAAATCTTTATAATGTGGTCAGAATTAAGTTTTATAAATATTGGCCCGGATTCACAAAGCACTTGCGCCGACGTATCTCACGATACGCCGCGTAAGTGCAAATATGCGCCGTCGTCTCTGTGCGCCGGACCCACAAACTAAGATACGCCTAAAAATAGGCTTCATCCCGCCGACGTAACTTGCCTACGCCGGCGTAGCGTGGGCGCATATTTAGGCTGGACGCATGGTGGTGCTCCCATTGATCAGCCATTCAAATATGCAAATGAGGAAAATACGGCGATTCAAGAACGTACATGCGCCAGACGCAGGCTACGAGTGGTGCGCGTAAGTTGTACGTCCGGCGTAAAGTTAAGCCCCATAAAGGAGGTGTAACCCAGCAGCAGACAAGCAAAGGTCTGCACCAAGGAATACAAGCCGGCGTATTTTACATAGTTTACGTTGGACATGAGTCTGGCTGGGCATAGGATACGTTCATGGCGTAGGCAGTGATCCGGCGTATCTTAGGCAATTGTTCCGACGTGGTTGTGAGCATGTGCATGTCCACGGCACAACGCACGGCACAACGCATGCGCAGTTCGTTAAACGTACTTGTCTGGCGCTCGGACTATCATTTGCATGGGGTCACGCCTCATTTGCATGGGTTTGCATGGGTCAAGCCCACTTCCACCTACGCCGGTGTATTGTCACAGTTTGCTGCCTATCCTAGAATGCTCCGGAAGGCACATGACGGCCAACTGCGCATGCGCGATGCGTTCTAAACGCAAATGCGATGCGTTCCAATGGATTCACGACAGTGCACACCAGTGAAACCTCGGTCGGCATCCAGGCTCTTTCCTTAACATCCCCGTGGATTGGAGGATGTTAAAAAAAGAGCCAGGAGGCCGAGCGAGCGGAACGAGCCGTCCGAGCGAAGCGAGGACGTAAGGCCGACTGGCCACTTTCCTCTAAATCCACGTCGCCCTGAATGCCGGGTTCGCTGGTGTGTACTGTCGAAAATCCATTGGAATGCATCGCACTTGCGTTTGGAACGCATCGCGCATGCGCAGTTGGTCGCCACATGACTTCCGCAGCATTCTACGATAGGCAGCAAACTGTGACACTACACCGGCCTGCGCCTTCGAAACCTACGCCACGCCGTCGCAGCGTGGGGAGCACTGGCTTCCTGAATTTCATGCTTGCCTCTGCGTCGGCGTAGTGCACAGGGGGATGCGCTGCAGTGGCGTAATGTGCGCCTGCTGTCTGTGAATCCGGGCCATAGAGTTTACCATAGTGTTTTATGACCTTTATAAAAAGACATTTACAGCTTTGCATATTTGTATGGTCACTTATCACTTGTGTGGAGTACATTATACCATACATTCATCTTTGGAATGAAAGCTTAGAAGTTGTAATTTTTTAGCAGCACAGTGGATGTAAACGCAATGTTAAACAAGGTACCAAAATTCCAATACATGGAACCGTGTAGATGGAGGAGTAGGTCAAAATGCTTGTAGGCCAACAGCCACAGGAAACATATTGCAATCACAGCAGCGAAAGTTGGTGATCAATTAGGCATCGAGAAACAAGGGGGGGGGGGGGGGAATTCACACCTAAAACAGCATATTTCATTACAGGGGAAATTTCTTTTTCACACCTATTACTGCCAAGTTCTTATCTTCCGTGCTAAGGCTTGTAAAATACAATGATGTTATAGTGCTTTTCTGTGAAGTTCAACTGATATACTGTAAGGAGAAAAAATGCACTGCTAAAAAAAGCACAAAACTGCAAAAAACATAAATGTGACAATCACCTTTCTTGACACAGCAAGTGTAAGTATTATGGGGCTTATTCATAAAGTATAAGCAAAGTGTAGAAAACTATGGAAATTCAAATTTGACATTTAAAACCAAACTCATAATATTTCCTCCCCCTCTTTCCCTGACTACTCTGTCAAGATCAATGGCACAACCATCAACCCATCCCCACATGACAGGGTGTTAGGTGTAATCCTGGACTCTGAACTCTGCTTTAGGCCTCAGATCAAATCACTGGGCCGGATTCATGTAGATCAGCGGATCTTTAGATCCGCTAGATCTACCTGGTTTACGATCCGCCGGTGCAATTTAGCGAGGCAAGTGCATGATTCATAAAGCACTTACCTCGCAAACTGCACCGTTGGATCGTAACTCCCCCCGGCGGAATGCAAATTCCGCGGCTAGGGGGAGTGTACAATTTAAATCAGGCGCGTTCCCGCGCCGATTTAACTGCGCATGCCCCGCCGCGAAAAAGCCCAGTGCGCATGCTCCAAATGACGTCGCTAGGACGTCATTGTTTGCGGCGGGTACGTCGATTGCGGCCATCGGTATTCCCGATCGCGTTACGCAAACGACGTAAAAAATTTAAAACTCGGCGAGGGAACGTCGGCCATACTTAACATTAGCTACCCCTCATAGAAGCAGGGGTAGCTATCCGCCGGAAAAAGCCAAACGCAAACGACGTAGAAAATGAGCGACGGGCGGGCGTACGGACGTGAATCGGCGGTTTTCCTCATTTGCATATGCGACGGGTAAAAAATAGCGACGACACCTAGCGGCCGGCGGGAGATTACAGCCTAAGATTCGACTGGTGTAAGTCACTTACACCAGTCAGATCTAAGGGAGATCTATGCGGAACTGATTCTTATGAATCAGTCGCATAGATCCGACCGTGGGATCTCACAGATCCGACCGTCGGGTCTCACAGATACGACGGCGGCGTATCTGTTGATGAATCTGGCCCACTGTCAGCATCTTGCCGTCTCAACCTCCGCAACATCTCCAAAATACGCCCCTTCTTAACCGATGACTAAAGCTTCTAATTAGACATGTGCAGAACGGATTTTTTTTTTGTTTCGGATATATTTGTTATGTTAATAGTTTCGTTTTATTTTGGAATTTGTTTGATGTCGCTTCAGAATTGGTTTATCTTGGTTTCGTTTTCATAAAGTTTTGTTTTGTAAAATGTTTTGTTTAGTAATTTTCTAACAAATTCTAAATTTTCAGAATGATTGGAATTCGGCTTGGCCGAAAAAGGATCGACCAATTCAAATTCTGTGGGAAGAATAGCTGGTTGCCAGGAAGCCGGCCACGCATTCTTAAAAACTGATGACTCATTAGCCCTACTGACAGCTGAAATGTAAACAAAACAATGCTGGTGTTGTGACGAGAAATGACCCCCATCGAATAATACCCGTCCTGTACTGCGCAGGCGCAGCGCTTGTGCACTACGAAGCCGCCGAAAGTCTCCAAGCATGATCTGCTGTGCACGGCGCCTGTGCAGACGACTTTGTGCCACATGCTCCCACTGCTCGTGCAACTCTGCAAGGGGTGGATATATTATTGATTGAAGCGTGTGAGGGGCGGATGCCTACAGAAGAGGCCATATGTTATAATGATGGGCACAGCAGATAAGATGGGGGTGGATTTCTCAATCATGTTTATATTGCGGGGCGTGTTTACACAACTGTGGGGCGGGTTTAACAATGTTGATGGCCGGGTTTGAAGGACCTATTTAACTACCTAACACAAGCAATTTCAATACTTCTTCTGAGTACATTTTTATGATGCTTAAATCTTAACCCTGTTATATACATATATGCACTTTAAAGGGAATGATTTTGAGTCGGATGGACTACACTATACACAGAAATATACATAAACCTTTTTTTTGTCTTTTTTTTTACTTTCACTAAGTACTAGAAACCTAAGGGATGGTCCATTTTTTTTTCTCTTTGTCTTTCCTCTTCGCCCCTCTCCTCACCGGTGTCTGCCCCGTCCCTGTCCCGTCTCCTCTCCCTATCTAATTGTTTTAGTTTTTTTTTCTCTTCCCTATCCTCCATCTCTCATCTCCACCCCTCCCCGTACCCCGGAGCCTATTCGTACCTATCCTAGAGATCTATTGAAGTTAATCAGGGGGAATGGCTTAAAGAGGGGTATGCTAGGCAGAAGATGATAGGATGAAGTAGTACATATTCTGTATCGGTGCCATCATAGATTAACCTAATAAGGGAATATAAGGAGACCATGTATGTGTTGTTGTTTGTATGTTAATGTATACATGTAATAGTGTTACATGTTTTTTTGTAATGTCTTTTAAAAAAGCCTAATAAAAACGTTTTGGAAAAAAAAAAAATCTTAACCCTCCCATCAACTTTGTTAAACCCGCCCTTCAGTTGTGTAAACACACCCGCAATATAAACGTGTCGTTTATTGAGAAATCCACCCTCATCTTATCTGCTGTGCCCATTATTATAACATACAGCCTCTTCTGTAGGCATCCGCCCTCACACACTTCAATCAATAATATATCTGCCCCTTGCAGAGTTGCACGAGCAGCGGGAGTATGTGGCACAAAGTCGTCTGCTGTGTGCAGGCGCCGTGCACAGCTGATCTTGTTTCAGAGACGTTCAGCGGCTCCGTAGTGCGCAAGCACTGCGCCTGCACAGTACAGGCGGGCATTATTCGACAGGGGTCATTTTTCGTCAGAACACTGACAATAGAAAATTTTCGGGGGGAAAACTGTGTGGGGTCCTCCCCCCCTTCGGGTCTGGTATGCATTCTAAGGAAAAAAACATGTAAAAAAACAGCAGGGGGTCCCCCCCCCCCCAAAAAAAAAACAGAAATGGTACTTTTAATGCCAGACCCTATACCATTTATAAATATAATAAAAAGTAAGGGTCCTAACACTGAACCTTGAGGTACACCACTGATAACCTTAGACTATTCAGAGTAAAAATCATTATTAACCACGACTCTCTGAATTTGTTTTTTTAGACAGTTTTCTATCCATTTACAAACTGATATTTCCAATCCTGTAGACTTTACCTTACACATGAGCCGTGTGTGGGAAACTGTGTCAAACGCTTATGAAAAATCCAAGTATACCACGTCCACATTCACCCCTCTGTCCAAGGTTTTACTTACCTCTTCATAAAAGAAATCAGATTTGTTTGACAACTTCTGTCTTTCATGAATCCATGCTGTCTGTTGCTTAAAATATTTTTTTCCAGCAAAAACTCATCTATGTGGTCTTTTATTAAACTCTCCAGTATCTTCCCGACTATAGAAGTTAAACTAACAGGTCTATAGTTACTTGGTAAAGACTTTGGGCCAGATCCACAGCCAGCCGCCGTAACTTAAATATTGCCATTTAAGTTACACTGCCGCAAAATTTCTACCTAAGTGCCCGATCCACAAAGCACTTACCTAGAAATTTTCGGCTGTGTAACTTAAATCCGGCCGGCGCAAGGCGTTCCCAATTCAAATGGGGCGAGTCCCATTTAAATTAGGCGCGCTCCCGCGCCGGACGTACTGCGCATGCTCGTGACGTCATTTTCCCGACGGGCATAGCGCGAAATTACGTTACGCCGTGTTTTGTGAATCGCGCCGGGTAAAAAAAGTTGCGTCGGGGAAAAAAAAAGATACGGCGAAAAAAAAAAAAATCAGCGTCGCTGCAAAGAAGGGTCTACTTTTACAAGGTGTAAACAGTTTACACTTTGTAAAAGCAGCCCTAATTTTACGATTGCAACGTAAGTATTTACAGAGATTTCACGAAGCTAAACCGCTTCGTGGATCTCCGTAAGTGCTCATTTGCATACGCGAAGCGACATTTCGACTCAAAATGCCCCCAGCGGCGGATGCGGTACTGCATCCTAAGATCTGACAGTGTAAGTCCCTTACACATGCCGGATCTTCTGCCTATCTTTGGGAAACTGATTCTGTGGATCAGTTCCAAAGATAGAAACAGGGATACGATGGCGTATCAGTAGATACGCCGGCGTATCCCTTTTGAGGATCTGGCCCTTTGTTCCCTTTTTAAATATGGGCACCACATTGGCCCTACGCCAATCCAGTGGTATCATTCCTGTCATTAACGAGTCCCTAAAAATTAGAAACAATGGCTTTAAAATGACAAAGCTCAATTCTTTTAGGGTCCGCGGGTGGATGCCATCTGGTCCAGGTGCTTTATCCACCTTTATTCTGTCTAAATATTTCTGGACCATATCACTTTTGAGCCATTGTGGATCATTTGGGGCTGTGTCAATACCATCCCCATTATGGACATGAGCTCCCCCATGCTCCTTTGTATACACAGAGCTGAAGAAAGTATTTAATAAATTTGCCTTCTCTTTGTCCTCAGTCACCTACTCTAGATTGTTTTGTAAAGGGCCTACATGCTCAGATCTGACCGTTTTACTATTAATATATTTGAAGAATTTTTTTGGGGTTGTTCTACTATCTTTTCAATCTGCCGTTCGTTTTGAATTTTTGCATCCTTGATTTCCTTTTTACATATTCTGTTATATTCTTTGTAGCATTTAAACAATGATAGTGTTCCTTCATTGTTATATTTTTTTAAAGTTATTTTCTTATTATTTATAGCCATTTAAACTTTGGCCGTGAGCCTCACAGGTTTTATTTTTAGCCTTTTAAACTTATTGCATAGTCGCATAGTCTTTTTGAAGAGTTTCCATTTCCGCTCTGTGTCCATTGATGCCAAGTGTTTATCTTTCCCGTATGTGTACAGATAACATTAAATTAAATCATGTTATGGTCACTGCTACCCAGATGTTCTTTTATATAAATATTGGTAAAAGCTCTGCATGGTTTGAGATTACCAGGTCCGGCAGAGCGTCATTCCTAGTCGGGGCCTCAATAAACTGGACCATAAAATTGTCTTGTAATAGGTTTACATTTTTTTGGGCTTTTAACTGTCCCAGCAGTGCCATTACTCCAGTCAATTTCCGGGTAGTTAAAATCCCCCATTATTATCACCGTCCCAGCCCTTGCAGCCCTTTCCATCTCATACTTTGTCCACTTTTAGGTGATCTCTTAAAACCCTTTGCTTCAGAGACATTTATCCTGCCTCCAACCAACAACCGTGCATTTGTTTTCTCCATCAGCCCATCCCTCACAGCTATTACATTTTGTATCAATTGACCCACTCTCTCAGATTGTAAGGTTTAATGAGCAGGGCTATCTGATTCCTCCTGTATTGAATTGTATCTCTACTATTCTGTTATTATAGGCATCTGTCTTATTGCATAAATATTTGCAAAGAAATAAGGAAGTATTAGTGGACTGCTAAGCAGTGGCTGCCCATCCATTAGGGGTGTACAGGAGCTGCTCTCCCCATCTATGCATCCGGCCTCCTGGTCTACATTCAGGGCGCCGGACGCATGGATTCCAATGGGGGGTGTTTTTTTTAAGCACGTGATTAGATCCAGAGGCTCTAATAGGCTTCTAAAAAAGGGGATCTCGGGGCGCAGAGCACTGCGCTCCGAGCCCACTCAGTTGTGTGACAATAGCAAATGAAAATTCACTATTTTCACACTGATCCTTCTCCTGGCCAATCAAGCATGTCCTGAGACCCGTACCCATCACCCGTAGGAGCCTTGTCTGACCTAGATGGGGTCTGGATTACCAACCAACAGCCCGAGGGAGGGGGCTTGGTGCGGGTGACCTGCGTCAGACGTGACCGACGGACCACGGGGGAAGTTGAAGGGGGGTGCCGGCCGACCGGGTGGACCCCGCTTTCTTGCTGGGTCCCTAGCTTGGCACTCACAAATACTCCTCAAGCTTCAACTCCGCTGACACGTTAGTTCCTGGGATTGGCACTCACTGATGCTCCACAAGCGTCACCTTTCCTGTCCCGCTGGGTCCCTGACTTGGCACTTGCTGAAGTTTTCTTCACCGTCCCCGGCTGACAAGAAGTCTGCTCAGGTACTGGCCTCAGCTTACTCACAGTGGTCTCCGGTAACAAGGTGGATGATGCTGTAGTGGCGACAGCTTCCCCTCTACCTCCAACCACGACTAGTTCCCCGTCTGGCAGAGTCGTCATTTTTGGTTGGACTACAAGCCCGCAGTCCCAACCCTACGTTGCTCTCCTGCTTCTGGATAGACCCTCAGACAGCCTAGCAGCCAGATGTCCTCAGGATAGGCCTAAGGCTTACGGCCTAGCAGCCCGGGGTAATATAACATGTCCACCCAGACAGCCATCCAGGTGGCACAAAACCCCCGATCACCCAAATAAATAGGCTCTCCCAGCAGGCCAAGGGACCTGAGAAAATCAATGCCCATTGACTGAGACAGCCCATTTATTCATAATCTGTCCTTGCTATGCCCTTGTCTTATCCAATGTTACCAGCTACCCGACCAGCTAGTGGCAGAAAGGAGAAGTGCAGCAAATTCCAGAATTAGGGGGAAATCAATTGATCTCCTAACAGTTTGGCCAACTATCACCTGGCAACTAAATTTAGTAGCAGCCTTGCCTAAACATCAGGGTGCTACATCTGCCTCCAATGCATTCTAAATCACTAACCAGAAAAAAAGCATGTAGTCAGTGAAGTCCGAACCACTGAACTGCATATTGATTTAAAGGATAGCTGCAACTTTTGTAACAAGTTATTGTAGGTTCTCAGTGAACTGTGAGGGCACTGGTGTGTGCCCTTGTAGTTCATTGATTCTTCCTGCTCTTCAGTACCTATCTGCCTATACAGGAGGTATGGGCACACAGCTTTATTGAGTGCCTGCAGAAGCCTGACATTGCACCCACAATCTGCTATACATGGGTACAATGCTTAATAGGCTGCAGTGTTAAAAAATAATACATGCACATTTTTTTACCTGTAAAATCATGTGCATTTATTATTTTCCTTTCCATTCTTTTTATTAGCCAACTATTAGCCCATTTTTATTGCCTAAAAAATGCTTCATATGTGCCCAATGTCACTCTTTGTTTATGATTTGCAGGAGGATAATATTGGATCAAATCTAAGACAATTATATTAGCTGTATTTACATTTTATAGCTTAATAAAAAGGATTTTTAAAACTTCCAGGGTTTGGGTTTTAGTTCTTTTCTAACAACATTTTAGCAGCTGAAATGTAAGCATTAATTAGCTGATATCAGTTAAGGAGCTTCAACATGTTATTAAATAAGCCCTGTTTGGCAGCCAAGGCGTCTTTAAGAAATTACAATGTCTCACCTGACTTATACATGGACATGTAAGTGGTTCATTGCTGAATTTGTGTAACTTCCCCTCTCTCTACACGTAGTAAGCCCTTTTTAATTTCTGGTGGTTTTCAGCTTCCGTTGTGCCTTAATCTACTTTGTGCGGAAGTTCCCTTTTTCTGTGACTTTACACTCACAACAAGAGACAAAGTCCAGCCATGAGCAGAGGAGCGACTAAGCCTGCGGGCCGAACCCAGGAGAATGTCTCTTCTGTCCTTCTTTTGGATAAGGAGAACCAGAAGGTGTTCCAGTTGCTGGGGAGGAAGTGCACGGTAAGATGGGTAGACGTTGGGTGGGCTCTGGTTCCTGTGCCCTCATTCTATAGAGATGGTGATAGATAAACTGTATCAGATAAGCACTCATAAACAGCAAATCGAGGTTCTCAAGGAATAGACAATTCAAGCTAATAACTCCTGTTGAATAGGCCTGGAAAAAAAAAAATCGCAAGAACCTGTTGGCCTATCAATTAAGCTTTTTTTTTTTAAGTGAACCTGTTCTGAAGGTATTACCGTATTTATCAGGGTATTGCGCGCTCCGGCGTATAGCGCGCACCCCTAATGAGGACCCGCAATTCCTATAAAAAAATGTTTTAGTACTTACAGTTTTGGTGTCTTGCGCGGCATCCATCGGCGGCCTCGTCGGGTCCGGCGTCCGTCTGCGGCTTCGGTGGTGTCCTCCCGGCTTCTCCCGTGCTGTCTCGCCGTCGAACCGCCGCTTCCCGCGCTCAGTTTGAATGCCTGCGTCGACATATACCGAATGCAGTACACTCGGCTACATTCAGCCAGGTTCGGCTTCGCTCGTGCTCACGCTCTGTGACGTTTATGCGTGAGCACGAGCGAAGCCGAGCCTGGCCAAATGTAGCCGAGTGTACTGCATTCGGTATATGTCGGCGCAGGCATTCAAACTGAGCGCGGGAAGCGGGTATCGGCGTATATCGCGCACCCACGATTTTCCCCTTATTTTAAGGGGGAAAAAAAGCACGGCATACTCTGATAAATACGGTATGTAAAATGTAGATGGTGGTACCAAGAGGTACCTACACTTATCTACAACTTTCTTCCTTACTGCCCAAGGTTTATAGGTACAGTATCTCACAAAAGTGAGTACACCCCTCACATTTTTTAAATATTTTATTATATCTTTTTATTTGACAACACTGAAGAAATTACACTTTGCTACAATGTAAAGTAGTGTACAGCTTGTATAACAGTGTACACTTTCTGTCTCCTCAAAATAACTCAACACAGCCATTAATGTCTAAACTGCTGGCAACAAAAGTGAGTACACCCCTAAGTAAAAATGTTCAAAATGGGCCCAAAGTGTCAATATTTTGTGTGGCCGCCATTATTTTCCAGCACTGCCTTAACCCTCTTGGGCATGGAGTTCACCAGAGCTTCACAGGTTGCCACTGGAGTCCTCTTCCACTCCTCCATGATGACATCACAGAGCTGGTGGATGTTAGAGACCTTGTGCTCCGCCACCTTCCGTTTGAGGATGCCCCACAGATGCTTAATAGGGTTTAGGTTTAGAGCAGGCATGTCCAAAGTCCGGCCCGCGGGCCAATTGCGGCCCCCCTGGTGATTTAATATGGCCTCCTTGGCAGGGCCGTCTTTAATATGGTTTGGGCCCAGGGCAAACATTTTTTTTGGGCCCCCCCTCCAGCTCATTTTGGGCCTGGCTGGTTCACATGTATGTTTTGGCGGTCCTCATTTGTGCAGGTACAGCAGCCCGTTGATTTGAATGGGCTGCCATGCCTTTGTTTCCTGCAGAAAAAAGGTGCATTCAGCATTTTAAAAATACAGTTGCCTTAAAATCCATTCTGCTTTTGCACCATGCTACTTGATCTAAAAATGCAGCACGTTTGACAGTGCGGGAACTGCAGATAAGTCACAGCAGACAGCAGAATGGACAGACAGTGCTGTATTTCAGTGCTTGATGGGCATAAGCGTGCCGTGTGCAGCCTATTACATGAGGCATGCGCTTTTCTTTGCAGGAAACGCAGGCATGGCGGCCCATTCAAATGAATGGGCTGCTGTGCCTGCGCAAATGTGGGCCGCCAAAACACATACATGTGAACCAGCCAGGCCCAAAATAAGCCCATCAAGCAGTTAAATACAGACAGTAATGTCATGTACTCTGAGGCTTTACTCAGCCTGGACTGCAGGTCTGGTCTGTGATTTAAAGAGTTCCTCTATTTTACACATGGCATGGCATGGGGTCCCATGGTGCTAAAGCAGAATGGACAGACGGTGCTGTGACCCCATGCCATGCCATGTGTAAAATAGAGGAACTTTTTAAAACACTGACCAGACCTGCAGTGAATCATCAAATATTATAAAGACTTTGGGCACACTCTACAGAAAACTTAAATTTACAATATAGATTAGCAAACAGTGACATACCTTGAGGAGCAGGACATGAAGAAGTCAGCCTCAGGAAGAGCAAACTGGGGATGTTATAAAATCACATTCTAATTCACTTTTATATGCAAGCAGCACCCAGTGGCAGGAAGGGAGAAGTGCGCGTCCAAAGGGAAGCCAGGGGTGCTGTACATTTTAAAACACTGGGAAGGTAAGCAGTACTGTCACTGGCTGTGTGCCGCTGATGATTTTCAGCCTGATTTGTGGGCAGCACAGGGGCTTAACGGGAGGCAGGGCCGCCATCAGGAATTATGGGGCCACTTACACAGCTTCAGGCATGGGCCCCCTGGAGCAGAGAGCCGGGATGGGGGGTGCTGCCGCCTGAAATTGAGAAGCAGGGGGGGGGGCTGCCGCAAATTTAGAAGCGGGGGGCCCTTTACAAAAAAAGAAATAAAGAAAGAAATAAAGAAAAATATATATAAAAAAGGGGTGTAGCCATCCGGGGCCCTGGGGACCTCTGGTCCCTTTAATAAAAATTAAAAAAGAAATAAAAAATATATATAAAAAATATATTTTAAAAAGGGGGTTGCCATCTGGGGCCCTGGGGACCTCTGGGCCCTTTAATATTTTTTTTGTTAATAAAAATAAATTACAAAAAAAAGGGGGTCGCCATCCGGGACCTCTGGGCCCTTTAATAAAAAATATATATAAAGAAACATTTATAAAAAAAAGGGGGGGTTGCCATCCAGGGCCCTGGGGACCTCTGGGCCCTTAAATAAAAATAAAATAAAAATAATATATAAACAAAAATAAAAAAATAAACATTTATAAAAAAGATAAAGGGTGTTTGCCACATGGGGACCTCTGAGCCCTGTAATTAAAAAAAAAAAAAATATATATATATATATATATATATATATAAAAATAAAAAAAATAAATAAAATATATAAAAAAAAATGTTTTTTATAAAAAAAAAGGGGGGGTTGCCATCCGGGGCCCTGGGGACCTCTGGGTCCTATAATAATAAACATTTATTTATATATATATATATATATATATATATATATATATATATATAGAGATTTTTTTTTTTATAAAAAAAGGGGGGTTGTCATCCAGGGCCCTGGGGAACTATGGGCCCCTGGGGACCCCCAGACCTCTAAAAAAAAAATTGGCCCTTTAATAAAAAATAAAATAAAAATATATTAAAAAATTGTCCCTTTAATAAAAAAATATATTTTGTTTTTTTTATTTAAAAATAAATAAAAAAAATGGGGGGTTGCCATCTGGGGCCCTGGGGTCCTCCGGGCCCCTGGGGGCCTTCGGACCCCTAAAAAAAAAAAAAAAATTTTTTTTTTTTTTAAAGGGGGTTGCTTTGGGCCCCCAACAGTGACAGGGCCCAGGGCACCTGCCCCATTTGCCCTGCGGTAAAGACGGCCCTGGATATATACCGTATTTATCGGCGCTGCCTCAGAGGGGGCGGGACGAGCGCCATCAGATTGCACAAAGAGAATCTCCTGTTTACTCAGCGGCGTCTGTAATAGGAAGTCCAGTCTCCTGGGATGCCATTGGATGACTGTTCTGTCTATCATAGGAGGCGGGACTTTGTATTAAAGAGGTAACCGAGTAAACAAGAGATTCTCCTGTTTGTAATCTGTCGGCACTCATCCCCCCCTACCTGTCCCCTCCGAGGCTGCAGATGGGCATCAATCAGGCTGCATTCATGGCACATGTGAGGTTGCATTGATTGCAATGGTAAGGCAGTATTCATTGCACATGTAAGGCTGCATTCGTGGCACATGTAAGGCTGCATTTGTGGCACATGTAAGGCTGCTTTCAAGGCACATGTGAGGCTGCATTGGTTATCATGGTAAGGCTGCATTGATTGCAATCGTAAGGCTGCATTCATGGCACATGTGAGGCTGCATTCATGGCAATGGTAAGGCTGCATTCATGGCAATGGTAAGCCTGTGTGTGTTACATGCCAATAAATACGGTATATCCAAATAACACACCCAAGCTCATCCTTAGTCATGAGCAGCGATCAGGGATTCGTTAGGGCCACAAAAGAGATATATACAGTATATCCAAACACGCCCAAGCTCATCTCTTCACCACACACAGCCACAAACGCAAAAGAATTCTTGTTGGGCCGCGTATTAGTGCTCAGACGAACACACTTAGACCGAATTTTAATGGTTCAAAGAATGTCAGGCGAAATGGTCGGCCCTCGTGCATGTTTACTTCATCAAATCTGGCCCTCTTTGAAAAAAGTTTGGACACCCCTAGTTTAGAGTCATGCTTGGCCAGTCCATCACCTTTACCCTTAGCTTCTTTAGCAAGGCAGTGGTTATCTTGGAGGTGTGTTTGGGGTCGTTATCATGTTGGAATACTGCCCTGCGGCCCAGTCTCCCAAGGGAGGGGATCATACTCTGCTTCAGTAGGTCACAGTACATGTTGGCATTCATGGTTCCATCAATGAACTGTAGCTCCCCAGTGCCGGCAGCACTCATGCAGCCCCAGACCATGACACTCCCACCAGCATGCTTGACTGTAGGCAAGACACACTTGTCTTTGTACTCTTCACCTGGTTGCCGCCACACACGCTTGACACCATCTGAATCAAATAAGTTTATCTTGGTCTCATCAGACCACAGGACATGGTTCCAGTAATCCATGCCCTTAGTCTGCTTGTCTTCAGCAAACTGTTTGCGGGCTTTCTTGTGCATCATCTTTAGAAGTGGCTTCCTTCTGGGACGACAGCCATGCAGACCAATTTGATGCAGTGTGACGTATGGTCTGAGCACTGACAGGCTGACCCCCCACCCCTTCAACCTCTGCAGCAATGCTGGCAGCACACATACCTCTATTTTCAAGAGACAACCTCTGGATATGACGCTGAGCACGTGCAATCAACTTCTTTGGTCAACCATGGCGAGGCCTGTTCTGAGTGGAACCTGTCCGCTGTATGGTCTTGGTCACTGTGCTGTAACTCAGTTTCAGGGTCTTGGCAATCTTCTTATAGTTCAGGCCATCTTTATGTAGAGCAACAATTATTTTTTTCAGATCCTCAGAGAGTTCTTTGCCATGAGGTGCCATGTTGAACTTCCAGTGACTAGTGTTAGAGAGTGAGAGCGATAACACCAAATTTAACACACCTGCTCCTCATTCACACCTGAGATCTTGTAACAGTAATGAGTCACATGACACTGGGGTGGGAAAATGGCCCAATTTTGACATTTTCACTTTTGTTACCAGCGGTTTAGACATTAATGGATGTGTGTTGAGTTATTTTGAGGGGACAGCAAATTTACAATGGTACACTGTACAAGCTGTACACTCACTACTTTACATTGTAGCAAGGTGTCATTTCTTCAGTGCTGTCACATGAAAGGTATAAAAAATATAAAAAGAAAGATGTGAAGGTGAACTCACTTTTGTGAGATACTGTATATATGCCTGCATTAAACGTTATATAGGCAGTGGCGGTGCGTCCATAGTGGGCGCAGGAGCGCCGCCCCCTCTCTCCTGCACCCGTCACTCAACATTACATTGATTCATGCATTACATGAATCTATGTATTGCCGCCGCTGCCGCCCACTGTTCAAGTGGCCGGCCCCCTGTTGAGTGCCGGCCATCTGAATAACAGCGGTGGGTGTGTTTTGGAAGTATCAGCGGCTCTGATAGGCTTCCCGATTACAGCCTGTGGGCTCTAATCGGCTTCCAAATGGTTAACCAGAGGGCGCACAGGGTGTGCGTTGCCTGGTTAACACTACAAAACAGATTATAGCGCACACATGCAAAAATGACATTTATCCTGCAAGGCTAGTTAAAAACACCTGAACATATTCAAAAATACGGGGGTTTGGTCACACTATATGGTCATATAGTGCTAAGCCCACTTACTGCGACAAAGTACCCCGAATTAGTGGGTTACTGGTTAACAGTGACACACGTCTCAGCAAATCAGGTTCACAGGGTCAGGTTACTAGTCACCTGATTGGCTGAAGCGACATCGAGGGCGGGAGAAGACACTGAGGGAGCGTGGAGGAGGATGGCTGACCCGAGAAAAGTAAGTGCCGAGGGGGGGGGGGGGAAACTGGCGGTATTTTGGGGCAATCTGGTGGCATTTTACGGGGTAAACTGGCGGCATTTTACGGGGCAAACTGGCGGCATTTTACAGGGGCAAACTGGCAATATTTGAGGGGGCTAACTGGCAGCAATTGATGGCACAGTGGCGACAATTGATGGCACAGTGGCTGCCTTTGATGGCACAGTGGCTGCGTTTGATGGCACAGTGGCTGCGTTTGATGGCACAGTGGCGACAATTGATGGGCACAGTGGCTGCTTTTGATGGCACATTGGCGGCAATTGATGGGCACATGGCTGCGTTTGATGGCACAGTGGCTGCGTTTGATGGCACAGTGGCGACAATTGATGGCACAGTGGCGACAATTGAAGGGCACAGTGGCGACAATTGAAGGGCACAGTGGCTGTGTTTGATGGCACAGTGGCGACAATTGATGGGCACAGTGAGGCTGCAATTGATGTTTTTTTTTTCGTTTGCGCCCCCCAAAAAAATTTGAGCACCAGCCGCCACTGTATATAGGAATTTCCAAAATGGTACTCCTGCCCAAGAAAAAAATTCCAGCATGTTTCTATTGTAATAATCAGAATCTTCCTCAGGGAGATGAGGACATCTGGATTAAAAACATATTAGAATGTTTGCATAATCACAATGGGGTGAATTTACAAAAGGCAAATATACTGTGCACTTTGCAAGTTCAGTTGCTCCAGAGCTTAGTAAATGAGGTGAAGCTTCACTTTGCAAAGAATACCAATGCACGCAATCGCATGCCAGATTATTTTTTTTAATTACATTTTTGCTTGCACATGATTGGATCATGGAAATCACCAGAGCTTCCCCTCATTTACTAATCTTTGGTAAAACTGCACTTACAGAGTGCACAGTCTACTTGCCTCTATCAAATCAGATTTAAATCAAATTAAAAATAAATCAGATTTTCAATTTTATTTTTAAATCGACGATTTTTATCCACCCTGATGTGTTCCAAAACAAAATACAATTCAACAAGCAACGGGCATGATGGGGGTAGGGGAAAGAGTTTGCAGGCCCAAAGCTTTATTGAAAGGACAAAGACACACAAGGGAGAGTTGGGGGGAAGAGGAAATCTTCAGACCTTGTCCTCTTCTTTAACCTCCCTGTCGGTATTATTATTTCAGATTTTAGGTGCTGAAAGCGGTACAATTATTTTGCAATAACTCACTTAAATCTGTCCAAACAAGAGTCTAGTAGACATCCCGGTTATGAAAAAGTTTGAAAAACAAAATAATAAATTATAATATAATAAATAATTATAACAAATAATAATATAATTATAATAAAAATTATTCAATAATGTAATCAAATCAAAAACACTGAAATTTGCTCAGTTGCAGAATTGTCGCTGTCATTATTTTTATTGTTTGATGACGAATTTCCCCACAAATCGCTATCACTCAATTCTGCAAGTGATTATAATTTATTACCGCTGTTTTCTAGCTGGTCTAAAACCACTTTTGACATAAAGGGACACTTTTTGGTTGCTATGGACAATCTCCAGTTTCCAGGCAGAAAGAACCGTTTTTATTATATAAAAGTACATGCAGGACACTGGGCAGACCACTAGGGACAAGGGAGGGGGGGGGGGGTATTTTTTACATACAGTACTGTAATCTATAAGATTACAGTATACTGTATGTATTGTGTTTATTTACTTTTTTGAATTTGGCGCCGTTCTCCGCCCCCCGTGCGACGTCACGGCGCAGGGACGGAGCACGGCGACACACGGGCACTGTGAATCGAGCGAGGAGACACTGCTCGATCACACAGAGCAGCGGCATCGCATGATCCAGGGACAAGGTAAGTAAACCCTGCCTGTGGCTGCTGCGAGGCGATCCCGAGTGTGGCTAGGGGTTACCGCTTTTGGTAATGAAATACCACCCCGAGCCAGACTCCGGAATACCGCCAGGGGGGTTAAAGTCCATCAAGGTATAGTCTGCGACAGTCCTCAAAGGAAATCCTCTCCCGCTGGTGGATGAGGTGCTTTCTGGCGCACCACAAAGCGTCTTAAAAGCAACACAGCACCGTCAAGGCGCTGTCAATGTCCTCCTGAGAATGAGTCCCACAAAAGAGTCCGTTCAACACACCAACGTGTGTGATGGCAGTCTGTGGCACAAAGTCCTTAAAGTGGCTGTAAACCCTTACAGACCACTTTTATCTACAGGTAAGCCTATAAAAAGGCTTACCTGTAGGTACTGGAAGTATCTCCTAAACCTGCACGGTTTAAGAGATAGTTACCATATCAACGTCATTGGGGCATGTGCACTAGAAAGGGCGCAGTTGTGCCGCTTCTACCAGGGCCTGTGCCGTGACCGTCGGCTTCCAAGCACATGCGCTGGAGTGTGCATAGTCCAGGAGCAAAGGGAAGAGGGATGCCGCTCTAGGAGGGGTGTCTGGAAATGTAACTCTCCTCAGAATAGGAACAGCAGGTGCAGGCTAAGCATAGGCAATTGGGTGAGGAGAACATTCTGGACAGCTGCACTCAAAATCAATGCCTTTATTAAAAAGAGGTGATAATCAAAAAATGCAAGCCACAGCAAACAACGGAATACAGGACTGACACGTTTCACACTTTCAAAAATGCTTATTCGAAGCTTTTTAAGTGTGAAACACGTCAGCTCCTGTATACCGTTGTTTGCTGGGGCTTGCATTTTTTGGATTATTACCTCTTTTTAATAAAGGCATTGATTTTGAGTGCAGCTGTCCAGAATTTTCTCCTCACCCAATCACATATGCCGGAGTGATGTCACGCAACTCTGGCCAGTCACAAAGCCAGAGTCCGTGGCCCCTGAATGAAGAGGGGTAAAGATGGATGCTTCCACCAGTGGGGATATCGCAGGCTTTGTTTGCAGGTAAGTGGCACATAATGACTAGCCCATTATGCTTTTACTTTGCAAGGCAATAAAGAGGAAGTAAAACCCATCATACGTTCTGGTTACCTACATTTAGTACACTTTGGGGGAGATGGATTAGAACACCTTTTAGGTTATTATTGCTGTCTGTGCCCCCATCGGGGAGATTCACTCTCTCTATTTGTCCCATTAACCATTTTTATTGAAAATTAAAGTTAAAAAAAATCTTACATTTTAGGTTGAATTTAAGAAGGAAAGCATACACAGACCATAGGATGGCGCTATGGGTGTCCTGAAATAGTACAGTGCCACGTCCTGACTAAAATAGAAAGGTTGGTGTTGGAGGAAAAAAATGGACTTTATAGGCACTAGTCGTTAACAAAAAAAGATACATTTTATTGATGCAATCCCACAAGGGTCATTGGATCAACATTACAGTGGAAGGATTTATAAAATACATTAAAAGCATAGAAAAAATTATCACAAAAATTCACAATAATTTACAGAGCATTAATATTAAACCAAAACTGGTCCAAGAAAGACATCACAAGGATTTATGATGGCTAACATGTATATTGGTAGGTTTCAAACAAGCTCTACATGTTTCGCGGATGACCGCTTCATCGGGAGCTATTGGTATTTTCATCCACGGTAATGGATACGGGTCAATGTTGAACTCGGTAGAAGATATTAGTTAAAGTGGGTAAGGTAGGCTTTTTTTTGTTTGTCGGACGTTCCTGGTGGTAAAGGCAGCTGGGAATCTATCCAAAAGAGCCAATAGGTAGGTACACTGGTAAGGTTGTTTGAACAGTAAAAATATTAAAGTCATCAAAACAGACGTGTTCAAGTAGAAGGGAGAGTTATCCCATAGGATTTAGAAATTAAATACGGAAATGTGTAAGAACCAGGGGATCCTGCATGGGCTGCATGGAAAGGAGCATCAGCAGGACCGTGAAGCCAAGAACGCCATACGTATGGGAGAATTATAAGGGGAAGCTCCATGTACCATTGATAACGATGTGTACTATGTTTTGGGGAAATGAGAATTATCTACCACACAGCAGCCATTAGAGCATGACACGAACATCCGTACATATTGTAGCAATTTAGCTGTTTTTATTATAAGTGTACAAGGTGTTGAGCATTTTCAAAATTTTCAATATTTATTACTATCTATACTTTTTTAACACCAATAAAACGTGTTTTAAGAAATTGTTACATAATGTAAATTTTTTGAACCACTTAAGGACCGCCTCCTGCAGATATATGTCTGCAGAATGGCACGGCTGGGCACAAGCACGTACCTGTACGTCCTCTTTAAGTGCCCGGCCGTGGGTCGCGGGCACGCGCCTGCGACCCGGTCCGAAGCTCCGTGACCGCGGGACCCTCGGACCCGATCGCCACTGGAGTCCCGCGATCGGTCCCCGGAGCTGAAGAACGGGGAGAGCTGTGTGTAAACACAGCTTCCCCGTTCTTCACTGTGGCGCTGTCATTGATCGTGTGTTCCCTGATATAGGGAAACACGATCAATTACGTCACACGTCCAGCCCCGCCCCCCTACAGTTAGAAACACAGATGAGGTCACACTAAACCCATTCAGCGCCCCCTAGTGGTTAACTCCCAAACTGCAATTGTCATTTTGACAGTAAACAATGCATTTTTAATGCATTTTTTGCTGTGAAAATGACAATGGTCCCAAAATTGTGTCAAAATTGTCCGATGTGTCCGCCGTAATGTCGCAGTCATGAAAAAAATAGCTGATCGCCGCCATTAGTAATAAAAATAATTATTATATAAAATGCGATAAAACTAAAGGACGCCAATTTTGTTTGGGAGCCACTTCGCACGACCGCGCAATTGTCAGTTAAAGCGACGCAGCGCCGAATCGCAAAAACTGGCCAGGTCCTTTACCTGCCTAAAGGTCCGGGTCTTAAGTGGTTAAGTAACCACTGCAGTAACTTGGTTGTCTTTACCCAAGTTCTTTTCAGCTAGTACATAGGGTTACGGTGACCACATTATAACTACCGGTAGTGACCTGTAAATAATGGTAACAAAGATGAATCCGCCCTTTCTGTGTTCCCACCACTGCGCTTATGAACAAATAGTGATAATCAAATTGGCAAAAGAGTGAAGCAGCTACTTTTAAAAAATCAAACTGTGAAAAACATATTCTAAAACCCTAAAATTAGTGTAATAAAATGTAAGCAGCACTGTAAACAATGTAAGATGAAATATCCGTTTTCATAGGTATTCAAAAATAATGCTAATGTCCATAAACATCACCATGTGACAAAAGCAGGGCTCGAGTCCTGCGGGAACGCATGGGAACGACGTCCCTCCACTTTTTTCACTGTAGGAACGTCGTTCCCGTTGCAGGACTCGAGCCGCCCGTGCCGATCTTTGTCGACCTGAGCAGCGGTGTTGCAAGGCGGGAGCGGGGGAGGGGGCGCTCCGCACCCGGGTGACACCTGGCACAGTGCTGGATTGAGCGAGGCGCCGCAGCTCTCTCCTCCTCCTTCCCTGTGCACTCCAGTTACTTTGCTTTGAAGGGAGGAGGAGAAAGCTTAGTGCTCGGCGCCCGCATGTCTTCCGGGAACTGCAATCCCCTATTATTGTGACAGACAGGCGGGGAGAGGTGCCGGCTGCCTATCACAATTACCCTCGTCACAGCCGACAGAGTCTAGGCTCCTCCTCTACACCGACAGTACATCCACAACAGGAGGAGGAGCCTAGGAGGAGGGACATCCATGTGGAGAAAGCCACATGACAGACAGCGCGTCTAAGGTCTGTAAATGTGGGGAGGGGAGAGATATTACTATACTCACAATGGGCAGATATACAGGGGGGGCTACATTAGGGGCATTAGTAATTACACAGGGGGGGTTACATTAGGGGGATTACACAGGGGGGGTGTTACATTAGGGGGATTCCACAGGGGGGGTTACATTAGGGTGGATTTCAGGGGGGGGGTTACATTAGGGGGATTACACAGGGGGGGGGTTACATTAGGGGGATTACACAGGGGGGGGTTAAATTAGGGGGGTTACATCAGGGGGATTACATTAGGGGGATTACACAGGGGGAGTTACATCAGGGGGGGTTACATTAGGGGGATTACATCAGGGGGGTTACATTAGGGGGATTACATCAGGGGGGTTACATTAGGGGGGTTACATTAGGGGGATTACACAGGGGGAGTTACATCAGGGGGATTACATTAGGGGGATTACACAGGGGGAGTTACATCAGGGGGATTACACAGGGGGAGTTACATCAGGGGGATTACACAGGGGGAGTTACATCAGGGGGGCTACATTAGGGGGATTACATCAGGGGGGTTACATTAGGGGGATTACACAGGGGGGGTTACATTAGGGGGGTTACATCAGGGGGATTACATTAGGGGGATTACACAGGGGGAGTTACATCAGGGGGGGTTACATTAGGGGGATTACATTAGGGGGATTACATTAGGGGGATTACACAGGGGGAGTTACATCAGGGGGATTACATTAGGGGGATTACACAGGGGGAGTTACATCAGGGGGATTACACAGGGGGAGTTACATCAGGGGGGTTACATTAGGGGGATTACATCAGGGGGGTTACATTAGGGGGATTACACAGGGGGAGTTACATCAGGGGGGTTACATTAGGGGGATTACATTAGGGGGGTTACATCAGGGGGGTTACATCAGGGGGATTACACAGGGGGGGGTTACATCAGGGGGATTATATCAGGGGGGTTACATCAGGGGGATTACACAGGGGGAGTTACATCAGGGGGGTTACATCAGGGGGATTACACAGGGGGAGTTACATCAGGGGGGTTACATTAGGGGGATTACATCAGGGGGGTTACATTAGGGGGATTACACAGGGGGAGTTACATCAGGGGGGGTTACATTAGGGAGGTTACATCAGGGGGGTTACATTAGGGGGATTACACAGGGGGGGTTACATTAGGGGGATTACATCAGGGGGGTTACATTAGGGGGATTACATCAGGGGGGTTACATTAGGGGGATTACACAGGGGGAGTTACATCAGGGGGGTTACATTAGGGGGATTACATTAGGGGGGTTACATCAGGGGGGTTACATCAGGGGGATTACACAGGGGGGGGTTACATCAGGGGGATTATATCAGGGGGGTTACATCAGGGGGATTACACAGGGGGAGTTACATCAGGGGGATTACACAGGGGGAGTTACATCAGGGGGGTTACATTAGGGGGATTACATCAGGGGGGTTACATTAGGGGGATTACACAGGGGGAGTTACATCAGGGGGGGTTACATTAGGGAGGTTACATCAGGGGGGTTACATTAGGGGGATTACATCAGGGGGGTTACATCAGGGGGGTTGACATCATATTTTTTTTTTTGTAAACGGGCACGTTACAATAAATGTTGCACTGTATTTTCTGTGAAATATATATGCATATGAGCGTATCATTTTTTTTTTTTTTTGGTGGGGGAGTGGATCTTGGGTGGGAGTTCCCACACTTTTTTCCCCAGGACTTGACCCCTGGACAAAAGTAAACAAATTCCAAAAAATATATATAAATGTGTTTAAATATTACTTAAATATATGTCCATAAAACACATCAAGTAGGTTTGTGAAAAAATAATGATAATAGCTTCCAATCTTCCACCACACCCTGTGTCAGTGAATTCTCTCCCATCAGATGCAAAACTCACCAACTGAAATTGCCTTACACTCTCGTGTTCGGCGTGTAAACGTGTACAAAAAGACCTCACTGGTAGGTATAGCAGATAATCCCAGTTCCAACCAATTCACTGCCAGAAAGCTCCGCATGTAAATAAAAGAAGTGCTCAAAATAGCGTGATACCGTAAAATCAGTTTAATAACACACTTAAATCTTCAAATATAGAGCAATACACTGCACAGCAAACACTCGTTCAGAGATGAATCGAAAACCGAGTATATTGGTCACAGCAGACCCAAGGTGTCAACTGATCGCTCACCACCTCCCCGCTGTTCCTTCCTGGATCTCTGCTACCTTGATCGGCCTTGGTACGTCACGCGTTCACTTCAGATGGTTGCCGCACAGCTACGCCCCGACATGTTTCGTCATAAAAGACATTTTGTACATGTTTACACGCCGAACACAAGAGTGTAAGGCCTCGTACAGACGACCGAACATGTCTGCTGAAACTGGTCCGCTGAGTTGGTGAGTTTTGCATCTGATGGGAGAGGATTCACTGACACCGGGTGTGGTGGAAGATTGGAAGCTATTATCATTATTTTTTTCACAAACCTACTTGATGTGTTTTATGGACTTATATTTAAGTAATATTTAAATATTTGTCCCATGGTGATGTTTATGGACATTAGCATTATTTTTGAATACCTGTGAAAACGGATATTTCATCTTACATTGTTTACAGCGCTGCTTATATTTTATTACACTAATTTTAGGGTTTTAGAATATGTTTTTTATAACTAGTGACCTAGCAAACAAATTCAGCTTATCTGAGCTGTTTATCATAATTTTCTACTTTTTTATATAATACCAACCCTTAGCAATATTGCTTAATATTTATTTTTTTCCAAATATAAATTGTATTGAGAATTGCAAAAGAAAAGAACAACAAATGGGGGGGGGGGGGGGCTATACAGAAAAGATACAGTACAACTGTGGTCAAATTTGACAGTCCCACAGACATAGAGGTCTTCAATAGAAGGCTCGCATTCAGTCTCCCGTGAGGATAGCCTACCAGATGTTAATCCAAAGAAAAGAATGTGGTAGTACATTACATAGATCATAACATGTGACCCGAAAACAAGGCTATACCATCTATACTTAATATTGCTATAATTACTGGGCAATATACACAGTCTTACTACCGGCGACCTTAGACTAACCAGAGAAGCAAAGGGACGGCCTCAGAGTAATTGGAGGTAAAGCCATCAGTTGAGAAGATAGGGGGTGAAACAGATAGGGAGTAGAGAAGGGGGGTAGTTGATTAACACGAGCGTGATGGACACGGCGAGAGCGTCGCCCCACCATAGATCCGTGTCGGTGCGACCTTTAAGAGTTCAGCAAGGTCTGTCCTTCATCAGAGAAAATGAACATATTCCATGCCAACAAGGTCTTAGAATGCTTCTCTTGTTTGTGTTGGGCTGTGAGCACTAGGTTGTTTAATATTTTTTAATTTGCACAATCTCTTAATGTTAATGCATTTCTTCTCAGGCACTGGCAACAACTGTGGCGCAATTATATCTAGCACCAAGCAATGATCACTGGGTGAAGCAGTGCTGTGGAGTGCTATGTCTCGAGAAGGACAACCCCCGACGTTCCTACTTCATCCGGATATACAATATTACGGTATGATTTATTCTGCAGCCCAAAATTCATATTTAAGAGTAAGCATATTTATAGACTAAGGCAAACCTAACAAAGGGGAAAATTAACATTGCATTTACTTTGTCTTCATCATAGGCGTGCGCAAGGGGGGTGCCAGGTGTGCCTGGGCACACCCTAATCCTAGGATGGGCAACCAATCAATGTCGATCTCCTCAGTGATCATGGGCAGGTGACAGATAAACTGCAATTCTTCCTTGCTGACCCCAAAAACCTGGACAGGAGGTGGAATTTAGTAGAACCAATCTGTATTTTCCTCTTGCAGCAGCTGAAAGTAGGCTTCTCCTCCTCTCCCTCTCTCCGACATTCAAATGCCACAAGAGGAAAATACCAATACCATACCAATATATGCAACCCCCTCGTCCCTGTTCTTTCTGCTGCCTGGGTCCCACTGTGAGATCCCTTGCTCCCCCTCCCCCATTGCTTCAGTATGGAGAGCTGGGAAGAGGCAGGTAAATATTTTTACACACGCATGTGTGTTGGAGCTTTGAGGTGCACACCCTAATGCAATAGGCTGCACACACTTATGGTCTTCATCTGCTATTCCATTAAATTTGCAAACCTAAAATTTCCACTTTTACATTTTTTTCCCCTGTAAAAGTCACAAATTACAATGTGTTTTCTATCATTTTTATGTGTTTTGGGCCACCACAGTCTGCCCTCCAGCAACAATGCTCATTTCCATTATCCTGCCATATGACACAAGGTTGCTCAGTGAATAAAACAGAATCCTGTGCAAAGAGCCCAGACTGGAATAGACTACATCCTGGGGAGACACAACTGAAAAATCTGCCTAACACATTTCATGTAGCCCCTTTAACTGAACTCTCATCTACTACCAGCAAGTTATGCTTCCTTCCCGTTTCACTTTCTTTCTCAACATATTTTTTACAGAAAACCTAAAAGTTTTTTTTAGAAAGCTTGCAAAAGTATATCCAATTCGTATTGAATATACACTCACTGGCCACTTTATTAAGTACACCTTGCTAGTACCGGGTTGGACCCGCTTTTGGCTTCAGAACTGCCTTAAGTCTTTGTGGCATTGATTCAACAAGGTGTTGGAAACATTTTGGACCATATTGACATGATAGCATCACACAGTTGCTGCAGATTTGTCAGCTGCACATCCATGATGGTAGGGTGATCTGACATCCCCGGTTTTCGGGTACAGACCCCGGATAGAGGACACTGTCCCCGGACCAAGTCTGTCCCCAGTTTTGTCCCCGGATAGGATTTGAACAGGGGCTGTGGCAATTTCAAAGACAGACAGTGCAAAATAAAAAAAGTGTATTTTCTGATAATCATGTGATGGTCGGATCAGAGGGAATATTTCTTCAGTTTCGGGTGCATGCCCATTCAGCTCCGCTTGCATGTTCTTCTGTCTTGGCTCAAGTCCCAGCCAGCCGCCTGCCTGTTTATCTCCTAGCCTTCCCTGGCGGAGTGATCTTCCTCCGCTCCCCAACGAGTAGTAGCCGAGGCCCGTAGAGTAAGATTTGACAGGCTGTGAGGCGGGTGGCGGCAGCAACAGGCAGAGAGTCGTTATTGTCGTTATTAGTAAAAAAAATATGTCCACAGGTTTAATTTTAAAAATCTACTCACCTTACCCGAAGGTGCTCTAATGGATTGAGATCTGGTGACTGTGAAGACCATTGGAGTACAGTGACCTCATTGTCATGCTCATAAACCAGTGGTGAGATGATGTGATCTTTGTGACATGGTGTATTATTGTCAGAGAACTATCCGTGGAAGAAATGGCAGACCTGTCCTGCAGCAGAGGCACGGACCAACGAGCGCAGAGCGCGTGCGCACACCAGCACACGCACGAGCAACAACACTGAGAACTCTGTGTTCTTCATTGCGCACGCGCGTGCGCCATTGCGCACGCAATGCGGGCGGGACTCCTGCCGTCAGTACCCTATTTAAAGCCTGTTGCAGCAGTTACCAACTGCTGCATGATCTTCAGCCCTTGGTGTGTTTCCTGAGTTCCTGTTCCTGTTTCCTTGAACTACTGTTGTTGACCCAGCTTGCCTGACCAGGCTTCTCCGTGCACGACCTCCCGCTTGTCTCCCGGCTTATCCTGTGTCTTGTTCCTGCCTGCCTGATCCAGTGTATGACCTCGGCTTGCCTTCTGACCTGTTCCTGTTACTTCCTCTCTGCTTGCTACCAGTGTATGACTTCCAGCTTGGCTCCCGACTCCGCCCCTGGGTTTCCCTGCTACACAGTCTCATCCGGTACTTCCGTGGTACCCCTGCCTGACTGCTTATCCTGGTCTACAGCTGATCTCCAGCATCTACTCAGGAAGTCGCAGCTGGCAACTCCTGCCTCTTTGGGCATAGCACTCCCTGTGTCACCTTCAGGGGACGCTCTGCACTCAGTCGCAAGGGAAATCCTCTCAGCACTTCGGCCTCTGGTTCAGGTACGTGACAATTATCCTGCTGGAGGTAGCCATCAGAAGATGGGTAAACTGTAGTCATAAAGGGATGGACAAGGTCAGCAACAATACTCAGGTAGGCCCTGGCATTTAAACAATGCTCAATTGGTACAAAGAAGCCCAAAGTGTGCCAAGAAAATATCCCCCACACCATTATACCACCACTACCAGCCTGAATCATTGATACAAGGCAGAATGGATCCATGATGTCATATTTAAGCTGAATGTCGCAGCTGAAATCGTGACTCATCAAACCAGGCAATGTTTTTACAATTTTTTATCGTCCAATTTTGGAGAGCCTCTGCAAATTATAGCCTTGCATTCCTGCTCTTAGCTGACAGGAGTGGCACCCGGTGTGGTCTTCTGCTGCTGTAGGCCATCTGCTTCAAGGTACGATGTGTTGTGCGTTCAGAGATGGTATTTTGCATACCTTGGTTGTAAGGATGAGCTACATCTTGTTCAAACACTCCACGTGCAGAGCCCACCAGGAAGTCGGCACTGCGCTGCGCTAATCACAGGCTATGAACAAGCTTTCACCACCTAGTGGCAGACAATTAGTATGACAGAGTCTTTTATGGCAAAGTACTGAAGTAGATAGAAGAATCTTGACCGCAAAGTTCTCTTACCCTAACACTATCTGACTAGGTACCCCATAGTCTATTTTAGAACAGAGAATCTTTCTCACAGTATCTTGGCAAACTGAAAAGCTAGGACAGTCATTTTTTTTTTATTCATCAATAGAACCGGGGATCTGGCAAAGTCACTGGTTTCCCCTGGTTATCCAAAGTGGTGACAAAGTACACTTTATCAGCATAGATGTGCCGGCCATAATTCCAGTGCAGCAGGCACCCTTTATAACGCTCATCCATGACTGGTGAATAGCCAGCTTTTCTGAAAGGTTTTGGCACAGACAAATGGTCCCAAATAGCTTCGCTGTACCACTGCTCTCGTTTGAATTTGATTACCTGCTGTAACAGGCACTCCTTGCGCCAGTTACTTCCTTGTTTTCTCGTAATGCGTTCCACGATGAAACGCATTACGGCGACCGCGCAATGACGTCATCGTGCGGCGCCGCGTGCGTTCCAGCCTGAAACGCGGAAGTGCGCCGCTACTGAACGGCGCCTTCTTTCAAATTAGTGCTTTTGCACTACAGCCACTTCCTCTCTATAAACAGAACGTTCTATTATTGTCAGCCGTAGCTCGGCCACGCTACTGAATGGTGCCATCGCTCCCCAGCCTGCAACACTGCTCCAGCCTACAACTACTCCTTTAGTGCTGTTGCACCTGCTACAACAGAGAGTCATTGCTGGGGACAAGCTTGGGCCTTCCTTGCTGAACATCCTTACCATGGAATGCCTATTGCCTGCACAGAAGCCTGCAAATGGATAAGTAGGTATTGTGTGATTTGTAGTGCTATAGGAAGAACTGTTGCTTATGTTTCATCTAACACAATTGCTATTGTTTGTTATGTCTGCTGGCTATCAACATACTATGTGGGATATCCCCTTTTGCTACGGATTGTTTGCTATGGAAGAACTTAAAGGGACATCTATATTTAAATTACCTAAGCTATATTTACTTCTCATAAGTAAGTATTAGTTGTTGCTACAACTACTATTTACTACGTGTACTCTCAAAGTACCTGAGCTATATTGCCTCTCATACGCAACTATTAGTTATTACTACAACTCCTATTTACTACGTGTACTCTCAAAGTACCTAAGCTATATTGCCTCTAATACACAACTATTAGTTGTCACTACAACTCATATTTACTACGTGTGTGACATAAGTATAAATTGCTTATAGGCCCTGTCCTAATTTGTTGAACATGTTCTCGCTAACTTTTCTATGCTAAGGGTTGATGGTATTTCATACCATCTCCCTTAGTGGCCTAATACATCCCTATATGTTTAAGTTATATGATGTAGAGAACCCCCAAACTCCTGTTTGTGTGGAGTGATGCCTGGGGTCCCGTAATGATAATCACTTGCATATAGAGGTGTATTGGAATCTCCAAAAATATATATATTTTAAACGCTAAGCTCTGGTCGCATGTTGTAATGCGTCCATGCTTAGTAGCTCAACGCCTTTCTTTATGTGACAGAGAGATGATGTAGAGATCCCCCAAACTCCTGTTTGTGTGGAGTGACGCCTGGGGCCCAATACTGAGTGTTCACATAAAAATCCTTGCTAACCGCAGTTGTGGTTCACTCCATTCACCAGTGCGGTTACACCTGCATAGTCTCCTTAGGAACATATGGAAATTTCAGACCATATTCTGTGGCAACTCTTTTGATGAGCACTCTTTGCAAACGGGCAAGTTTTGGCAAAGCTCTGGTATTTCTTAATCCAGGAAGCACACATGGATTTGGAGACTTCCGCACCATAGATCTGACAGACAACTTTTCAGATTCAATTGGACTGGTAGCTTTAGACAGAGTCTCTCTAACATAGGGTGACCAGACATCCCTGGTTTCCGGGGACAGTCCCCAGATTGACGATACTGTCCCCGGGCTAAGTCCATCCCCGGTTTTGTCCCCGGATTGGATTTGAAAAGGGGCAGGGGCAATTTCAAAGACAGTCAGTGCAGAATTAAAAAAAACAATTCTGAATTACACACCCCTGCTCCACTGCACCTACTAGCTTAGGGGGGTGTATTTTCTTTCCATTATCTGTGCCCCTTTCTGATGATCATGTGCTGGTCAGAGCAGAATGAATATTCCTTTCGTTTGGAATACATGCCCATTCAGCTCCACTCGCATGTTCTTCTCTTCTGCTTTGGCTCAAGTCCCGGCCAGCCGGCTGCCTGCTTATCTCCTTGCCTTCCCTATAGGAGTGATCTTCCTCCGCTCCCCACCCAGTAGTAGCCGGGGCCTGGAGAGTAAGACTTGACAGGCTGTGAGGCGGGCGGCGGCGGTGGCAATGGGCAGAGAGTCGCTGATTGCTGCCATTACTAGTAAAAAAAAAAAAATATGTCCCCGGATTTCATTTTAAAAATCTGATCACCTTACTCTAACAGTGCTGGGCAATTCCACACTATGTGATGTCTTCCCAGAATCCATGGCTGTCCAGTCTGAGAAAGTGAAGGCAGAAGCAACATCTTCACTATTAGCCCACAACAAATCCTGTGACATGGTCTCAAACAGTTCATCATCATCGGAGACATCTGATCTCTCACCAGTTCCTGACGTGGACTTTGCAGGGGCGATTCCTCTCTCTGGGTTTGGTTCTGGTAGTCTTTGAGGTAGGCCTCGACCGCGGCCACGGGAAGCTTTCACATAGCCCACCTTCTTCTGGACAGGTGGAGCGGGCACAGTAGCAGTAGCGATGTCTGCTCTTGCCACTTTAGGGGCGATCACAGCGACATCCTCAACAGGAGTAAAAGCAGCAGCTTCTACTTTAGCAATACCCGTGGCCCAATCCACTCGGTAGGCACGTGGTGGCATGGCAGGTTGTTCCACCACGAACAGGTACTCCCTGCAATGTAAGCACCGGACAAATGGACGGGTATGTATAGCCAGTCCCTCACACTTGTGGCATAGCATACCCAGCGCTTCGATGTTTCCAACAGTGTACACAGCGAAACGCCCAATGTGGCTTCAGGCGGATACCGCCTCTGTAAAATCACACAGCTCTCTCTCCTCAGTGCCTGACACACACACAGCATCTCATGGAGCAGCAGGCGGGAACTCCTCCCCCTTGTTCTTCTAGTCACATAGCTTCCGGGCTTTCTTGGCTCCGCCCGCAGCCTACGCAGTTAGAAAGTGATCTGCAATTAACCCCTATTGTCCTAGAAAAAAAAGTAACACAGTCCTCTTTAGCGTAGACTCTCGTGAATGGCTTTACTTGAGTTGCAAGGGGCAACGGCAAATCCCGGACGAGCACCCACATGTAGCTGCTGAGAATTGATTGGGACTGCTCTCTACCTGTCAACCCCAGAAAATTGTCTCTGCACCCCCCTTGGCACAACTGTATAGCAGTATGAATATAGGGCCCAATGGTAAAAAACCCACAACAACATACTGTAATATATATATTTACCGTCACCTTGGTACTCGTCACTTCGCCCGCAGTTGCAAGATATAGAGTCTCACACAAGATGTAACTTAACCAGTTGTAAAATGTTTACTTGAAAAGAATAGAACAGTTGTTATACAAACAAAATTGACTGTGCACAGATTCCTGTAAAAGTCATAGAAACACAATTAATTCTAAGTTATTCTATCACTGAACCCAACTACCATAACATTGGGTCAGATGTGAGTAAGCGTATAGTGGAGAAGCTTCCCAATACTATGATGTCGGCATTGGAACACTTCCCCACCAAGTCCCACACACACACTCCACCACCACAACAACAGAGCAGCAAATTCAATGCAAATAGTCACATCAGGCATTAAAAGTTCATGTGGCTAAATGGCTCCCTCTAGTGAACAGTTTGGCCTGGTGCGCCTTCCTATGTGGTAAACTTTGAAGATAGTAAAGTGATGGCTGTTCCTTTAGGCTCAATCCGTCTTCAGCTAGCTCTGTTGGTACACTTATTTGTAATCCAAATAATAGGTAAAGGAAAAGTAATCACTGTGAAAATGTAATGTAGTTGCAAAAGGACCGGTATCTCTATCAATCCGCTGTACAACTCTCAAGTGTAATGGATTCCTATCTGTAGAACTGCAAGCGTCAGCAAGCACAGTTTGGATTATAAGAATCACTTCTCAGCAACACAGTTAAATACTTAATAGGCAAGTCCCTTCTCACCGCTAAGAGTCCTCAGTTCCTGGTATGTTCCGTACGGAACTCCTTTTCAGATTTCTCTGAAAACAAGATGTCGCCGGTTCACAGCGCGGCCTCTCACAAAGCGCAGGTGGGTGGCTTCAAGTACTGATCAGCAAGGCTGTCCACAAGGATCCCTCCGTCAGGCGATCCGCTCTCCAACTCTAGGCCCAGGCTCTACCAGTCCTAGGCACACTCACATAGGCCGCTTGCTGGTTGAAAGATGGCGTTCCGAGAGAGCGAGGCCTGGCCACGCTACCTCTTTTATCTCCTTCCCAGCAGGCTGTGCGGTTGCCCATTGCACCCTGGTATCACAGTGGCACTGTGGGTTTTGTAGTCTCAAACCAACCAATGGAAATAGAGTGACTTCCTCTTTTACTACAGTATAGGGTGACCACATTTCCAAACTACCATTCAGGGACACCACCTTCCCAAAAATAAGCTTGTGGTGTAACCAATCACAGCACAGTGATTGGACACAAAAGGGGGAATTTATGATTTCTCCACAGGGGGGCGGGGATTGTGCTCCTTTAGGCATTCCCGGCCAGGACAAGTACTGTCAGTGAGTAAAGCGGTGATGTGGCAGCCTTTTTTGGGGTATTAGTTTGGCTTGGGGGGTGGCTGTGCCAGTTTCATTCCGGAACACTGTATTGTCCTGGAATGAAGGTGCATAGTTGCCAACATTTGGAAAAAAATTCCAGGGACACTTTGCCGCACAGCTATTAATTAATTACCACACTCACTTCCCCGAAGCTCCACCCACTCCGCATAATCTTCGCCTACTTATCAGATTATAGTAGGGGTCTCAAACTCAAATTACCTGAGGGCCACAAGACACGTTTTCATATGCCATGGGGGGCCGCATGCAAACTTTCAAACTTCAAAAACAACAGTACTGGTGTCAGCGAACACATTATTAACCCCCAGCACTGGTGTCAGCGAGCACATTATTACCACCAGCACTGCTGTAAGTGGACGCATTTTTACCCCCAGCACTGGTGTCAGTGGATGCATTATTAACCCTGACCACTACACTGCACACTGACCACTACACACTGACCATTCACCATCAGGGCACAGCACATTAGGTCACAGAGCCCAGCACATCAGGGTACAGAGCCTGGCACATCAGGGCACAGGACCCGGCACGACAGGGCACAGGACACGGCACGACAGGGCACAGAGCCCGGCACATCAGGGTACAGAGCCCGGCACATCAGGGTACAGAGCCCGGCACATCAGGGTACAGAGCCCGGCACATCAGGGTACAGAGCCTGGCACATCAGGGTACAGAGCCCAGCACATCAGGGTACAGAGCCCGGCACATCAGGGTACAGAGCCCGGCACATCAGGGTACAGAGCCCGGCACATCAGGGTACAGAGCCCAGCACATCAGGGTACAGAGCCCGGCACATCAGGGTACAGAGCCCGGCACATCAGGGTACATGGGGCACATCAGAGCACAATCGGGGCACATTAGGGTACATGGGGCGCATCAGAGCACATGGGGCACATCGGAGCACATGGGGCGCATCGGAGCACATCAGGGTACATGGGGCACATTCAGGGTACAAACAGGGTACATGAGGGCACGTACATGGGGCACATCGGGGCACAATCGGGGTACATGGGGGCACAATCGGGGTACAATCAGGGTACATGGGGCACATTAGGGCACATGGGGAACATGAGGTCACAATCGGGGTACATGGGGAACAAACAGAGCACATGGGGCACAATCAGTGTACATGTCAGCGCTTACTTTTTTTTCTTTTTTCTTCACATGCAGAGTAGCGCAGGAAGCGTCTGTCATATGTTCTATTCTCTGTCTCGCGCTGCGGCTGCTCCCCGCCCCCCGGCGGCCCCCCCCTCTCTTCTTGTCCATCACAGGTGATATCACAAGCAAATAGGGATGAACGAGAAGAGAGGGGGGGGCCGCCGGGGGGCGGGGAGCAGCTGCAGCGTGAGACAGAGAAGTGAACTTATGACAGAGACGCTTCCTGCGCTACTCTGCATGTGAAGGAAATCTACTCCCCCCACTTCCGCCCTGCCTGCGGGCCATTTATAACTGGTCCGCGGGCCGGTACTTTGAGACCACTGGATTATAGGGTCTACTCAATAAAGAGAGAATTACCGGAAATTGATACAACCTCTGTGATTGTGTAAGAGGGGAGAGGAAGTCCTTAGGGTAAGGCAAGGTCCAATATAAAGGACTACAAGTATCAGCACTGCCTTGTACACCTATGACTCACTGCCTGTGATTAGCGCAGTGCTGACTTCCTGGTGGGCTCTGCACATGGGCTGTGTGAAAACGCTGCAACTCATCCTTAGTCAGAGACTGCAGACATGGTACAGGAGATGGTCAGAGAGTGTGCGGACATAATTGGGCTGAAATTGCACAAAATGCACAGCGTGTTCCTGTGTTTTTCAGTGTGAACCTGGATCTGTGACCTGGAACCCACACTTTGCTAACTTGCCTGGAAAGGGGGCATTAGTATGGGCACCTGGAGCAATTTGCCACATCTCTTCTGGGATGCCAAGGGCCACCCCCTCTGTGGCAGACAGCAGCTTTAATTTGGGGGGAGGAATATGTGCTAAGGGGGTGGATTTCATATCCAAGCCCCCTTGCAGCATACATCATAAAGTGCCCCCTAGAACATATCCTTTCCCCCAAAATTAAAAGGCATGACCCCCCTCCCTCCCCCTCTGGAAGGCTCACTTACTTTGCATTAGGACATTGTCATTTTGTCAGACGAGCAGCTTTTCTCGGCAGCAGCGTGGTGAGCCTCCTTCTCCTCCCCCTCCTCCTCTGTGTACACAGGAAACAGCAGAAGGAGGAGGGGGGCGGGCTCAGTTCACTCCGTCTCCCTCTGCAATGTGTGTGTCAGGAGTCAGGACCAGGCAGCCGGGGACTGCAGGGAGATATATAAACATACTGCCGCACCTGCCTTCCCCACTAGCCGGGACAAGTCCCGGCAGGCTAAATTAGCCGGGACTAGGTCCTATTTCACGGGACTGTCCCTTTAAAAACGGGACAGTTGGCAAGTATGAAGGTGCCCGGGACAGACCTGCAAAATGCAGGACTGTCCCGGGTAATCCGGGACACGTGGTCACCATACTACAGTACCCACCATGCTTTGTTCCATGGTTTAACAAAACCAAACAAAAGATTTTAAGGTATAACATAAAACGGACACCAGAGGGAGCCGACTCTTATTTAGGAACACAATGCAGTCTTTAAAGCGGTGGTTCACCCTTATTAACAACTTTCTATCATTAAATTAGGCATAGTAGCGCTAGCTACAGTATGCCTGTATTTATTTTTTTAGCCCGGTACTCACTCTGCAATCCTAGCGAGACGATTCCGACTCCCCGCGGGGAATGGGCGTTCCTATCCAGAGGCAGCATGATTGACGGCCGGCTTTGGCACGTCACGCTCCCCGAAGATAGCCGGAGTAGGTCTCGGCTTTTCACGGTGCCTGCGCACAGACTATGCGCAGGCGCCGTGAAGCGCCAAGTCCTATTTCGGCTATTTCCGGAGAAGCGTGACGTGCCAGAGCCGGCCGTCAATCACCTTCCCTCTCCATAGGAACGCCCATTCCCCGCGGGGAGTCGGAATCTTCTCTCTACGATTGCACAGTGAGTACCGGGCTAAAAAAATAAAGACAGGCATACTGTAGCTTGCGCTACTATGCCTAATTTTATGCTAGAGGAAAAAAATATATTTTTTATTAATAGGGTGAACCCCCGCTTTAAGGCTACTTTTGGTAGTAAACCCTTGCTACAATTGTATTCAGAGTCAGAGATCCCAAAGGACCACATAAAAAGTGACAAAGGACCACAGGCTGGGCAGCAGGGGTGCATGAGCAGTCCTCTGCCTGATCAGATCTTACATATTTGGATGTTTCTAGGCTATGATCACAACTCCAATAGACTAACATTGTGTTTTGCAGGAAGAGAAGCTGGTTTGGGAACAGGAAATATACCAGCAGCTTGCTTACCAAACTCCTCGTCCATATTTCCACACTTTTCCAGCAGAGGTGAGTTTCTTTACACTACTTGTAATGACGATGTGAGTGGTGATGTGTGTTGGGAGGGCTGTGTATGCATGCACAGGGTCTGTAGACGGTTTTAGTTATGTATGACTTGTGTCAAATATGCTTTCATATGGATACATGCAGTAGTACAGTTGAACCTCGGATTACGAGCATAATCCGTTCTAGGCGTATGCTCGTAATCCAAAGTACTTGCATATCAAAGCGAGTTTTCCCATTGAAGTCAATGAAAACGAAAATAATTTGTTCCGCATTGACTTCAATGGTATGCAATACCGAATGCGGGCAGAGGTGGGGGGGCACCAGAGAGTGCCGAAAAGGCCCAAGGACACTTCGGCTCAGTTCCTGCTCCCCCGTACCTCAGGCCAAATGAGGTACTGCAGGCAAATGTTCGGCTTTTCTCAGCTCCTGCGCCCCCGTACCTCAGGCCAAAAAAGGTACTGCAGGCCTATTTTCGGCTCTGCTCGGCTTCTGCGCCCTCGTACCTCAGGCCAAATGAGGTACTGCAGGCCTATTTAGCTTGAATTCTGCTCGTCTTGCGAGTCAACACTCGCAAACCAAGTCAGAATTAAAAAAAAAAAGTTGCTTGCAAATCAAAACGCTCGCAAACCAAGTTACTCTTAAACCGAGGTTCCACTGTAATTTTATTTTATGATATGCGATGCAATTGTTATTAAGCAGCCAGATTCAGACCCTCAACTAGGCCACATATTCTCCTATCCTCTTTGATGCCTCGTTCTATCTGCTTTTAAAACGCAACTTCACCACCCTGGAGCCTTGGCTGCAGATACCATAGGCCTTGGATGTCATAGAGGCTGGCAAGTTGACTACTATTCGGTCATGTGATCTCTGCAAAAGCGAGGGATTAGTCAATAAACTCTAAACCTTCCCTGCAGTAGAAGTCACATGAACAAATGACTAGACATTTTGTTATAGGCAGAGCAGTGCTTTCTATATTTTATACCTTCAATTAACTTTCTTTTACCACTGTTACAGAAACCACTGACAAATATGAACTATTTCACTTAAAGTGTTACTAAACCCTGGACACTGCATTCATTATATCTGGTATCCTACAGTACACAGAACATGTAAATGAAATCGTTTTAGCAGCCCTCCACTTGCCTACTTTAATTTTACAATGGGAAAATGATGGCTGGCGACTGCCTCGGAACGGGGGCAAGCACCACCGGCATGTGGGGTTGAATAGGAGCCGTTCTCCCTGAAATTGCCAAGGGAAAGAGAGAGGAGAGAAGGCGGACAGATCATCAGAGAGTGGGGAACATCACTGTAAAAGCTCTCATTAGAATTACCAAGTATTCCCCGCACTCGCTGTCACACACAGCCCCGCCTCCTAGCCCAGGTACTTTGATAGACAGATCACCCGTCCAATGCTGGGACGTGTGAGGTATATCAAAGTACACGGGCTAGGAGGCGGGGCTGTATGTGTCGATGAGCGGCAGGAATACTCGGCAATTCAAATGAAAGCTGTTACATTGATGTCCCCTGCTCTCTAAGGATCCGGACGGAAATCCTCTTCCTCTCCTCTCTTTCTCTGCACAGGTAGGCTGCATTGTTGGGCACAGGTAGGCTGCATTGATGGGCACAGGTAGGCTGCATTAATGGGCACAGGTAGGCTGCATTAATGGACACAGATAGGCTGCATTGATGGGCACAGGTGAGGCTGCATTGTTGGGCACTGATAAAATTGTTGTTAATATTTATTTTTGTAACTTAATTCTGCATAAAACATTTAAGTGTAATTTTACAAGATAATTTATGAGGGCGTGTTTAGGGGTGGAATTAGGAGCGGACAGGGTAGGGGTTGGGTAGGGCAACTGGTGGCAAGTAACCCTTAAGCAATGCATGATCAGTGTATAAAAACTCTGCACCTTGTTAAAATATCATTAACATTGACCTGTACTTGTATCTCTATTTAAGAGCTACGGCCCCCAGAAAAACCTTTATATCTGATACACTTCCCGGTCTATCAGAATCTTTTTTTTTAAAGTGGGCTGTGGTCCCATCCACCTGCCCCTGTGTCATAGGACACAGTGGGATTGATTTATTGAAGGCAAATAGACTCCCAGAAATGAGTAAATGGGGTAAAGCTCTGCTGACCTCCATCATCCAATCACATGCAAGCAAAAAAAATGTATTTTCCATGCACATGACGGGGTAATATTTGCCAAGTGAAATTTCACTAAATTCACTAAGTTCCGGGGTAAAATCCCTTGTAAAGTACAATTTCCCTTACAAAGTGAACAGATAATTTGCCTTTTTTTTAATCAACCCCAGTCTGTCTGCAGAGGGAAGACTGAATTAGATGTCGCAATGCGCAAAACTTTTACACTTTGCATCCTATCTACAGGACTGCCAGGCTGGACTTAATTTTGCAAATGAGGAAGAAGCTGACACATTTCACTCTGTCGTGGAGGAGAAGTTACAAAAACGGCAGCACAGACAAGGTACAAAGATATGACAGCCACCTGTAACTGAAATCTGGGGACAGACAGCTTTCAAAACTGTTATTTATTGTAAAGGATTACAATAGGCTAACTGTCGGAATGAAAAACACTACTTTAAAACCTATTTTGTATTATCCCTCTCCTACACTTACTTAAATCCCCTTATTGTACAAACCTGTTCCTTCCAATTTTTCCTCATGTAACATGCTGCAAGCATTAAAGAGGAACTTCACACTTTCCCTTATATTTATTCCATCCATCCCCCTTACCTGTTATGCTGCATTGTCCTGAAAATACACACTCACCTGCCCAGTGGATCCAGCATCGTCCTGCAGTGACCCGCCGCTTAGCTGTCTGTGCCTGTGTCCTGCACAACCATCATGGTCCTCCTCGGCTGGATGCCTCTTCCAGGTTCAGGCAGCTCTGCCCTGATGACATGGGAGGCTCAACCCCCAGCTGCTCTGTGAATGGGCTCCTGCATCCTCCTAGGTTTTGTTTAGGGGGGGTCTACCAGGGAGCTGCTGGAGCAGGACATGTTGTTCTGTCCTAGAATGGTCAGAATGTTGGTTGGGGGATGAGCTACTCAGAAAAGAAATGTAAAAAGCAAGAAATAGCCCCCCCAAGAGAAATGAGGATAGAAACAGCTACTGAAAGATTTTTTTTACCTTAATGCATAGAATGCATTAAGGTTAAAACACATTATGACTTTAGAACCATTTTAAAGTGGTTGTAAACCCACTCTATCATTTTCTGGCAAACCCCTGTGTTAAATAATGCAATGTCTCCAGTTTATATGCTTTAATTAAAAAAAAATGCCCCTGTATACCTTATTTCTGAGTGCTGCTTGGCGCTCACGTGAGTCGGGAGGAGAAGAAGAGAGAGGCGGCCGGTCAGTTGAACGTCGAGCGGCGTTCGGAAATAAGATATACAGAGGCATTTTTAATAATAAAGCATAAACACTGGAGACATTGCTTTATCTAACATGGGGGATTGCCAGAAAATTATAAAGTTATTATAGCAGCAGGAGGAGGAGGGACGGCACTGTCAGGGGGGAGAGGAGGGCAGAGGAGAGAGCGGATGATTAAGGCACGTAAACTGACCACAGTGTCAGGGCTAAGCAGCCATGATATACCATAGTCAGTTTACAAGGAGGAGGGCAGAACCAGGCAGGATCAGCCAGTATTTTAGGTAATATATGGGGCCAAACAACACAACAAAAGCACTGTGCTGTTATTCATGCTTTAAAGGGACAAGATCTTTTTTATTTATTTTTATTTAGGGTAACAAACGCTTGAAGTCTTCAGTAAATAACTTAATTCTGAAATCTATGCCCAAAAAAGCCCGTGGGCTTCCTGCAGCAGATATTTTCTAAATTATCCTACAACATAGCCAACCTTCACTGTTTGCGTTCAATTCCACTGTAAAAGTAAAACTTTTTAATTGGTTCCAGAAAAACTGATTGGTGTGATGCCCTGTACACACGACCGGTTTTCATGACGTGAAAAATGCAATTTTTTTAAATTGGTCATTAAAAACGATCGTGTGTAGGCTCCAGAGCATTTTTCTCGATGTGAAAAATGGCCATTACAAATTTTGAACGTGCTCTAATTTTAATTTTTTTTTAATGTTTTTCATGTCGTCGTTTTTCACGTCTTGAAAAACGGTCGTGTGTAGGCTTTAATGATGGGAAAAAATGCTCATGCACAGAAGCAAGTTATGAGACAGGAGCGATCGTTCTGGTAAAACTAGCATTTGTAATGGAGATAGCACATTCGTCACGCTGTAACAGACCGATTTTTTTAAATTGGTCATTAAAAACGATCGTGTGTAGGCTCCAGAGCATTTTTCTCGATGTGAAAAATGGCCATTACAAATTTTGAACGTGCTCTAATTTTAATTTTTTTTTAATGTTTTTCATGTCGTCGTTTTT
The DNA here is from genome assembly GCF_905171775.1 of Rana temporaria. Taxonomy (NCBI): domain Eukaryota; kingdom Metazoa; phylum Chordata; class Amphibia; order Anura; family Ranidae; genus Rana; species Rana temporaria. The sequence continues at coordinate 131,627,216 of NC_053497.1, forward strand.
CACGTCTTGAAAAACGGTCGTGTGTAGGCTTTAATGATGGGAAAAAATGCTCATGCACAGAAGCAAGTTATGAGACAGGAGCGATCGTTCTGGTAAAACTAGCATTTGTAATGGAGATAGCACATTCGTCACGCTGTAACAGACTGAAAAGCACGAAGACTGAAAATCGCTAATCGTCTCTCACCAAACTTTTACTAACACGCGGTAACACGAAATCAGCAAAAGCAGCCCAAAGGGTGGCGCCATCCGAATGGAACTTCCCCTTTATAGCGCCGTCGTACGTGTTGTACCTCACCGCGTTTTGCCCGAGCATTTTTTGACATGAAAAATGGTCGTGTGTACGCGGCTTAAGACCTAGTCTGCTATCTGTCAGCACTGCTCATATTGTATTTTCCACATTGCTGTTTAAAAAGTTTTCATTACTAGGAAAGAGCAGTGCGAAGCAACCCTGAAAACTATGTATTTTTCTCTATTCTATTTGCAGAAAAACGCCAGACTCTTCCACCACCTCCGCCAGTTTTAGATGGTAAGTTTGTGCATTGCTTACTGTCTGTATGATTGCCAGGCTACATCCTAAATGTATTCTATCTCTGCTACCTTCAGAAAGAAGAAGCACCTTACCCCTCCCGCCACCCCCTGGATCAGTCTCCAATGGTATGTTGCAAACATATACAGAAATAAGCCTATTTAGTGATCAGTGGTGGCAAGTTTGTGTGATTTAAATTATACGTTTGATCTACAGAATGAGGTTGATTAAAAAATTGTGTGATATTTACAGTCTTCTCCACAACTTTGTGACATTTTTTTACATACTACAATGTAATTTAAGTGCAGAAACACACCATTTAGGTAATGTGTAGTCTTCTTTATATATATATATATATATATATGACAATATAATGCATTTTGCCCCAGGACCTCCCAGTCCGCTGCACCAAATCCCATCTCCCGGCCTCAGCATGCCTGCCATCAACATCCAAAATCCAGACATCACTTCTGCCAGGTACCGGGCGCTGCCTCTTCCCTCTGAAAAGTCCAAAAACAAAAAGGGCAAGAAGAAGTTCTCCAAAGCCGATATTGGTGCACCTAGTGGCTTCAAGTAAGTATGCATCTGGGTTACCAATGTTTTTTTTGTTTTTAAATTCATATAGTCTTATCATAAGAATATATCAATTCAGATATTGATCTATCAGATAGAGCTCAGGCATAACTCAGTGGCAAGGTCTAACTACTTTAAAGCTAAACCCTGGAGAAATGTTAAAACTACCCTTGCAGTGGAGCTTTTGTGGCACTGAATGGATAAACGCTTGTTTTTGTCTAGGGTACAGCTTTTCTTACCTTATCCCTTTCTCCCTCAGTACCCAGCTCTCTCCTGTTCTCTCTGGCGCTCTGGGTTGTGGGCAGCCTCTCCACACCCTCCTTCTTATGCTGGTTCTGCATTGCATGTGTTGATGTCAGAGTGTGACTGACAGACAGAGCACTGAAGAGAAGCAGCTTTGGGAGAGCAGCCTAAGGCCTTGTTCACATTTGGGCGAATCGTGGGCTGAATTGGCCCCATTATGCCCGCTTTTCCAAATTGCAGCAAAACGCAAAAGGGTGTGTTTGGGTGCCATTCATCCTGAATGCCTTCCCAAACGTGGTGCAATTGTCTTTGACAAAATGTGTGAGAATCCCTGCAAAACAAAGCTGATTATGCCCACAATTCCTGTGCATAAGACAGATCAGTTGAGTGAATGGGCTGTCCTATGCACGGCATGCAGGACTGCATGTGGATCACGCTTTTAAAAACTGGGAGGGGTACCCGTGTTCCCACTACACGATATGTGAATGGGGCCTAAAGGAGCAAGGGATAAGGTATGTAAAACTGATTTTAATAGTATTCTAGGTCAAAATCAACATTCAACCCTTGCAGGGCAGGGAAAGCCCCACTCCAATGGTACTTAGCTTTAAATTAGGTTAGTTTCACAGTGTTCTCCCACTGTCCTTTCATTGCTCCCAGTGTCTCCTGGCCAGGACACCTCTGTGGGTTTTAAGAGAAGGTCCCATCCACAACCGGGCCCAGGCCCAAGGTACCCCCCCCCTCCAGACTGGGGAGTTCCCTTTAAAGGCCACAGCAGCCTAACACTCCCTCTCCAGCTTCCACCCAAACTCTCCTCCCCAGCTGGGCTGACACTGAGTATTTGAAGGGGGCCTGCCCCCTGCCAACCCAAGTTGGGGATTGGTCAGGGCCCTCAGAATACTCCAGGCAGCTTCACCTTACCTCCCCTCCCATTTTTATAGAAGGTTCCAGTATATTCTAGAAATAGGGAGGAGGTCTCAGTAGAGCTGCCTGTGAGTCATCCAGCTCTCCCTGGATCTCTGCCTAACCCAGGAAAAGCACAGACACAAATGTACCTACACTAGAAGAAAAAATATGGAAAATTGTTACCATACTTACCATAATTTTCCTTTCCTAGGAGCTCATCATGTCAGCCTAGGGTTCATAGGCTGACATGATTAGCCCCAGGAAATCTATTTACACTTCTTTTTTTTTTCGTTTGAACAAAAGTTTTAATTGAGTAAAAAAAAGTGCATACAAAGACAGCATAACATTCACATACATACAGGTTACAGGAGTAGATAACCATGAATCAGGTGGTACTATTAAAAATAGTAACTGCAGGTAACACATTATACATCGTGCATAAAAAAGCTGGGAGGGTACCAAACAGAGTATCCAAGAAAGAAAACATTCCCGACAAACCCTAACGCTAGGACTCAGTAGAAGGTCACCATTAACTACAGGTCTCCGTGGCTTTCAGCCAGCGGTCCCAAACTTTATCGTATTTGGCTGGGCAGCCTCTGTTGGTGTATACACATTATTTGTATGGAAGCATTACATTAAAGCGGAGTTTCGCCGGTAAAATGCTGTTTTTCCCCTTAGATGTATGCTCATTTAGTCTAGGGGAATCGGCTAGTTGTTTTAAAATCCGAGCATTACTTACCGTTGTAGAGGGCGATCTTCTCCATCACTTCCGGGTATGGGCTGCGGGACTGGGCGTTCCTTCTTGATTGACAGTCTTCCGACAGGCTTCCGAAAGGCTTCCGACGGTCGCATCCATCGCGTCACGATTTTCTGAAAGTAGCCGAACGTCGGTGCGCAGGCGCAGTATAGAGCCGCACCGACGTACGGCTTCTTTCGGGTACTCGTGACGCGATGGATGCGACCGTCGGAAGCCTGTCGGAACACTGTCAATCAAGAAGGAACGCCCACTCCGGAAGACCCATACCCGGAAGTGGCGGAGAAGATCGCCCTCTACAACGGTAAGTAATGCTCGGATTTTAAAACAACTAGCCGATTCCCCTAGACTAAATGAGCATACATCTAAGGGTAAAAGAGCAAAAACAGCATTTATGGGTGAACTCCCGCTTTAACCTCTGCCTTCCACTCTGAGAAACTTGGGGGCAACGACCTCATCCACTTCCTGGCAATGATCTTTCGGGCTGAAAATAGGGTTTCATGAAAAAATATCTTGGTATATTTGTCTACAACTCCAGGGAATATCCCAAGTATACATTGTTTTGGGTCAAGAGCTACGGGCGAGCCCATGACGTCATGGAGGAAGGTTACAATCTGCCTCCAGAGGTCCTGGATTTTCAGGCAGGCTCAGAGGAGATGATAGAACGTGCCCATCTCCCGACCACACAACATACACAGGGTAGACTGGGTGCGCTTATATCTAGCCACACGGATAGGGGTAAGGTATGCTCTATGTGTTATATAGATTTGGGAGAGCCTATCTGAGAGTTTTGGGGACACTGCTTTGCAGGTCTCCAGCGCCTCCTCCCACTCCTCATCCTCCACCGGGCCCACCTCCCTCTCCCAGCGAGGCTTCAAAGCAAATGCTAATTTGGTGGAAATTGGAGTGGAGAGCATGTGGTAAAACTTGGATATCAATCCGCGCAAATCTTTACTCTTAGCTATTGCCATGGTGGGATGCGGCAAGGTATGTGGAAATTGGGCTTGGGGAAGACGGGCCCATATGCGTATCTTGGCTCTAATCAACGAGAACAGTGGGTCTAAATTTAGGGCAATGTAATCAGCTGGGCTGCTAGAGATGTGTATTCCCAGGTATCGAATAACATCAGCTTTATGAAGTGGCAGGTCTCTCTGGGACTCAGATGGTGGGAAACTATCAATCGGGAGAATTTATGTCTTCCCCCAGTTGATTTTGAGTCCGGAGAATTTCCCAAACTGCTCAATCGTCTGAAGTGTAGCCTGGAGGGAGGGGCCAGCGAGGTACAATAGTGTATCGTCCGCATACATACTAATTTTTTCTGTTAAGGGTCCCATCTGCAGTCCCCGTATCTTCGGGTCTGTGCGGATAGACATAGCCAGGGCCTCCGCCGCAAGAGCATACAAAAGTGGGGAGAGCGGGCAGCCTTGTCTCATGCCTCTGCTAAGGGCAAACACCGGAGATGGCCACCTGTTCGCCACCACCCTGGCCGTAGGGGCCTGGTACAGAAGCCTGACCCACTCATTGACAGGGCTGGACTGGGACAGAAATTTGGCCCTGGAATTCATCCAGACTGGTCCACCTTGACAGGTCTCTCCCATGGCGGTCGGACAACTCCCGCAACCCCCCCCCCGGCCACCCAAGCCCCCTCTCCCCCTTCACTAGCCGTTCTACTTTATTAGAGTAGAACTGCTGGTACTGGTACTCTTATAGGCAGTACCAGTGGGGAAGCTAGAAATTTTTTCACCCGGGGGAAAGAATCAGTTCGGTGCCCCCCCCTTATGGGACAAGATTAGGCAGAAGTGAGAAACTCCCAGGACATATCTGTTGAGTCAGCTGTCTGTCCCCTCCCCCATGCTCCTCTGTTGTCCCCCCTGCTCCACTGGTCCTCCCCCTGCTTCTTTGTTCCCCCCAGGTGAGCGCTGCGGGGAGGGAGAGGAGGTGAGCGCTGCGGGAAGGGAGAGACAGAGGAGCGGAGGGGGCGGTCTGCTGTCACTGAAGCCGGCCCACTGAGCCATCGGCCCACCGGGAAACTCCCTGTAGTCCCAATGGCCAGTCCATCACTGCCTGTGGAACCTAGGGCCGAAACCATAGCACTCCAGGCATCTCCACAGATAGGTCCACTCCACTGAGTCAAACGCCTTGGCCGTGTCAATCGTCACAACCACCCGAGTTCCTACGTTTCATGTGTGGCTTGTAGATTGATAAATAATTTACGTAAAAATTAAAGGAGGTATTATGGCCAGGCATGAATCCCGCTTGGTCTGCGTGTATGAGTGAGAGTATGGCTTGATTGAGGGGAAAAATAAATAAACAATTGGGCTACCCTAGGAGCGTGGCGTAAAAACATGCATATGGGCAGCACAATTTTGTGCATGTTCTCAAAATATGAATGTGAATGGAACCATTACTATCATTGAGAAAGGAATTAAATAGAAGTTTACCAGATGGAATGCAGACAGCAATAAAACCTGGATAAATGTTGTAAGCCTTTCCTATGCAAAGCTAAAGAAATATTGGACTGGAATGACACTTTAACAATAAAATTATGTTTGTGTATTCGATTATTGATATACCCCAGAAAAAAAATGTATTTTTTTTGTCTTTTTGACATGTTTGTATGCTTTCGCAATCACATAAAAACTGTTTTACAGGCATGTGAGTCACATTGGCTGGGATCCTAATAATGGTTTTGATGTAAGTATATACAGCATTATAGACCTGTATAACACAAATAAGAACACACAATAAGGTTTCCACTGAAATACCCACACAGGAAGCAAGAGGAAATCTAAAAAAACAAAACAAAAAAAAAACTGAAATTATTTCTAAACATTCCCCACTATATCCAAAAACGAAAAAAAAAAAACATTGTGTGGAGTCAAGCTTTAGCATCATATTTTATAGTCCTTGAGCAGCATACTTAAACAGTAACTTCACTTTTCTGCAAATATTTTTTTCTTATATAGTATATACTGTACAATTGAAGTCATATTGTAATTGGATGTTATTAAAAATTGCAATGCAATATGGCAACCTGGAGGTGTTCTATACACAGAATGTGTACAGAACACCCACCAGAAACACAATTTCCTGCTTGTGTGATTGTCTTACTTACCTTCCATAGAAGTCTGCACTAAGGTACAAGTCAGATTTCAACCCTTCAACAAAAATTACATTTTTGGTGAGATACTCCCAATAGGAAATCACATCTAAAGGGATGCAGAGCCTGCAATTTTACTCAGAGGCATACAGGTGCAGCAGCTGGTTGATAATTATGACCCCATCCCATTAGATTCACCTTTCACATGGGCATATACAAACACACAGCATTCCTTCAGAACAACAACAGTGAGGAGTCTGCAATAAAGTTTGTTCAAATCCTTGCAATGCACAGTACATAGATCACACAGAGGGGAATGTTTTTTTTTCAACAACAGTGGAGTTACTCCTTCGAGAGCCTTGCTACAACTACTCACTGTGCCAATTGCCCTTTTTCTCTTCCTTCGTCTACCCCCCCCCCCCCCCCCTTATGTTCAGTTAGCCTTTATATAAGCATACATCTCCTCAGAGTCATAAATAATTCTACTTCCTTTAAGGTGAATGCTCTGGACCCGGAACTGCTGAACCTCTTTTCTAAAGCAGGAATCAGCGAAGCACAATTGAAGGATGCAGAGACATCCAAACTAATCTACGACTTTATTGAGCAACATGGTGGAGTGGAAGCTGTGAAACAGGAGATGAGACAGGGAGGTGAGACCAAAAAACATAGGTCCAAGTCCAAGTTCCACTTCTGGAGGGATGGTGGGGGGAAGAGGCAGTTAAAAAATGGCAGCCTCTGGTGGTATCTTCCACTGTCACTGCCCTGGCTTTAAATGTGTGGTAGCATAAGTACATCCACTACAATTACCAGGGCTTTTTTTCAGGGGGAACTCAGTTCCACCACCTCTGGCTCAGACCCTTTGGTGCCTGCTCACCACAATCACTTGTAAACACAGAAGTCTGGTCTCTGTGTTTACAAGTGACAGCTCTGCACTCTGTGTGTAACCACCTGAACTCTGCACTCTGTATGTACTGCAATCCTGGTATTTAATACCCCTTTAAGACCCTTCTACTGTTTGTGAAATCTGAATGGGGTGGTTGAGTTCCTGCACCTATTTTCTGAGAAAAAAAGCTCTGACAATTACCAATTAGCTATTTACTGCTCTAACAGCTCATTCAGATATTAGCAGATGGGTTACATAAGAGGAATGCTGGGGGTGCCAAATTAAGAAGAAAAAAAAAAGCTTCTCTGTTATGCTTTACCAAATCTGCTGCCAGTCATCTTGACACATTACCAGGGTCACACAGACAGAAAATCTATCATGGTGTTTAAAGTGTTATGCCGCGTACACACAATCATTTTTCGGCATGTAGAAAAAACTTATGGGTAGATTCACGTACGGGCGCCTAAAATTAGGACGGCCTAGCCTACTCTTTTTAGGCTACACCGCCTTAAATTATTTAGGTTAGAAGTGATTCTCAAACCACTTACCTTCAAATTTTCGGCGGCGTAGCCTAAAACGAGCGGGCGTAAGCACGCCTAATTCAAATGACTGGGAGGGGGCGTGTTGTATGGAAATAAGGCTTGACCTCACGTTTTTTTACGTTTTTACACTGCGCATGCGCCGGGCGACTACATTTCCCAGTGCGCATTGCGACTAAGTAGGCCGTACGGGCCTATTGATTTAGACTCGTACGTAAACGACGTAAATCCTGATTCGCGGACGACTTGCGCAAACGATGTAAAAAATTCGAACCTCGCGGCGGGAACGGCGGCCATACTTAACATTGTTATTCCACCTCATAGGTGGAATAACTTTAGGCGGCCTATCGCGTACGGAAACAACGTAACTCGACGGTGTAGGCCCGGCGTACGCTCGTAAATCTTCGGGAATCGTCGTATCCCATCATTTCCATAATCTAGGCCGGCGCAATGTAAGCGCCACCTAGCGGCCAAAAGAAACATTGCAACCTAAGATAGAATGGCGCAAGCCAGCCTATCTTAGGTATGTTTAAGTGTATCTCTGTTTGAGAATACACTTAAACATAGGCCGGCTTAGATTCAGAGTTAGGTCGGCTTATCTGTAGATAAGCCAGCCTAACTCTTTGTGAATCTACCTATTAGATTTTTCCAACTTCATCATTAAAACGGCCTTGCCCACACACGATCGTTTTTAAAAAATGCTCTAGCAAAGCGCGGTGATGTACAACACGTACGACGGCACTATAAAGGGGAAGTTCTATGCGGATGACGCCACCCTTGGGGCTGCTTTAGCTGATTTCCTGTTAGTAAAAGACGATTCACGCTTTTCTGTCTGTTACAGCGTGATGAATGTGCTTACTCCATTACGAATGGTAGTTTTACCAGAACGCGCGCTCCCGTCTCATAACTTGCTTCTGAGCATGCGCAGGTTTTTAACGTCGTTTTAGCCCGCACGCGATAATTTTTTACAACCCGAAAAACTACATCGTTTAAAAAGTCGTTTAAAAATGCAGCATGTTCGGGAAAAAAAATTGTCGTTTTTCAGAACCCGAAAAATGATGTGAAGCCCACACATTGTAGTGATCATGTATAGTGTCCAACACAGAACCATAAGATCCAATGTACTGAAGTCAGAGAGTAAATTAGGTTGTTTCGTAGCAACTCACACCAGGTTCTCCAGAGAACGCATTTAATGGATCTTCCAATAACATACAAAGTCCACAGACGATACAAGAATCCAACAGGGTAATGTAGTGTCAAAGTCTCATCTTAGAGAATACATGTTCTGATCCCTTCTAGATCTGTGCCTTCACATGGTCATGCAGAGAATACGTGGGGGTATATTCTCTGACTGGTAGCCAGAAATTCCCAACATTATATATTGTTTCTTTTGAATAGCTGAGCAATTTGATTGGTTGTCTCTTAATTGAAAAACAGCAGGACATATTTACCTGCCACTCTTAAAAGACAGGAAGTGACTTCAGCCGAAGTCACTAATTAGTATGCATCCTTGCATACTAATAAGCCCCCTCTAATAAGTAATTAGATTGCATGTGATCTGAATAATGGTTCGATATGTAAAAACGGCTCCATCCTGTCTCTGTCTTTTTTTGACAATAGACAAACCTCTTTTGACTTGCAACATGTAATCACAGGCCTGATGTGTACACTAGACTTATCATTTAATCTAATTCAACTGATTGAGTAGTGGTTTGAGACTCTTCCTGTCTCTTTGAATCACAGGTTTGAAATCCGGCCTGTATATGTTAGACTCATATAATATAGATATATATATATATATATATATATACATATATATATATATAAATATACACATACATATCCATATATTACAACATATACTACTACATATTCCCCCACTTGGATCGGTTCTAACTACTAGAACTGATCCATAAATCAAGCATTATGGTTTGAGGTACTGGATGCTTTACAATGGCTCATATGAAATATTAAGTTGAGACTGGTTACATCTCTCTTCACCAACCTCTAAAATATCCCCATGAAACAGTTATTAGATAATATAACTTTAGACCATGACTGGAAAAGAATTCAGTAAACCTCCGTGGCCAGTATAGCTGTTAGGCCTCATTTCAAAGATTGCTCCTTGTTTTGTAAATCACATCACGATCTTGAATATTGTGCAAAACCGAGCTGATGTCACCGTCCATTCAGACTTCACATCTCTCACCATCTTACTGAAAGTAAAGCTTGGTATGTTTTGGGAGGTCCAATCCACATAAGTCCAGGATTCTCTCATCTCCAGGCTCAAAGTTTTCATCTTTAAAGATGCTTTTACACAAACACCAGCAATTCCTGAAATTCTTCCATCTTCCATCTTTGTAGTAAGAAGAACCATTAATGTATTAGCAGTCCCTTTCAAGGTCAAAAAGGTTTGGATCCGGACTGGCAGTAACAATTCTGTGCTGCAAACTATTTTCTTGCACTTGACACCTTTAATCATTCAAACCTTCAATATTCTGAATTTGTTGATTGCCAGCAGCAATTTGCTTTCGTAACGTGCTGTAGGCCGACCCTGCATTGCCTTTAATAGAGCTGTTATTTGTATCATTCAGTCCATAATTCCACAGAATGGTATACCAACATATACATATTCCCCCATCAGTGTTTATCAGATCTTCTGTGCAGACAAATCAGCAGTGGAAATTCTTGCCAGTATTTTTATGAAGAGTAGAAAGGTCTCTTTCATCCATATGTGTCATAGCCTTCAGCATATTATAAATAACTGATTCAACAATGTTTCAAATCATGACTAGAGTGATGAATTTCACTCACCCCTCTTATAAATTTAGGAAAACCACCCAACCTACTATAATGTATGCTATGCCCAGCCATTTGTGCAACATCACCTCAGATGTAAATATATTGATATCAATATGCATTATTTCATATGTACAGATGTTATAAAATTATTCTAGATTTAAATGCTTCGCTCTGGTTTTAAGATTAAGTTCAAGAAATAAAACATAATAAAAAAAGAAAAATATATCTGGGAAAGGGAGAAAATGAAAAAATAGGGCGTTGGGTAGGTCCATTGAAAATAAAATAAAAAAATGAAGAGAAAAAAAATTTGAATGTTCAAAAACAAAGTCCATTGCTTGATGAAAATTGAGAGAGTGTCCATGAATTCTTTATAATTTCTTGTATAGTGATATTGTCCATTCAGTGTCTCTCCCCCACTAGTCAGCAATTACTCCTGCTTTTTACATGCGAACGCGTATCTCCAGCAATGCACTGTACCTGAAAGACAAAAAACTCAGACAAAACTCATTAGCCAGGACCTTAAACAAAGAACTATTTACATGTTTACACTTTAAAGCTAATTCACCCCCACTGCTATAGAAGTGTCATTTTCATTCAAAAACAGATCTGTACCATTCAACTGTTCTAATAGTGTGTGATATTCTATTTTCATCTTATCATACTCAATCTTCAGGTGGTCATATTTCTGTTTTAACTGAGGAAATGGTATCCAGGTCCTTTTCTTATTATTATTTTGGCCAGCTCTGTTTTTCATGTTAATATAGCCTATGTTTGACCCAGAGTTTCCCCTTTTGATGTGATCATTAGATATTATCTTCTGATCTTTCTGTTCAGTGTTTGTCCTAAACAATGTGACTACATCAATTCTGACAGCTTGCTCATTTGACCTTCTCCATAAATGATCTGCTCTCAATAATATGTCTTTTAAATCGTGAGGATTCGGGGTAACCAATAAAATATCTTGTTTGATATCTTCATGCAAAGCATCTAGAAACATACTGATGTGTATCGAGCCTCCCCGCTCAAATGCAAGATTATTACCAACCAACAATTCCATAATAGTATATATCCTGTGCGACAATTCATAGGGAGATTCACCCTGCATTTGATCAATCTTCCCATGAATCGTAACATCAGAACGCACTCCGTACAGAACACATAATAACTCCAGTAATATGTCCCTTGTCCTCAGAGGCTGAAGACAGATCTGTTTGATCCTCAACCAAAGACTTTTCCCTATAGAATGTTGCAAAACTCTTTCTAAGTCCGATGGGTTGAGGTTGTACAAATCTATGACATTCTGCAAGTCACAAAACCATTTTAAAAATTTGTTTAAATCATGGCAGGGAACCATTCCTATTTCTTTAAAAATTGCATCCAGTTCTTTTGGTTTCAAATGCTTCATTACAACCTGAACTTCACCTGTGTTATTATTATTGTTATAAACCGTGGTGGTCACTGTGGGTGCGGCTGGCAATGAATTATCAGATTTAATATGAGGTTCTGTTTCATTTGATAGAAAGTTTGTATTTTGCTGCAGATTGCTTAATCCAAGATTTGATGCACATCTGCATCCCTGAGATCTCTTCTCCAATTCCATAATTCTTAATTTTAATCTCTCATTTTCCTCTGATAATTCATCACAACGTTTAGATTTCTCAAGCAAAGCTCCACCAATGGTAACTGCATGCAATTTTAAATTTACTGTCTCAGTTTCTGATTGGTGTTGTAACCTCTTGCAAACCTTAAGGCTATTATCAACTGCACTCTGTAACTGCGCAATTTCCTCAACTTTATTATTCAAAGAACTTTCCATTTTTAAACAACAAGATAACAAGCCCTGCACAATACAACCTTTTCTTTTACTTTCTGAAATTTTGCTATCAAAAACACTTTCCTCTAAAAATTCCTTCATCATAGTCCACGTCTGCTTAAATTTTTCTGGCATTTCATAAGGACCGCCATGACGCTTAATACATTTTAATACCCATCTGTTAACTTTATCAGAACTGACACTAGCTTCACACTGAGTAAGCATTTTAACTATAGTACTAATAATTTAAAATAAAGGAAATATTTTACTCACCGCATTTGAAGCTTCACCTTGCCAGTTCCCGTCTTCTAGTACACGGCAGTCCCTTCTTTCTTCAGTTTCCAGTCTCCAGAGAATAATTCTGGGGTTCCAAACTTGTATAGTCTTGTATATCAGACTCTCTTATGTCACAACCAGACAATAGAGGTCACAGCACAGCTCTTGGGTCTCCATCAGACTTCTGTCCAACTCACAGGATTGCTATCATCACCGGCTTCTGTTACTAAGTCCTGAAAATGTGCTTCTGGTCACTTGAACGGCACCAATGTAGTGATCATTAAATATTATCTTCTGATCATGTATAGTGTCCAACACAGAACCATAAGATCCAATGTACTGAAGTCAGAGAGTAAATTAGGTTGTTTCCGCAGCAACTCACACCAGGTTCTCCAGAGAACGCATTTAATGGATCTTCCAATAACATACAAAGTCCACAGACGATACAAGAATCCAACAAAGTAATGTTCACCATAGAGTGACAAGACAAGACTAGACCTGTGCCTTCACATGTTCATGCAGAGAATACGTGGGGGTATATTCTCTAACTGATAGCCAGAAATTCCCAACATTATATATTGTTTCTTTTGAATAGCTGAGCAATTTGATTGGTTGTCTCTTAATTGAAAGACAGCAGGACATATTTACCTGCCACTCTTAAAAGACAGGATGTGACTTCAGCCGAAGTCACTAATTAGTATGCATCCTTGCATACTAATAAGCCCCCTCTAATAAGTAATTAGATTGCATGTGATCTGAATAATGGTTCGATATGTAAAAACGGCTCCATCCTGTCTCTGTCTTTTTTTGACAATAGACAAACCTCTTTTGACTTGCAACATGTAATCACAGAACTGATTGAGTAGTGGTTTGAGACTCTTCCTGTCTCTTTGAATCACAGGTTTGAAATCCGGCCTGTATATGTTAGACTCATATAATATAGATATATATATATATATATATATATACATATATATATATATAAATATACACATACATATCCATATATTACAACATATACTACTACACACATGATCATTTTAAATGAAATTTTTTAAAAACTTTGTTTTTTTCATGCCGAAAAATGATCGTGCGTACGCGGCATTAGATTCACATACTATACCTTAGAGAGCAGGGGTCTCCAAACTTCCAAACTTTCTAAACAAAGGGACAGTTTCCTGTCCTTCAGACTTTGAGGGGCAAAGGGGGGGGGGGGTAGTGCCCCAAAGGCCAGATAAATGCCTACAAAGGGTCGCATCTGGCTCCCAGGACACAGTTTGGAAACCACTTTTAGAGACTAATAATTCTATGTTCTTTCTCTACAGATTTAACAGATTTAACAGATTCTGCCCCTCCGCCTCCACCCTCCCGCCATGCCCCACTGCCACCTCCACCATCACAAGGAAGAAGTAGAGCTGGTCCCTTGCCTCCTCCACCAAACAGGTCAACTGCTCCTCCACCACCTCCTCCAACTCGTGTCACTCCTCCTCCACCACCTTCTGGCTCACCAAGAGTACCTCCACCACCTCGAGGGGGTCCCAGTCCACCTGCTCCCCCGCCTCCACCACCTCCGCCAGCAGTTCCACTCCCACAGATCAGTGGTGGTCCTCCACCTCCACCACCTCCTGGATTAGCAAGTCCAGTGGCAAGTCCAGTGGCAATTCCCTCCACCCCTTCTGGTAGAGGGGCTCTTCTGGACCAGATAAGACAAGGAAAGCAGCTGAACAAGGTAAGGAGAGGCTTCTCATTGAGCTACAGGTAGAAAGCATATTTAATATTTTGACCTGTGCCACTACATTTCTTATTAAGTACCCATCAGAATTTTTATGTACTTCTTAAATCTGCAGATATTTACAGACATAGAGCACAGCATTAACTGGCCATTAGACAGGATCACATTACAATTCTATCACACTAAGAACACAACATGACCAGAGCACTGGACACAGTGGAGGATTATAATAATGGCAGAATCAGTGGCTACCTAGTGGACTAAGCCTCTAGTGTAGCCCATAGGGATACTACCCTTTCGTCCTGTTCATAGTAGGTGCAAATCTTTTTCATTTTCTTTTCGAAGCGATTAAGCAATAGCAGCCTTCATAATTCATTCAATGCATTTTTCCTGTAAGATAATCAAAGCATATCACAGCATATACATTATTATTCCTGATACCTGGAAGCCTAGTTTCAAAGTTATTTGCCACCATTGCACTTGAATTTTACAAATTGTTTTTTTTGCAGCAAGAAGACTATTAATATTTTAAGCCGTATTCACTCGGGCATACTTAAGTATACACCCACACAAGGGCCATGTTTGCCCTCACGGAGATGCACAGATGTTCCATGCATCCTTGTACAGGCAGTCCCATTCATGACATTTGGGACGCAATGGCTGCATGGACACCAATCACGTTGTATGCTTAAAGCGGAGTTCCACCCAAAAGTGGAACTTCCGCTTTAAGCACTCCTTACCCTCCGACATGTCACATTTGGCATGTAATTTTGTTTGGGGGGGAGTGGGGGCTACGGTAGGAGTGGGACTTCCTGTTCCACTTCCTACATCCACCTACAGGCCGCCTAGGTCACTCCTCCCCTCGCCTTAGGCGGCCCCTCCCTCTATGAAATCTCCTGGGACACGTCACAGGTCCCAGGAGATCGCCTGTGCACTCCTAGAGCGCAGCATGACTTGTGCATGCCTGGCCATGAAGCCGAAAGCTGTCATGGCCGGGTGCCCACAGTGTGAATGGAGGCGCTGGCGGAGAGGGGGGGAGAGGAGCGGCACTCGTGACTCCGGGCGGCCGCATCACTGGACCATGAAGCAGGTAAGTAGTGTCTGTTTATTAAAAGTCAGCAGCTACACTTTTTGTAGCTGCTGACTTTTAATAAACATAAAAAGGCTGGAACTCCGCTTTAGGTACACCTTAGAGAACTTTCTTTTGTACCAAAAAGGTGGTTCACAAATCTAGTATGCCCTGTTTTATGTAAATGCAGTGCTACTCCTGTAGGAGCCACAGAAATTACTTATCCAGGTCTTCCCAATCTCAGAACCGCAGCCTCATGCACTCTTTCTCCAAAAACCAGTCTAGGGGATGTTGTTTTTGTTTTTGGAGAACTTGGATAGGGGTGAGGGTAGTGGTGGGATACTCAAAGAATGAAAACTAGGTACGCTGAGGACTAAGGACTTAAGGACTTCCTGCTTTAAGTATTAATAGAACAAGTAGAGTCAAATATTTTCTCTTTAGTCGACACTATCTGGATAGCGCTCTTCTGAACACCAGACAGTGTCCTATTTAATAGACCCACAGCTGACTATAACTAGGCACCAGTGTATAGCACAAGGTCCCCAAGATCTTCCCAATGTCTGTGCTCACAAGGCCCAAGGACAGATGGATTCCTCCTTTCAATCTTCCAAGTGATGCCCTCCAGTGATACAAGCCAAATCTATGGCAGACAGCTCCCCTCAGTCAGCTTCCACTAAGCACCCAGGTCTCTTCTTTTCTTCATCAGGGTCGCCTACCTGAGGTCTCTACCTGGCAGCCAGTGCCTGAGAGGGCAGCATGCCCCTCTCAGGCTGGATTCCTCCACTCTGGGACAAGACCTAGAGCTCAGTGTGTTCACTGAATAAATATATTCTTTCAGCATGTCTCTCTGGGTATGCTGGGGCTGTATCCATATTCATGCTACCATGCATAGCATAGTTTCACACCTATTATTCAGAAACTTCTTACGTCTCCTGTATACAGAGGAAGCTATAGACCAGAGAGGCAGTAGCTGAACACACTGGCCGGGATTCAGATATGAGATACGACGGCGTATCTCCCCCCTAAGATCCGACAGGTGTAAGTGACTTACACCGTCGGATCTTAGGCTGCAATTCCAGGCCGGCCGCTAGGTGGCGCTTCGGTTTGTATACGCGACGAATATGCAAATGAGGAGAACCGCCGATTCAGAAACGAACGCCCGCCCGTCGCTTTTTTTTTACGTCGCTTGCGTTCGGCTTTTTCTGGCGTATAGTTACCCCTGCTATGTGAGGGGTATCCTATGTCAAATCGGTGGTTCACCCTTATTGACAACTTTCCATCATAAAATGAGGCATAGTAGCGCGAGCTACAGTATGCCTGTATTTATTTTTTTAGTCCGGTACTCACAGTGCAATCCTAGCGAGACGATTCCGACTCCCCGCGGGGAATGGGCGTTCCTATCCAGAGGGAGCATGATTGACGGCCGGCTATGGCACGTCACGCTCCCCGAAGATAGCCGGAGTAGGTCTCGGCTCTTCACGGCGCCTGCGCACAGACTATGCGCAGGCGCCGTGAAGCGCCAAGTCCTATTTCGGCTATTTCCGGAGAAGCGTGACGCGCCATAGCCGGCCGTCAATCATGCTGCCTCTGGATAGGAACGCCCAGGAGTCGTAATCGTCTGGCTAGGATTGCACAGTGAGTACCGGACTAAAAAAATAAATACAGGCATACTGTAGCTCGCGCTACAATGCCTCATTGTATGCTAGAGGAAAAAAAAAAAAAATTTTTATTAATAGGGTGAACCCCCGCTTTAAGTATGGCCGTCGTTCCCGCGCCGAGTTTTGAATTTTTACGTCGTTTGCGTAAGTCGATTCAGAATGCGTCCTAGCGACGTCATTTGGAGCAATGCACTCTGGGAAATTTAGCCGGCGGCGCATGCGCAGTTCGATCGCCGCGGGGACGCGCCTGATTTAAATACTACACTCCCCCTAGCCGCGGAATTTGAATTCCGCCGGGGTATTTAGGATACGCCACCGCAAGTTTGGAGGTAAGTGCTTTCTGAATACAGCACTAGCCTCTCAAACTTGCGCCGGCGGATCGTAAATCAGATAAATTAATTAAATTAAATATCCGCTAATCTATCTGAATCTACCCCACTGAGCAAACCTCGCTAGCAGATTGAAGCTTCACTGATTACAATGAGCAGAATATGCTTTTGCCTGTCAAACCAAATAAAGCCACACTGACTACAGTGAGGCAACTAAATTTTCCTATCAAAACACAAAAGACTAACTTATCCAATTCCTAGCACCTACCTAGGAGGGTGCTACATGAACATAAAGGTAATCTGATTATTATAAGTGCTGGCTGTGGTTTAGCTATCCATCTATTCTAGAAATAAAAAAACTCTTTGATAGAGGTCCTGGTCTCCTTCCTTTGAACACAACTTCAAAACAATACGCTGGGCCTAATAAGTATTGTGAAGAAATGTTTCAGTGTTTCCTTTGTTATACAGTAGATTGTGTATGTGGTGAGATGTGTATGGGTGAGAGGTGGCTTAGGAGACATGGAGGATACATGTTTTTCAATCATATCACTAATTCTGCATTTTCTACCTGAACAGAAGGGGCTAGATTCAGCATTGATTTACGCCGGCGTATCTATAGATACGCCGCGTAAATTCAAAGCTGCGCCGGCGTATCTTCTTTCTGTATTCAGAAAGCAAGATACGCCGAAATTAGCCTAAGATACGCCGAAATTAGCCTAAGATCCGACTGGCACAAGTCTCTTACACCGTCGCATCTTAGGGTGCATATTTACGCTGGCCGCTAGGTGGCGCTTCCGTCGTTTTCGGCGTAGAATATGCAAATTACCTAGATACGCCGATTCACAAACGTACGTGCGCCCGGCGGATTTTATTTACGTCGTTTATGTAAGGCTTTTCGGGCGTAACGTTGCTCCTGCTTCTATGAGGCGTACGCAATGTTAAGTATGGACGTCGTTCCCGCGTCGAATTTTGAATTTTTTACATCGTTTGCGTAAGTCGTTCGCGAATAGGGCTGGACGTAATTTACGTTCACGTCGAAACCAATACGTCCTTGCGGCGTACTTTGGAGCAATGCACACTGGGATATGTACACATGCCGTTCGTAAAAAACGTCAATCACGTCGGGTCACCACCCATTTACATAAAACACGCCCCCCTCATACTCATTTGAATTGGGCGCGCTTACGCCGGCCCCATTTACGATACGCCGCCGTAACAATGCGTCCGGCTAACTGAATCTAGCCCAAGGTATACAGTACATGGATGTGTAGACACATTGCACCACTGTCTCTCATTCCCATCTTCACTTACATGCTGTAACTAATATAAATATTTTTCAACAAATACACCCTTTTCTGGATATAACTAGAAAACCCATTTCAAAGACCTAGGGCTTCACTTGTAAAGCAGCTGTGTGGCCTAACTGCGGCCATACCACTATTTAAAAAAAAAAAGTTATATGCTTTACAAATGTTCATTGTGCTTTACAAATGTTCATTTTATGAATGGGATATAAAATACATTTTTGGTATATGTTTTGGTATCCGCTCTTCATTTTAAATTGGTCCCCTAGAGCCACCAAAAATATGGGCAGCTTAATTTGTATGCAAATGATGACTTTTCATATTAAACTCAACTTGACTCCAACTCTTTCACCCCTAATATCTCATGCCCCTTACTGGTCATTAAGGGACCAATCCCAGTAGTCGTAAATTGTGTAACACCACTTGTACCTACAGCTACAGATAAACCTATAATAAGGCTTACCTGTAGGTACTGTATATATCTCCTAAACCTACACGATTTAGGAGATATTTACCATATATGCCTATGCCGACATCATAGGCTCTGAAGAAATGGCTCAATTGTGCTTTCTCTAAAGGGCCTGTGCCGTGGCCAGTGGCTCTGGCCAATCACAGCGCCGTAGCCTGCGAACCCAGAAATAATCCCCAGGAGACATGTCGCCGGTCACAGCGGTGTATGGGGACCGCTGCAACAGCTTTGATCTAAGGTGAGTATTTCATAATGGGCTAGTATGCAATGCATACTAGCTCATTATGCCTTTTGTCTTGCAGGTTTTTTATTTCATAAATGTTTTTATTAATATGGGTTTACAACCACTTTAAGCCACTTAATCAACTTTATACCATCCTGTCTGTTTAATAATCCTATGTGCCCCTGTGTCTGTGTTTTCAGAGCACCGATCGTTGTTCACGTGAGCTGCCGCCTCTCTCCTCTCCCCGTCTGACAGCTGCAGCGGGCAGGGCCGGAGATTCTCCACTGACGTCAGTCCAGAGGGGAGGAGGAGGAGAGAGATGGCGGGTCACGTGAATGGCGATCGGCGCTCTGAGAACTGGTAAAGAATGGATTATTTTTATAAAACACAGACACAGGGGCACATAGGATTATTAAACAGACAGGATGGTATAAAGTTTAAATGAAACTTCAGCAGAAAGAGGGGAGGGGGTGGGCAATTACACAGTAGCTGACAGACAGACAGGGAGGGAAGGGGGGGAGAGAGGACATAGGAGGATAGAGGAGGACAGGAGAGCTGCGGATGACGGAGGCACGTAAACTGACCACAGTGTCAGGGCTCAGCAGCCATGATAAACGATGGTCAGTTTACAGAGGAGAGGACATAGCCAGGCAGGATCAGACAGGTTTTTTAGGTGTTGCACAGCACAAGCACTGTGCTGTATAACATGCTGTAAGAGAACAAGATCAATATTTGTTTGTTTTTTTAGGTTAACAAATGCTTTAACTAAGCAGCGATCCCAATCCCTAAAACCAGCAAAGCTGCATCCAAAATACAAGATATACAAATAAATAAATACAGTGTCATTTGTATAATCACATAACAAACAATGTTGTTACTATTAATTATCACAGTACCATGTGAAAAAAGTCATTAAGATGGTTGTAAACTCAGTTTTTTTTATCTTAACCACTTGCCCACTGGGCACTTAAAGGGGTTGTAAACCCTTGTGTTTTTTCACCTTAATGCATCCTATGCATTAAGGTGAAAAAACTTCTCTCAGTGACCGGCCCCCCTGTTTTACTCACCTGAGCCCTTCGTTCCCTCGTCAGAGACGTGCTGTACCTCTCTGCCGGGAGTGCTCGACTCTTGATTGGAAAGATTGATAGCAGGGCAGCCATTGGCAAATGCTGGACTCAGGAGCGTGCCCACAAGGTAACCCCCCCAGGGAGGGCGCTTCTCCCAGGGGGTTTACCATTGCAAGGAGGAGTCGCGAGCGCCGCCGGTGGACCCCAGAAGATGATGATTGGGGCCACACTGTAAAAAATGAAACTGCACAGTGGAGGTAAGTATGATATGTTTGTTATTTAAAAAAAAAAAAGAACAAAGGTTTACAACCACTTTAAATGAGTTGTAAAGGCAGAAGGCTTTTTATCTTAATGCATTCTTTCCAATAAGATAAAAAACCTTTTGTGTATAGCAGCCTCCCCAGCACCCCCTAATTACTTACCTGAGCCCCTTCTCTCTCCGGCGATGTCCATGTGTCCCTCGGCCGTCTGGGTCACTCCTCCTGATTGGCTGAGACACATTAGCTGCGCTACTGGCTCAGGGGAGAAAGGGGCGGGCCAGGTTGGGGCTCCGTATCTGAATGGATACACAGAGCTCTGATTCGGTTTAGGTGCCCCCATAGCAAGCTGCTGGCTGAGGGGCACTCGATAGGAGGGAGGGGCCAGGAGCAGCAAAGAGGGACCCGAGAAGAGGAGGATCTGGGCTGCTCTGTGCAAAACCAACTGCACAGAGGAGGTAAGTAAAACATGTTTGGTTTTTATTTATTTATGTTTTTAAACAAGGCCAATGTTCAGCTGTCAGTGCTCTCACATTTTGAATAACAGTTACTTGGTCATGCTGTGTTGTACCCATATGAATTTTTTTATTTTTATTTTTGTTTTGGTGGTATTTAATCACTACTGTTTTTTTTTTGTACTATAAATGAAAAAAAGACTGAAAATCTGGTAAAAAAAAGTGCATTTTCCTTTGTTCCTGTTATAAATTTTTGGCATGTTTGAGGCATGGATTGGCATGTTTGAGGCACGGATAAGGTGTGATTTGGCACAGATCAGAGCTGTGGGCACTTCAGATGCAGCCCAAAGGGCTGCTGCACCAATTCCCTCCTCTCCTCATACACTGTACCGATCGCCTGTGAGGAGAGAGCTGAACCCGTGCTGGTTTGTTGACAAGTGTTTGCCACCATCATCGGTCCTTTTCCCCCCCTCTGTGATGTGCTGGGTCTGGAGAAATATTGTAAACCCCTACCAGAATAATCTGACCACACTAGCGGGCCATCATTCGGCTATGTGATATACAAAACAAATCAGCGCAATAAAACAACCCTAATATAGCAGCTGAACACCAAGGGTCAAAAAATCTAATCCCTAAAATGTAATAATAAAAGAAAGTGCAACGCTGAAATAGTCCATAAATTACACTCTCAGAAGAACCATCAGTGTGTTTCGTCAATGGCGATAGACACAAATCTACCTATACTTATAATCTAGAAATACCTTTCTTCAGAATAAAAAAAGGACTAATTGTGAATTCAATAGTCGCTGCCATTCCTGGATTTCTGGATGCTTTGGATATTACCCGTAAGGGAAGGTGTTTGTGACCCTCTGTAACATAAGGGTCCACAGATGAAGGTGAGCGGCTAATTTTTATCACTGGTGTAGGTCCCTCATCACGATATCACCTGCATGTAATTTTTTTTTGTCTATCACCATTGAAGAAACACACTGATGGTTCTTTTGAGAGTGTGATTTATGGACTATTTCAGCGCTGCACTTTCTTTTATTATTATATCTTTCGGCTATGGCCCAGTTGGCAAGTGGTTAATGCATTCTATGCATTAGGATTAAAAACCTTCTGTGTGCAGCAGCCGCCCTCAGCCCCTCTAATATTTACCTGTGCCCCATCTCGATCCAGCGATCTTGCTGTGGGGTCAATCAACAGGAAGGAGGGGCCAGGAGTGCCAAAGAGGGACCCGAGAAGAGGAGGATCTGGGCTGCTCTGTGCAAAACAACTGCACAGAGCAGGTAAGTATAACATGTTTGTTATTTAAAAAAAAAACAAAAAAACAAGACTTTAAAGTGAATGTAAACCAGATTCATGAAATTTAAGCTGGGCACATATAACTGCAGTATTTACTATTTTGTTAATTCTCTTCAATGAGCTAAGTCCCATAGCTCTCTTCTGAACTGTTCCTCTGTTATCAGCCTGATAACTCCTGAAAACATTTCATAAACTTTAGACAAAAGCAGCTTGAATCTTCAGTCCAGGGAGGTTGCTAAACCAGATTAGCAGAGAGCAGCTCCTATTACAAAACAGCTCTGAGAGTCTGTGCCTATGATGAGAGGGGGGGTGTGCTTTTCCTCCAATCAGCAATGTTAACTATCTTGGCTGTATACCCAGACATCACACGCTGTGTTAACCAGAATAAGAAAATCTCCTAACAAAATCTGAACATTCTAAATATATAAATATGAAGACAGCAGATATACATGTAAAACCTATGTAGGGAGATTTGGTTTATCCCTGTGTATCACCTGAAGCTGTTCACTTCATTGGGTGTATGGAGGGTTTACATCCACTTTCATTTTAAAAACAGTCCAAGTGATGTTCTACATATATTAATAATGTGCTATATGAATAATGCACTTTGATGCACTCTTCAACCTGGGCACTCCTATCATACAGACATCGATTCTTTAGAACTGACCCCTATGTAGACAGCAGGTCTTAAAGCGGAACTTTTCCCATAACAACGTGATAAAAAAATAATTTGCTTTAGCAAGGAACATGTTTTCCACATTAATAATTATGCTACCAAAATTAGTGTGTGCTGTAAATTGCCTCCAGCATTGCTCCTGTTTCTTCTTGCTGGAGGCTGCCATTTTGTTAAAGCCCAGAGCCCCTAAGAAGGAGAAAATTATTTATTCTGTCAGCAGATTGGCCTCTCGTGGCTCTGATTTTAGGCACAGTCCTGAAAACAGAGAACAACTGAGCATGTGCAGAGCAGGGTGAGACAGTGTATTACTGGATTTTAAACAGTATAAGCACTTATTTTTTTTTTTTTTTTTTTTTTTTTTTTTTTCAAATAATAATTTTTGTTTATTTTCATAAAATGTCAGTACAGAATATAGCAGCACTTATTTTTTTATGTTTTACACAGCTATAACTGCAAAAGGGGCAAGACTAAAGTGATCTATAAATATGTCTTTTTTTTTTACTAAAGTTACACTTTAAAGTGCTGATAGTATAATTTTCTCCTAATTGGCCATGTTTTCCCCAAACCCTAGGTTCTATTGGTTCCAATATATCCAATCCAACATCCTGTTTTCTCACAAACATATATAACCCATCTAAATCATGTAAAAAAAGTTTTGCTGTTTTCACTGATGGTAACAAATGCATATGCATTTTCCTTATATACATGTACTGTATCTATTTTAAATCTCCCAGGTTTGTGATAGGTTGACATTATATGCTGCTGTCTAATGTGGCACATTTTAACCAAGCATGTTTTCTCTAAATGATCCTTTATACCATTAGGTTACAGAACAGACGGAAGACCCATCCTCCCCTCTCCCACAGGCTAGTTCTGAGGGCTTAGTGGGTGCTCTCATGCATGTCATGCAGAAAAGAAGCAAAGTGATCCATTCTTCAGGTAAGGCCTGCTTATAGATCCTCTCTGGAGAACATTGTGTGCACACTGCAGTGGCAGGCATTCTGAGAATAGAACATACAGCAACAGGGCCACCATCAGGGGTGGATAGCCCATACAGATGTAGGTGTCCCAAGTGACGGGTCCCCAACCAGGGCAGTCTTTGATGGGGTGCGGGCAGGATAGTGCCTTGCTGTTCATCTCCACACAGCGAGGGGGCGGCCACTGGGAAGGCAAGCAGTGCAGCAAGGGCAGTTAGAACCTAGTGCCGGGGAGGTAGAAGACCTCCACTGCCTCCCTGACACCCAAAGAGGTGAGCAGCAGCGCCTCCCAATGCTTGGACTTCTCCAACCTCCTCTACCCTCCCGGCTCCAACATCAACAGTAAAGGAAGCCTGGAGGACGAGGACTGTCAGGAGGCATAGGCAGCCTGGGATCTGCTGGAAGGAGTAGAGCACCTTCATCATCACCCAGAAGGAGAAGGAGTCCTGCCCGTTGCTGGCCAGCATGAACGTCCTAATACTGGCATGGAAGGTAATACTAGGCATCACACACATTTACCTACCTGCAGAGAGGCACTGGGACGGGGGGGCTCAGGAGTGACTGCAGACAGGGCTAGGGATCTCTCTCTCACTATACTCACTCTTGCCTCCTGCTTTCAACCCCCTCTCTCACCCCCTTCTCTCTCTCCTCTCTCTATTGACCCCCTCTCTATTGCCTCCGCTCTCACCCCCTCTCTCTCTCTTGCCCCCTGCTCTTACCCCCTTCTCTCTCTATTGCCTCCGGCTCTCACCTCCTCTCTCTCAAACCCCATCCCTCTCTTGTTCTCTGTCCTCTCTCTCTCTCTTATCCCCTTCCCTTTCTCTCCCCCCTTCTCTCTCATCCCCTCTCTCTCACCACCTTCTCTCTCTCATCCTCCTCTTTTTCTTTCCTCAATCTCTCTCACCCCCTTCTCTTTCTTTTCTTTCTCTTATACCCCCCTCTCTCTCTTCCCCACCCTCACTCCCCCTCCCCCCTATATCTCTCTCCCTGCACTCATCCCTCTCCCTCTCACCCCCTCCCGCTCTTTCTGTCTCTCATCACCCCCCATAAAAGACATGGGATGGTGGGGATGGGACTAAAGGAATATATGGGGTGGAAGAGATTAGACTGGAGGAGGAGGAGGAAATAGGATAGGTGGAATAGGACGACATCAAATAGAGGACATAGAACTGAAGTAGGAGGAGGACATGGGACTGGAGAAGGAGGACATAGGGTGGAGGAGATGGGACTGGAGAAGGAAGAGGACATGGAATGGAGGAGGAGGAGGACATGGGATGGTAGATATGAGACTGGAAGAGGAGGACATGGGATGGAGAAGGAGTAGGACATGGGGTGGGGGAGATAGGACTAGAGGAGGAGAAAGACGTGGGATTGAGGAGATATTAAGTTGTAAAAGTGTTCAAATAAGGACTGGATGGCCAGTGGATGGATTCAGTGGGATGGCCAGTAGGCAGGAAATGTTGGTGGCCAGGCCGGGTGGGGGGCAGGTCTTAAGCTGTGTAACAGTCCCCAAAATATCTAATAATTCTCCCGCCTCTATCCAAAAATAAAAAAACTTTGTCTGGAGATTGAAGACTAATAGGCATTTTTATTCCATTACTTTGCTTCCATTCCCATATTCTCCTATTATTTTCTGTGCTTTCTGTTTCAGATGACGATGATGATGATCCAGGGGATGACGATGATGATGACGAATGGGATGACTGAGTCCATGACAAGCCATCACTGGACCACCTGCCTTATAACTATGGCACAATGGGTTTCTATATCTTGAGATTCATCCTCTTATGACTAAATATTCATTTGTAGATCTTTGTACCAAGTGACTTGGAGTGTATCTCTGAGATTCATGCTTTATGGTGTTTTCTAAAAAACTGAAATAAAATAAGTAATGAATGAATGTCCCACAGAAATTATTATATCACATTTGTAGTATCATGTATGTACAATCCAAATGCCCTCAACAGAAGTATAGTTCTGCCGGTGGACAATTGAGGAGTGGCATCCCGAAATATATAAACTCTACTTGTAAGCTAAATGGTATGGGGCTTTTTTCAGGCAGCACTAGGAGTTTATGCAACAGAGAAAAACAACAATATAAAAACATACCAACATTTATATACACATCATATTCGTTTTGGCCTTATTGGCATTTAAAAACAGATTTTTATAAAGGCCTACTTCACAGCATATACAGCAGTGTAAAGAAACCTTTATCAATGTGTTGCACGTGACTGCTCCATCAGGTTAGGGTCCTTTTTTACCAGGCATGTCCAAAGTCCAGCCCCCTGGCCAATTGCCGCCCACGTTCCAGTTTAATGTGGCCATCCTGGTAATTTGAAAATATATTTAGCAAAGTCTTTAGCCTCCTCCAGTCTAATGAGAACCTCTGAGGCCAAAGATAGCTGACATCCAAAGATGGTGAAAGTCATTGGGGCGCCAGACACTTCTTGAATGTAAAATCGTTTTTTTTTCTCTTAACAATCCTTTTTGTATTTTAGGGGGAAAGAGGGTTAGGGCCAGGACACCCTTAAGTAGTTGCAGATTGAATCAGCAGACTCCGTGACTTCAATAGGAGGTCAGCCGTGCAGGGAAAGGCCCCAGCAAGGTGCCACATATGAACATGCAGGAATGCTGTATCCTATAGCAAAAGTCTTTAACAGTTCCTAACTCAAAGTAACAGTTCCTTCCCCTTCACTACAACTGCTTCTTGTAGTTCTTCAACACTGAGCTCCAGGTCCCTCACTAGACCCTCTGATTCACTGACTCTGAATGCCTTGAGCTCCTCCAATCTTTGCGGTGGTATCTCCCTCAAGTGTCACCCACACTTCCCTGCTGGGTGCTTAGCTTGGCAGCCAAGATACTTCTCAAGCTTCACCCCTGCTGACTGGCTCGGTTATAGTATACAGCTGCATTCACTGCTGCAAAGATATTTCCACATACTGAGTGCATTGCATAATCTCCGGTAACTATGTGAGGCTCTCTGTACAAATACAACACTCCAAAATCTCAGAAAATTGTTGGATGTGACAAAAAGGGTTCTCACTACACACAATGCACAACTTTATACCATGACATTATTAGTATTGCTATTATTATTATACAGGATTTATATAACACCAGCAGTTTACAACATGAGGGCAGACAGTACAGTTACAATACAATTTAATACAAGAGGAATCAGAGGGCTGGGGGGATCGATGGGAGAACGGCTCCCGATCAATCCCCGCATGCCGGCGG
Source organism: Rana temporaria (assembly GCF_905171775.1). NCBI lineage: Eukaryota > Metazoa > Chordata > Amphibia > Anura > Ranidae > Rana > Rana temporaria. The sequence goes on from NC_053497.1 coordinate 131,654,389, forward strand.
TACCCGGGCTCCCCCCCCCCACTCCCAGCTCCTCTTCCCATGGGGCGATCCTCTTCACAGGTAAGCAGAGGCTGCAATAGTGGGCACAGTGAGTAAATGCTGCAATGGTGGGCACAGTGAGTAAATGCTGCAATGGTGGGCACAGTGAGTAAAGGCTGCAATGGTGGGCACAGGGAGTAAAGGCTGCAATGGTGGGCACAGTGAGTAAAGGCTGCAATGGTGGGCACAGTGAGCAGAGGCTGCAATGGTGGGCACAGTGAGCAGAGGTAGCAATGGTGGGGACAGTGAGCAGAGGCGGCAATGGTGGGCACAGTGAGCAGAGGCGGCAATGGTGGGCACAGTGAGCAGAGGCGGCAATGGTGGGCTCAGTGAGCAGAGGCGGCAATAGTGGGCTCAGTAAGCAGAGGCGGCAATGGTGGGCACAGTGAGTAGAGGCTGCAATGGTGGGCACAGTGAGTAAAGGCTGCAATGGTGGGCACAGTGAGTAAAGGCTGCAACGGTGGGCACAGTAAGCAGAGGCGGCAATGGTGGGCACAGTGAGCAGAGGCGGCAATGGTGGGCATAGTGAGCAGAGGCGGCAATGGTGGGCACAGTGAGCAGAGGCTGCAATGGTGGGTACAGTGAGTAAAGGCTGCAATGGTGGGCACAGTAAGCAGAGGCGGCAATGGTGGGCACAGTGAGCAGAGGCGGCAGAGATGGGCACAGTGAGCAGAGGCGGCAATGGTGGGCACAGTGAGCAGAGGCTTCAATGGTGGGCACAGTAAGCAGAGGCGGCAATGGTGAGCACAGTAAGCAGAGGCCGCAATGGTGGGCACAGTGAGCAGAGGCCGCAATGGTGGGCACAGTGAGCAGATGCCGCAATGGTGAGCAAAGGCTGCAATGGTGGGCACAGTGAGCAGAGGCCGCATTGGTGGGCACAGTGAGCAGAGGCCATAATGGTGGGCACAGTAAGCAGAGGCTACAATGATGGGCACAGGTGTGGCTGCACTGATAAAGTTTGTAAATTAATTCTGCATAAAACATGTAAGTGTCATTTCATTAGATAATTTATGAGGGCGTGTTTAGAGGCGGAATTAGGGGTGGTGCAGGGTAGGGATTGGTTGGGTCAACTAGTGGCGAGTAACCCTTAAGGCATGGCTAGTAGCTCAGGACTTGAAATTTTGAGCCCTGCCCCCGGGGAAGAGAAAAGCCGCAGGATTACAGAGCTGATACCCCGCTGTTACAGCTGACTTTACATTGCAAATGCTACCGCTCCGCTCGTGGTTACACAGCCCCGCCTCCTGACCCCATGCCTGTATCAGATTGACAGAATGCCAGTCCAATTCTGGGACGTGTTCTGTCTATCTGATACAGGCGCGGGGTCAGGAGGCGGGGCTGTGTAACCACGAGCGAAGCGGTAGCATTTGCAATGTAAAGTCAGCTGTAACAGCGGGTTATCAGCTCTGTAATCCCGCGGCTTTTCTCTTCCCCGGGGTGATCGATGGGAGAACGGCTCCCGAGTCCCGATCAATTCCCGCACGCCAGTGGTCCCCGCGCTCCCCCCCCCTCCCAGCTCCTAGGCGAGTGGAAAATTTGAGGGTTGTGTAGCGCTACCCCCTCAGGAACCGCTGGTTGTTGTTGGGATCGGCATATTAAGTTACCTCTCAGTGTTGTCTAGGGGTGTAGTTGATGAGCAAAGTAGTGAGCGAATGTCCAGTCAATGAATAAAGGTTTTCAAATGCTTTATTTCTAGGCCCAACATGGCCAACATCAACATGAGGTATAGCAAAAAAGGTTGATGACGCAAAAGAGAACTTTGCAGTATCAGGCCTGGATAAGAACCGAGCAATCCTGCTCTCGACAGCACAGTAGTAGTAGTTACAGTTCGTCGCCGCTTTAGCCAAAGTGGGTGAAGTGCCCCCGGACAGACTTCTGCCACAAGTCTGGCAGCCGAAGTGTCACTTTAGATTGCTGGGAGGAACAGGCCTCTGCCACAGGCCTGGCTGTAGGACCTCTGCCACAGGCCTAGTACTTTAAGTGAACCGAACGGATTGAGCGAATCCTCCCAGTAGATTAAGTAAGGGTCACCGGGTGACAGTTGAAGTGTACCTGTCAATGTCCCAGTCACCAGATCCCCGATGGTTCGTTCAAGCCCTGTTGGACAACCTGCCTCCGGGTTCTCCTCAAGCCGACCCCCCATCGAACGGCATCCAGCCTGGGATCTCCTCAGCAGAGTTGGGAACCCAGTAAGTCACTGGGGCCCCTTTTCAGGAACATGGAGCTCCGCGTAGCGTGTGACCCCGGCCTGGTAGGCCATCGCCGGGGTCCGTTGGATGCGCACACCCTGAAGGTGGGTGCCGCACCTGGAACCCGCGAAGAACAACACAAAATTGCGTCTGCCACATATATACTCTCCCCCAGCATGCCCCGCGAGGGAAAACTCCTCTAATTGGCTGCTGGGGAAAAGTGGCTCTGCCAGAACCCCTCTAGCGCCACCTGTCGCCCAGGGGTGGAATCAACACCCCTGGAGCGCAGACTGACCTACAGGATGGTTCAGGAATGACAGCAGCCCATAATTTAGCAAATTGTGAATGGGAGCAAAATAACTCTCCCATTCCCCACTAACTTTAGCGTAGTGCACATACTGAAAGTAATGGGGCGCTACATACTCCCCCCACTTGAAATGACACTGTCCCCAGTGTCCTAAGGCATTCAAGCCTGAATGCCAGCCTGATACTTGCTAACCAGATAGAAAAGTGGGAAAAAAGACAAACACAATTGTAACATCATCTACAATATTGGCATCATTTAAATAACATATGACATACACACATACACAATCCTATCTATCTAGCTGCCCATTCTCCACAGTGTTGATAGTAGGTGGGTCCAGAAGCTGCATAAGAAAATGTAAAAGAAAACATATGCATAATATACATCCTGACATATTAATATATTTTTCTATCTACAGTACAGACCAAAAGTTTGGACACACCTTCTCATTCAAAGAGTTTTCTTTATTTTCATGACTATGAAAATTGTAGATTCACACTGAAGGCATCAAAACTATGAATTAACACATGTGGAATAATACATAACAAAAAAGTGTGAAACAACTGAAAATATATTTCATATTCTAGGTTCTTCAAAGTAGCCACCTTTTGCAGCAGACACATCTCTAGAACTGGTAAGAGGAGACTGTGTGAATCAGGCCTTCATGGTAGAATATCTGCTAGGAAACCACTGCTAAAGAAAGGCAACAAGCAGAAGAGACTTGTTTGGGCTAAAGAACACAAGGGATGGACATTAGACCAGTGGAAATCTGTGCTTTGGTCTGATGAGTCCAAACTTAAGATCTTTGGTTCCAACCCCTGTGTCTTTGTGCGACGCAGAAAAGGTGAACGGATGGACTCTACATGCCTGGTTCCCACCGTGAAGCATGGAGGAGGAGGTGTGATGGTGTGGGGGTGCTTTGCTGGTGAAAAGTGCCTTTTATATACATCTATAGAGATGTATATAAAAGGCACTTTTTATCTATCAAAAAGTGTTTCTCAGTGCTAAACCTTTCATCTGAATTCTAAATTGCTGCATTTATAAATTCCAAAAGCCAATATAAAGGAATAGTAGTGTTAGAAACAGCAGACAGAAAAAAATACTCAAAAGATGGTAATTAATGGTCGGACTTTAGAGGCAAGACTGGAATATGAAAAAGTATATAAATGTATTACAAAAAATACAAAATTTACAAAAAAGATCAATAAAAGAAAACCATATAGGATATATGATATGGAAAATATCCACTGTGCATCGTCTACACGTTTCGCCTTTGGGCTTCATCGGGACAAGCAGATGAAATTAGCAGTAGAAAAATATATTTAATTGTCTCGGAATACTCCAAGTAGCATATACATATGTCGAGGGGATAATAAAAGGAAGTTCCCGATATAGTAGAAAAAGTCTCCAAAATCCACCAGAGAAAGCTCTCTCTGTCTGTACTGGTGGTTATGGAGATGCACCATAGGTATGGAAACCAGTTCTAATGATTAGAAGATGAGCATTAATTCCAGGGCAGAGAAGAGAGGGTGTAGTAAAGACACACAAATATCCAGTATACTACAGTATTCACATTAATATGCAGAGCGCTGTGTCCCCCGGGGGATAGCCTGTGTTATCCCCCGGGGCACACGGCGTTCTGCATATTAATGTGAATTTGTGGCTTCATTTAACTTCGCTGGCTGTCTGGTCTCTGGGGGCTCCTAATACACATCATTTTGGATCCAGGTCTGATATACCTGGCTGTAGTATACTGGATATTTGTGTGTCTTGACTACACCCTTTCTTCTCTGCCCTGGAATTCATGCTCATCTGCTAATCATTAGTAGGGATGAGCTTTGAGCTTTCTCTGGTGGATTTTGGAGACTTTTTCTACTATATCTGGAACTTCCTTTTATTATGCCATCGATGTATGTATATGTGACTTGGAGTATTCCGAGACAATAAAATATATTTTTCTACTGCTAATTTCTTCTGCTCGTCCTGAGGAAGCCCAAAGGTGAAACGTGTAGACGATGCACAGAAGATATTTTCCATATCATATATCCTATATCAGTGGTCATCAACCCTGTCCTGCAGGGTCCACTAACAGGCCAGGTTTTATGTATTACCTTGGGGAGATGCAGTCTAGAATACTGCAATCACTGAGGAGCAAATGATATCAGCTGTGATGTATTTCAGTTATCTTGCAAACCTGGCCTGTTAGTGGGCCCTGCAGGACAAGGTTGATGACCACTGTCCTATATGGTTTTCTTTTATTGATCTGTTTTGTAAATTTTGTATTTTTTGTAATAAATGTATATACTTTTTGATATTCACATCTTGCCTCTAAAGTCCGACAATTAATTACCGTTTTTTGAGTAATTTTTTCTGTCTTCTAAATTTACAGATGTGGCAAATGTGAGTGCTTCCCCCCTTGTCCTATTTTTTGATCCATTGGAAAAAACATCACTTGTGGGGTTTAATCAATCTTATTTTTTTGCACAATTCTTCTTTAAGGGGGTGTGGCAAGGGGTATGTATTATGTCTGCATACTTTTGGTGATAGGTATCCCTCATTCCCATCTCAGAAAGTTGGGAGGCATGTAACTCAGCCAACACAGAGTTCCCCCTTACATCAGAGTCTGCAGGATTCCTCCCTACAGTGCAAGGGGGAGTGATGTAAAGTGAAACGCTGCGGATCATGATAAAAGTTGAATTATGCCCTCGCTATAGGCGTAGGCCAAACTTCCAGGATGTTGCTAAGAGACTCCCAGCTGTTACTGTTCACCTTTTTTATCACAGGAATGAGATACTGTACCTGGGGAGATAAAGAGTATGTGAGGGGGTTTGAATTGGAGAAAGCGCTCACTCCTGTGATGGTGGAGGTGAGCAGTAATGACTAGGCCTCGCTTAGCAAAGTCCTGGGAGTATTCTGGGCAGGCTTTATAAGGTATGTAAATAGCCTATATAGGGTTGCCACCTTTTCTTCACGTCAAACCGGAAAACAGTTTAGCCGCGCACAGCAATTTTATTATAGTATAAATAATACATATATTTTGCTATTAAATAACATTCCTAATCATATGAAGGTAATAACAAGAGTCCCCTTTACATCTGATTCTGCAGAGTTCCCCTTTTACATCTGAATTATTTGTTACCTGATTAAAGTGGAGGTTCACCCGGACATATCATTTTTTAGCCTTAGATTGAGGCTCATTTTGTCAAGGGGAATCGGCTATTTTTTTTAAAATCGAAGCAGTACTTACCGTTTTAGAGATGCATCTTCTCCGCCGCTTCCGGGTATGGGCTGCGGGACTGGGCGTTCCTATTTTGATTGACAGGCTTCCGACAGTCGCATACATCGCGTCACGATTTTCGGAAAGTAGCCGAACGTCGGTGCGCAGGCGCCGTATAGAGCCGCACCGATGTTCGGCTTCTTTTGGCTACTCGTGACGCGATGGATGCGATCGTCGGAAGCCTGTCAATCAAAATAGGAACGCCCAGTCCAGAAGACCATACCCGGAAGCGGCGGAGAAGATCGCTCTCTAAAACGGTAAGTACTGCTTCGATTTTAAAACAACTAGCTGATTCCCCTTGACAAAATGAGCATCAATCTAAGGTTAAAAAATTTTTTATGGGTGAACTCCCGCTTTAAAGTGGTTGTAAACCCCTCCTTACAACTTGCACCTACAGGTAAACCTCGATTAAAGGGGTTGTAAAGGTACAATTTTTTTTCCCCCTAAATAGCTTCCTTTACCTTAGTGCAGTCCTCCTTCACTTACCTCATCCTTCCATTTTGCTTTTAAATATCCTTATTTCTTCTGAGAAATCCTCACTTCCTGTTCTTCTGTCTGTAACTCCACACAGTAATGCAAGGCTTTCTCACTGGTGTGGAGTGTCATGCTCGCCCCCCTCCCTTGGACTACAGGAGAGTCAGGACGCTCTCTACGTTGCAGATAGAGAAAGGAGCTGTGTGTTAGTGGGCGTCCTGACACTCCTGTAGTCCAAGGGAGGGGGCAAGCACGACTCCACACCAGGGAGAAAGCCTTGCCTGTGTGGAGTTACAGACAGAAGAACAGGAAGTGAGGATTTCTCAGAAGAAATAAGGACATTTAATAGCAAAATGGAAGGATGAGGTAAGTGAAGGAGGACTGCACTAAGGTAAAGGAAGCTATTTAAGAAAAAAAAATTGTACCTTTACAACCCCTTTAAGGCTTACCTGTAGGTGCAAGAAATATCTCCTTAAAGCAGAGGTTCCATTAAAAAAATAAAAAATAATTAATAGTCAGCAGCTACTAACACTGGAGCTGCTGACTTTTAATAAGGACACTTACCTTAGGGTGACCAGACATCCCCAGTTTCAGGGGACAGTCCCCTGATTGAGGACACTGTCCCCGGACCAGGTCTGTCCCTGGTTTTGTCCCCAGATTGGATTTAATAGGGGGCAGGGGGAATTTCAAAGACAATCAGTGCAGAATTAAAATACAAAAAATTAGACTTACACTCCCCCCCCCCCCCCCCCCGCTCCGCCGTGGCTACTAGCATAGGGGGTTGTATTTTTCCTTTATCTGTGCCCCTTTCTGATGATCATGTGCTGGTCGGATGGGAGGGACCATTTCTTCAGTTTCGGGGTGCATGCCCATTCAGGTCCGCTCGCATGTTCTTCTGCCTTGGCTCAAGTCCTGGCCAGCCGCCGGCCTGCTTATCTCCTTGCCTTCCCTGGCGGAGTGATCTTCCTCCACTCCCCATCCAGTAGTAGACGGGGCACGGAGAGTAAGACTTGAGAGGCTGTGAGGCGGGCGGCGACGGGCAGAGAGTCGCTGATTGTTGCCATTACTAGTAAAGAAAAAAAATGTCCCCGGATTTCATTTTAAAAATCTGGTCACCTTAACTTACCTGTCCTAGCCGCCAGCGATCCTCGATCCTGGCAGCTCCAAGCGCCGCCATCCATAGTAAGGGAAACAGGCAGTAAAGCCGAACGGCTTCACTGCCCGTTTCCTACTGCGCATGCGCGAGCAGCGCGGCGCTTTGTGAATGGGCCGGCTGCTTTCTGGGACAAACACAGTTCCCAGAATGCAGCGCGCCCCATTTACAAGAAGACACCGACTGTAGGAGGAGGAAGAGAATCCGCCGTGGAGGATGAAGAGGCAGATTCGGCACTTCCGCATAGCAACAGCTATTTAGGGTAAGTAAAAAAAAATGTTTTCCATTTTTTTTTTTTAGATAGCTGGTGGAAAAAAAAAAAATTCAGGTGGAACCTCCACTTTAACCTACGTGGTAAAGAAGATATTTGCTGTAAGGATTGCACCGATGTTTGTTAATGGGTGGTTAATGCCGTAATCCTGCGAAAGCATGGGGATCTGTCGGTCCCGCGCGACACAAGGAAGAAGACTGCAAGAGACATTGCGGCGGCGGCTGAGGGGACCGAGGAGAACTTCGGGGGCTTCGATCTCAGGTAAGTCAATCATAATGAGCTAGTATGCTATGCATACTAGCTCATTATGACTTTCTCTTGCAGGGTTTTTTTTTTTTTTAAATGGTTGAGGGTTTACTTCCTCTTTAACTCTTCTTTAATTAATGGAAACGTTTCATTGTCACTTAGTGTCTGATTTGTCCGCCGCAATATCGCAGTCCAGCAATGAGTCACTGATTGCTGCCATTACTATTAAAAAAAAATGTCCCCAGATTTCATTTTATAAATCTGGTCACCTTAATTTAGACATAACACTAATGTATGAATGAAGAGTGCTGTGGCAGCCCCCTGACAGCTCTCTCATGAAGAATACACTGAGGGGTAGAGGGAATCAGCTGTCAGTGCTAACACAAAGCACGACCAGCTGTCATGATGACAGAGATGCCCACCAACGATACACTCTTCTACGTATGCCCAGCCATTTAACACATAACGCTAGTATAAAAGTTCTCCTGGCTCATAGAGTCTTATACGATACAATCACTTTATCACAACGTGTACCCAGTGTTTCGCGCAGCCGCCATCGTACTGTAGCCCACTATGCGCAATGCTCAATGTTAAGGCTTAACAAACATGGCCGCCAAGGGTGGAGACAATTTTCTCTCGGCCTCTCGCGGCTGCCAACAACCTTGAGGCGGACGCAAGCGCTTTTCCCGCCTCTTTGCCGAGCCTAATGAAATGGCGCGCATTTTCACGTACCCGCCTCTTTGGCGACGTCACGCCGGCCACGGCCAATAGGAAGCCAGCCATGCTGCCCGCGCCGGGGCTTAGGGGCCAATCAGAATAAAGACTGTAACCGGGGGGCACTGAGACTGTCCCGCGCAACATGGCGGAGAATTTAAACGCCGTCCGTGGTGAGTGTCCCGGGGAGTAAGAAGTGGGGTTTGGGGTGCTGTGAGGGAGAGGAAGGAGGGGAGGTGACGGCTGGGTGCAGGGGGGGACTCCAGGAAGATGGGTGTATGAAGAGCCGAGGCTTCCACTCCTCACCCTCAGTTTCTGGTCTCCATGGTGTGCGGTCACCTGTGACAGGAGAGTGCATGTGTCCCGGGTGGGGCTGTTACCCTTATACTGGAGAGCAGGGGTGCTTATAGAGAGGCCCTGTCATTGCCCCCCTCGGGTTAAACATTGTGCCCTCCTCAGTGTGGAGTCTGGGCACTGCTGTGCTGGAAGGAAAGCGGCTGTTTGTATTCCTAGAACTCTTCCTGGATGGCCCGGGCCCCCCCTTTCCCTGGTGCTGATCTCAGCCATGTCCCAGGCAGGGGGTCCCGAGCTCCAGGAGGGGATTGTACATGGGAAGTTATTTCTCCAGCACATCAGAGAGACATAATACAAAAAGTTACACACTGAGCCTTCTTCACACGGGGCATATGAAAGAGCATGTCTGTGGAAGGAGGTGCACAGGCGTTCCAATGGATGTTGTTTGGGGTGCAGTGGCTGGACAGACGGGCACTGCTCCTAATCTGACATGTCCCTGAACACAGATTGGAGGGGGGGGCAGCGCCTGTCCCGGAATTCCTGTGCATCCCGGCGAGGGTAATAAGCCCTGCATGGGCACAGGATTCTGGATGCCTTGGCACTGCTGTGTTGCAAACATGCATATGTGGTTTTTGCTGCATTCCAGTGTGTTCTTTGGTTGCCTTACATCATCCAGCACCTGTGAAAAAAGAAAATGTGACTCAAAATGTAACAGCGGGGGTGTTATTGATATGTTTTCAATGTATTTCAGTGGGGAGGTGCAGTTTTTAACCACCTGAAGACCAGGCCCTTTTCTGACATTTTGCTTCTTACAAGCTACTTTTTTTTTTTTTTTTGTGCTAGAAAATTATTAGAACCTCCAAACATATCAGGCTTTCTCAACCTTTTAAAGCGGAGGTTCACCCTCAAAAAAAACGTTTTACTTAACCGATCTCCAGCCTTAATAAAGGCTTGTAGCGTTGTTATTTTTTTTTAAATGTGGACACTTACCTATCTTCAGCCTCACTTCCGGGTCTTCCTCCTTGCGGGGAGTGGGCATGTCGCTCCTTTTCCCCCGACGGGGAGCTCTGCGCAATGTCTCCTGGGAGTGAGTGTTGATCCTCCCAGGAGACGATTGACTTGCGGGTAAAGCGCATCATCGCCTTCCGAAAATATCCGACGGGGACTCGGCTCTTTACGGTGCTATACGGCGCCTGCGCCTGCCATGTAGAGCTGACTGCGCAGGCGCCGTAAAGTGCCGAGTCCCCTTCGGATATTTTCGGAAGGCGTTGACGCGTTTAACCCGCACGTCAATCATCTATGCGTCGTATTAGGAACGCCTACTCCCCGGGGGAGCGAGAACCCGGAAGCCGGGTGAAAAGAACGAAAAAACGGAAGTACAGCGAAAAAAAAATCAAGCATACTGTTGATGTCAGCCGTATGCTGGATGTAACAGTATCTATATGTTTTAGGGTGAACCCCCGCTTTAACTCTAGAGCAGGGGTGGCCCGTGGGGCTCTCTGTGGCCCGCGACCTCCTGCTCTGGAATGGCGGGTTGGCAAGCCCAGATGGCAGGTTGCCGACCCGCCATACCTGTGGTATCAGTGTTGTGAATGAAGCTGGTGGTAGAGGAAGAAAGTGGCTGCGGAGCAGAGCCCCATAAGCCAATGCTTCCTCTACAGCACTGGCTTTTGCCACAGGCGGAGTCTATGGCAAAGTTCAGCTAACCCTCAGGATAGACACAGGTGCACTACGCTGCACCCACAGTGTGGGCAAACCACAGCACATCAGTGTGAAAGCAGTCTAAGACCTTTTCCCATGATCAGCCCAACCAAATGGGACCCTCAATTCACCTCTATAGAGAGTCAGATGTCCGTTTACGCCCACCTACCTCCAATCTGAAAAACAGAAGGGAATTCGTCCCCTTTCATCGGGGCGGATCAGAGGGCCTATAGAGTAGCCGTGACCTGTCCTCTGCCTGCTCCGCTCATTGTGGCCTGCGGCTGGTTACCAAGTTGCTTAAGTGGCCCTCACTCTTCAAAAGGTTGGGCACCCCTGGTCTAGCGGAACCCCAAAAATAACTCATGTCTCGAGGAACCCTTACTAAAACCAATTTATCAGGGCTTAGTAGGAACAATGCCCTTATTGTGGTGGTCAATGGGAAGAATCCCCCCTTTAAAGTGGTACTCCGAATGCCACCTTTAAAGAGGAAGTAAACCCTTCACTTTAAAAAAAACCTGCGAGAGAGGCATAATGAGCTAGTATGCACAGCCTACTAGCTCATTGTGTGTCACTTACATGTGATCGAAAGTCATGTCTGCCGCCATGTCCCCTCGCTCGTCGCTTCTTCCTGTTATCGCTGCTCCAGTGCTGTGATTGGCTGGAGCGGCAATGATCTCACTCTCACAAATGCGCCTGGGACCGGCAGGTCCCCACGCATGCGTGGAAATACAGCATTAATGGCATTAAGAAAAACTGCGCTTTCGGTGCGCCAATGTCTACGGCGCGCCGTACACATCAGCACGTGTAATTACTGTGGCTATCTCCTAAACCGTGCAGGTTTAGGAGATATGTCTTGCACCTACAGGTAAGCCTTAATCTAGGCTTACCTGTAGGTGCAAGATGTGTGGTTGGTAGGGTTGTCCCGATACCACTTTTTTTAAGACCGAGTACAAGTACCGATACTTTTTTTTTCAAGTACTCGCCGAATACCGATACCTTTTTTAATCTCATGTGACAGCGGCACATGTGTCAGTAGTTTTTTTTTTTTTATCTTTAACAATATTTTTTAAATTTTTAAAAAAAAAAAAAAAATTCCCTACAATTTTTTTTTTTATTCTTAATTTTTTTTTTTTTTTTTTTCAGCCCTGTTGGGGGGCTTTGGTGAGATATCAGGGGTCTTAACAGACCTCTGACATCTCCCCTTTGAGACAGGGAAAGGGACTAGGGACGCGTTCACCTGTCCCTTTCTCAGCAGCATCAGCTGCGCTGAAAATGAAAGGAGAGAAAACAGCGTCTTCTCTTCATTCATAAACTAAAACATTGTAATCGCAGTTTACGATGTTTCAGTTATGTGAATGGACAGAGTCAGTGATCACTGACTGTCCATTCGGAGCAAGGAGCCGGATTTACCGGCTCCTACCCCGCTCTCCATCCTGACAATTCCAGGGGGTGGAGGAGGAGCACGGGAGGGGAGAGATACACGGAGGGAGAGAGAGAAACACACGGCGGGGGACATGGAGGGAGGGAGACAGACTGCAGCAAAACGGAGGGGGGCTGGAGGAGGACACGGGACAGTCAGTGGTGATTGGTGCTTGTAACTTCCCCACGCACTGATCACCCCCCGACAGTACAAGTATCAGGTGAAGCATTTGCTGTGTACAAGTACTCGGGCAAATGCTTGGTATCGGTACCGATACTAGTATCGGCATCAGGACAACCCTAGTGCTTGAATTTATGACCATTTGCTGGTCAATGACCGGGCCACTTTTTGCGATTCGGCACTGCGTCACTTTAACTGACAATTGTGCGATGTGGCTCCCAAACAATATTGGCATCCCTTTTTTTTTTTTTCTCCCCACAAATGGAGCTTTCTTTTGGTGGTGTTTGATCACCTCCTGCGTTTTTATTTTTATTTTTTTATCGGTACTTTGACATTATGGCGGACACTTTTGACACATTTTTGGGACCATTGGCATTTTTATATCGATCAGTGCTATACAAATGTCACTGGCAGGGAAGGGGTTAATACTAGGGGACGAGGAAGGGGTAAGTATGTTCCCTAGGTGTGTTCTAACTGAAGGGGGGTGGGACTGACTAGGAGAAATGACAGATCGCTGTTCATACATTGTATGAACATGCGATCAGTCATTTCTCCCCCTGAAAGGATCGGGAGCTGTGTGTTTTGCTCTGTAACGAGTGATCGCGGGTGCCCGGCGGTGATCGCGCCTGCCGGGCACGCGGGCGGCACCAGGGGCGAGCAGGGGGTGCGCGCCCCTAGTGGCTGAAATACATAATTATGTAATATTACATCAGCCGAGGCAGCGCGTTATCACAACTTCCAAGTCGGGATCCGCCAGCTGCCCTGATTGATTGCAGTCACAGCGAGCCGCTGAGACGACCTCTCCCCGCCCCTCCACAGCTCATCGCTCCAAGCGCGGAGAAGCAGCGAGGAAAGACACTTAAGCCTAGTACACGCGACCAGTTTTCCCGGCAGGAAAACTGCCATGAGAGCGTTTGGCCGTGAAAACCGGTCGTGTGTATGCTCCATTGCAGTTTTCCAGACAGGAAAAATAAATTGAGAACCTGCTCTCTATTTTCCCGGCGGACTTTTTCCCGTTGTGAAAACCGGTCGTGTGTATGCTTTTCCGAGGGCAAAAACTTGCATGCTCAGAATCAAGAATGAGACGGGAGCGCTCTTTCTGGTAAAACTAGCGTTTGTAATGGAGATGTCACGATGTAACTGACTGAAAAGCACAAGGCTGAAAAGCGCGAATCGTCTCTCGCCAAACTTTTACTAACGCAAGATCAGCAAAAGCAGACCAAAGGGTGGTGCCATTGGAATGGAACTTCCCCTTTTATAGTGCCGTTGTACGTCACCGCGCTTTGGACTGGTGGGATTTTGGATGACAGTCTGTGTAAGCAAGACAAGCTTGGCAGGAAACCGTCATGAAAACCAAAGGTTTTTATTTTTTTATTTTATGCCTGGAAAAACCAGTGGTGTGTACGGGGCTTGACAGTCGGCAGCTTTCCTCTCTGGGATATGTGAGAAGCAAGCCATCGACTGTGTTCAGTGGCTTGGTTCTCAGTGCAGAGATGACGGGGGAGAGCTGCAGCATCGGTCTGATGCTCCATCCACCGAGGTAAGTACGAATTAAAAATTAACCCCAAACTTCTCTTTTAAAATGCCCATGGCTTATTCAATTCGGCTGTGAGCTTTGTTCTTGTTTTGCTCAGCATGCTCTGAGCATTGTGTAAGGCCTCATGCACACAGGGCGTTAGAAAAAACGAGCTGCAAAGCCACTACCGACGCCAGGAAAAAGTGGCTGTAAAAACATGCTTTTAGTAGCTTTTTGCATTGGTATTGATGCGCGTTTAGCACGCTAACTTTTAGCAGCGTTTCTCTGCCTCTTCAAAAATCAATGATTCCGTATGGGAGCCCATTGATTTGAGTAGAAGTCGCACCAGAAGTTGGATTATGATGATCCGACTTGTGGCGTGACTTGTGTTCTAAGGATCTTGAAGGGGAACCCCTTTCCAAAGTGAAGAGGGAAAAACTGGTGTGGGGCCCCCCCCCCCCAGACAATATCAGACCCTTCGTTGTGGTATGGATTTTAAGGGAAACCCCCACGCCAATAATATGGCGTGGTGTCCTCCTTAAATCCATACCAGATCCTTATCCGAGCATGCAGCCTGGCAGGTTGGGGGTGGAAACGAGCGAGCCCCCGGACTCCTGGACCATACCAGGCCACATGCCCTCAACATGGAGTGGTGGGAGCTGCACATCCAACCCCAAAGCACCTTGTCCCCATGTTGATGGGAGACATGGGCCTCTTCCCGACAACCCTGGCCGGTGGTTGTCTGGGTGGGAAGCTTATCTTTAACAGAGGGGCAGATCCCAGAAAGCCACCCTATGTGACTATGGGGTACATTGTACCCCTACCCATTCACCCCAAAAAAGTGACAAGAATGAAAACGCTACACAATTTTTTTTAAAGTAATTTAATAAGGCAGCTCTGGTGTCTTTTCCAATTTCTTCTCTCTCCGGCAAGTCTTCATCCATCGGTTCTTCTCCCCCTCTCTGTGCTCTCTTCTGCCTTGCTTCCTCTCTCCGCTGTTTTCTTCCTCCGATGTTGTCTCTATATGCTCTCCCGGTGTAATGCTAGGGCCGCAGGGTGCCATTACTTATTTGGACATGGGGAGGCCCCACGCCTTGTCACATCACCGCCCCATCATGCATCAGCAGGTGATGGATGTCACAAGGGGTGGGCCTGCCAGATGTCACCGGATGGCCCCGCCCCATGTCTTTATAAGTAATAGCACACGGCGGCCCTAGCAATACTTTAGGAGAGTGTGTCGAGACAACATCGAAGGAAGAACAGAGAAAAAGACAGCGGAGAGAGGAAGGCCCGGCAGAGGAGAAGAACCAGAGAGGGGGAGAAGACCTCAAAGGAGGGAGAAAGAACTGGAGAATGAAGACATCACCAGAGGGAGAAGAAATCGGAAGAGATGCTGGAGCTGCCTTAATAAATTATTTTAAAAAAATGTGTTGTGTTTTCATTCTTGGCTTTTTTTGGGGGGGGGGGGGGAGGAGTACAATGTACCCCATAGTTGTCCAGAAGAGGCCCAAGGTGCTTTGGAAGGAGGGGGGGACTCGCTTGTAACCCCCACCCCCCCCCCCACACACACACACACTTTCCTGACCTACTGGGCTGCGTGCTCGGATAAGGGTCTTGTATGGATCTTTATTTTGGGGAGCGGTTCCCCTTCAAGATCCTCAGCACACAAGCCGTGCGTCTGATCATCATGATCCGACTTCTGGTGCGACTTCTACTCAAATCATAGGAATCCATTGATTTTTGAATAGAGGCAGAGAAACGCTTGGCGAGGCTTAAAGTGATACTAAAGGTTCAAGCTTAAAAAAACAAACGTGTCATACTTACCTCCCACTGTGCAGTTCGTTTTGCAGTGGCCCAGATCCTCCTGTTCTGGGGTCCCACGGTGGCTCCACCCCGGCAATAGCCAACTCCCACAGGGAAGGTCTCCCCCAAGGGGGTTACCTTGCGGGCGCGCACCCGTGTCATACACTCGCCGTACGTAGTTGCAGAGTGTATAACTCGGCCCGTCCTGTCCCCCCCCCCCCCCCCCCTCCTCCAGCGGCCGCGTCATTGGATTTGATTGACAGCAGCGGGAGCCAATGGCTGCTATTCTATCCAATGAAAAGCCGTGGGGACGACAATGCGGGATCGTGCCCACGGCTCAGGTAAGTAAATAGGGGCCTCAGTGTTTTTGAGGCCATAGAATAACATGAAGAGGTGTTTTTTAAGATGCAAAAAAAGCTGCTAAAAGCGTGAATACATACACTATACAACTTTTGTTGTGTATGTGTGTTTTTTTTTTCCCTTTAGATTTACCAAAACCATGTAGTGCAAGGGCCGGCCTGATTGCAGACAAATTGAAACTCTTAAGGTTTGACTTGTATGGTTTTGGTAAATCTGAAGACAAACATCTGCAGAAAATCTAACGGTGTATGAGGTCTGAATCCTAAAAATTATCTTGGTAGCTTCAGCGCCACATGATCGCGTTTACAGTGCATTTGGAAAGTATTCACAGCGCTTTACTTTTCTTCAATTCATTACTTTGTAAATGTATTAAAAAGAAAAAATCACACGTATAGAAGTATTCACAGCCTTTGACATGACACTCAAAATTTAGCTTGGATGCATTCGGTTTCTAATGATTGTCCTTGAGATGTTTCTACAACTTGATTGGAGTCCCCCTGTGGTAAATTCAGTTGATTGGACATGATTTGGAAAGGCACACAGCTGTCTATATAAGGTCCCACAGATAACAGTGCATGTCAGAGCACAAACCAAACCATGAAGTCCAAGAAAATGTCTGTAGACCTCAGAGACAGGATTGTATCGAAGCACAGATCTGAGGAAGGGTACAGAAAAATGTTTGCAGCCTAGAAGCACAATGAGCACAGTGGCCTCCATCATCTGTAAATGGAAGAAGTTTGGAACCACCAGGAATCTTGCTAGGGCAGGCTGCCTGGCCAAACTGAGCGATCTGGGGAGAAGGGCCTTAGTCAGGGAGGTGGCAAAGAACCCAATGGTCACTCTGTCAGAGCTCCAGCATTCCTCTGTGAAGAGAGGCGAACCCTCTAGAAGAACTATCTCTGCAGCACTCCAATCAAGCCTGTATCGTAGAGTACATAAAAAAAGGGTGTATACTGCGCTAAATTATATAATGTATTACAATGTAAAATGAAGACTGCAGTGATTAACCAGGGAGCATAAACAAAAATAAAATCCTGCTAGTCAATAGATATGAATAAGTACTAATAGTGCCATGACACACTAATTGGGTGAAACATAAAGTGCATTGTGCAGAAAAGAGCAAACAAATAAGGCCTCATGTCCACGGATGTTTTTGCAGCCACTTTTATGAGCGTTTTTTTCAGCTTAAAAACGGCTCTACATGTTGGCCTATGGCCTGATGCCCACCATGACGTTTTTGAGCTATACATGGCTGAGCCATTTTTAAGCTTAAAAAAAAAAAAAACAGGACCAGTGCGTTCGCTCCAGCGTTGGAGCTGTAAAGACGTCAGATGCCGGCAAAGGGTGTTAAACGCGATTTAACGAGGCTTAACGCTGTGATAAGCCTCGTCCAGCGTTTCTTTCTCTATTCAAAATTAATGGTTCCCTTTTTGGAGCCCATTGATTTGAATAGAGGTCGCACCAGAAGTCAGATCAAGATGATACGACTCGTGTGCAGATAATCTTGAAGGGGAACCCCGCAAAAAATGTAAAAGAAAATTTGCGTGAGGTTCCCCCCAGCATGACACCAGACACTTCAGTCAGGTATCAATCTTAAGGGAAATCCCCCACGCCAAAAAAAACAGTGTGGGGCTTCCCCCAGGATCCATACCAGACCCTTATCCGAGCACGTAGGTCAGGAAAGGGAGCGAGCACCCCCCCCCCCTCCTAGACCATACCAGGCCACATGCCCTCAACATGGGGGTTGGGGCAAGGGGCCCCCTACCCCAAAGCACCCATGTTGAGGACAAGGGCCTCTTCCCGACAACCCTGGCCATTGGTTGACGCGGGTGGGGGGCTTATCGTAATCTGGGAGCCCCTTTAATAGGGCGGGCCGCATCTGGGGGGCCCCCTTATGTGAATGAGTACGGTGTACATCGTACCCCTACCCATTCAACTGGGGGGGGGGGGGGGAAGTGTCAATAAAAAAAACACACTACACAGGTTTTTAAAGTAATTTATCAGCCAGCCCTGGGGGTCTTCTTCCGGCGTCTTCTCCGCGCTCTCCGGTGCCTTCTGCCGATCCTCCGCTATCATCTTCTACTAGCGGAGTCCCGGTCTTCCTCGTCTTCTTTTTCCCTCTTCTCTTCTAATGTTGACTCGACAATCTCTCCCGCTGTAATGCAGAGTGTGCGGTCCGCAACGATTTATATAGGCATGGGGCGTGGTCCTCTTATGATGTCGCCGCCCAGAGCATGATGGGACTGTGACATAAGAGGGGGGGTATGTGGCCATGCACCATGCCTATATAAATTGCTGTGGACTGCGCACCCGGCATTACAGAGGGAGAGATCGTTGAGTCAACATCGGAAGAGAAGAGGGAAGAAGATGACGGGGAAGACCGGGCCGCCGCTAGTAAGAGCTGGAAGAAGATAGCGGAAGGACGGCAGAAGGCGGAGAAGACCCCGGAGTCGGAAGAAGACCCCCGGAGCTGCCTAATAAATTTAAAAATCTGTGTAGTACCCCATATTCATTTGCATAGGGTGGGGGGCTGCGATCTAGAGGCTCCCAGATTCAAAAAGGCCCCCTGCCCGCAGACCCCAACAACCAACGGCCAGGGTTGTTGGGAAGAGGCCCTTGTCATCAATATGGGAACCCCCACTCCGTGTTCTTTTTTTTTTTATTTTTTTCGCGGGGTTCCCCTTCAACATTCTCTGCACACGAGTCACCCCGCAAGTCAGATCATTTTGATCCGACCTCTATTCAAATCAATGGGCTCCCATAGGGAACCATTGATTTTGAATAGAGAAAGAAAAGCGCGGCAAAACGTGCATTGAATTCAATGCAAAATGTGGAAAAAATCACGTTCACGCCGCTTTTTTCCTGGCGTCTGTACTAGCTTTACAGCCCGTTTTTTTAAAAAGTCAGTGGGCATGAGGCCTAATAGTAAAAACACTTTGAAATCTAAATGTGAATGAGTTCTTTTGAATGATGAAAATCCAAAAGCAAATCTCCACCACCAAGTGACTGGATGTAGAGTAGTCAAGGACTCTTGCCAGATAGTCGGCACCACCTATATCTAGGCTGGTCAAACAGGCAAGCAGACTGACCTCTGCGAGGTAGCAAAAATCGAGCCCCTAGGATCCTTCACTGTAATCTCGTCTCATAGCGGGACATCCCAATCGTCCAGGAGCATGGAATGATCAATCATACAAAGAAAGAAGCTCCAACAGTGTAATACTAAAAAGGAGGGTTTCTTGTGAATACAGTTTGTATACTTTGTAGGATAAAATCAATTGCCGGCAAAGCAGAACACCCGAACTTCTGGGATCACATGGAGTGTGATGGCGTCGGCATGTAGCACCGGCCGACATGTTTCATCATGCGTGACATCTTCCATCAGTTCCTGACTCACTGAGCCATCGCTATAAATATAACCTGAAGAAACCAAGCCTCGCTATCATGCAGCGGCCATAATGCGCAACCTCAAGCCTCCTTCCCATTTTCCATTCTCTACAACCCCATCTAGGTTTCACATGTAAAACTAGGTGCTTATTCCTCAAATCAAAACGTGATATGTAGTTATTAGCGAAAAATAACATCAAGGGGGAAACCAAACCTATATTTTAACCACTTGCTTACTGGGCACATATATACCCCCTTCCTGCCCAGGGGAAATTTCAGCTTTTAGCACTGTTGCGCTTTGAATGATTGCGCAGTCGTGCGACGTGGCTCCCAAACAAAATTAGCGTCTTTTTTCCCCACAAATAGAGCTTTCTTTTGGTGGTATTTGATCACCTCTGCGGTTTTTATTTTTTGCGCAATAAATATTTTGGGGAAAAACATTTTTTTTTTTTTATTTTTTTTTTGCTATAATACATATCCAATATTATTTTTTTCTCATTTTAGGCCGACACGTATTCTACATATTTTTGGTGGAAAAAAAATATCGCAATAAGCTTATAGTGATTGGTTTGCGCAATATAGCACCTACCAAATAGGGGATTGAATTATGCCCTTTTTTTTGTCATGACTGATATTACGGCTGACACATTGGACACTTGACACATTTTTGGGACCATTCACATGTATACAGCGAACAATGCTATAAATATGCACTGATTACTGTATAAATGTGACTGGCAGGGAAGGGGTTAACACTATAGGGGCAAGGAAGGGGTTAAATGTGTACCCTGGGAGTGAGTCTTACTGTGGGGGAGGTGACCGATTGGTTGTCTATTATATACAAGGGACACACCATCGGTCTCCTCTCCCTGAGAGCCCATTCACACAGGGGCAACACAACACGACTTCCAGCACGACTTTGGGAGGCAACTTGGACACGACTTGAGTATGAATCATCAGGCAACTTCACAATTATGTGCCACTTTGTGTTGGTCTAGCACATAAAATACATTTATGTGTCTGGTTGTAACATGACAAAATGTTGAAAATCTCAAGGTGTATGAATGCTTTGTTAAAGCGGGGGTTCACCCTATTAAAAAAAAAAAAAAAAAAAAAATTATTATACCATTACATTCGGCATCGTAGCGCGAGCTACAGTATGCCTATCTGTATTTTTTTATCCCCGTACTCACTGTGCTATGGATCATTGAAGATTCCGGGGAATGGGCGTTCCTATGGTGAGAGAAGGTGATTGACAGCCGGCCCTGGCACGTCACGCTCCTCCGGAAATAGCCGAAATAGGCTTGGCTCTTCACGGCGCCTGCGCATAGCCTGTGCGCAGGCACCGTGAAGAGCCGAGACCTACTCCGGCTGTCTTTGGGGAGCGTGACGTGCCAGAGCCGGCCGTCAATCATCCTCCCTCTCCATAGGCACGCCCATTCCCCGCGGGAGTCAGAATCTTCAATGATCGATAGCACAGTGAGTACGGGGATTAAAAATTTAAGACCGGCATACCGTAGCTCGCGCTACGATGCCGAATGTAATGGTATAATGATGTTGAGGAGGGTGAACCACCGCTTTAAGGCACTCTATACGCCCTGGTTAGCAGTTATTCCAGGATCATGGTTGAGGCTACAGGAAATAGGAAGGGGGGACAGTATCCTCACATGTAGTGAGCATGTGGATACTTGGTAATAAAAGGTGCCACGTCCTAATATATATGAAGAGAGAATTAACTAGGGGCTAGTTGTTGGACTTTACAGGCACAGTATGCTGGTAGAAATATAGTCGTACAGAGAGATTTTATTTAACACAGAAATACAGTTCACATATTAAAAACTGACGTTCCTTACGGAACTACCTAGCAAACTAGCTGCACATTGCTAGATTTCTCCAAAGCAAAACAGGAAATTATAGATTGGTAGTCACATTTAGTAGTACAAAAAGTAAAGTATAACAAAACTTTAACATGATGAAAATATCCTGTGTTTATGATGGAGATTCAAGCATGAAATGTCGAGTCTATCCATTGCTATTTTCATCTTTTAGATATTTCATGCCTGACACTTCTGCCGCCTTTACCAGGCTTTCCCGTGGCATCAACTCCCCTGGACACAGTGGGAGTAACGGATGATGTTCCCAATGTGTGACATCAGAAACGGGAAGTGACAAGGATTTCGTCTCTTCTTGTTTCAAGTTTTGTTTACTGGCCCGTTAATGGGCAGTGAAGCAGATGCTCTGTCTAATCGGCTGCATTGGAGGAGAGATCTGGGGTCTAATAGATCTTCAAAGGCTGGGTGTGACGTTATGATGTCATGTCTGCGCTCAGCAAATTAAAACACTGACTTTTTTTTCCCTCCAGGACAGGCTATAGAGGGATAGCTCTGGTGTCTAAAGAGGACCTTTCATGCACTATTCCTATTACAAGGGATGTTTATATTCCCTGGAATAGGAATAAAAGTGATACCATTTAAAGGGAAATACTAAAAGTAAAAAAATGTATATCAATTCTTTTCCGCCCCTTTCTCCGCGTGTTGCAGCGGCCGCTGTTTTATTCCCTAGGGTCTTTGCTAAAAAAAAGTATGTAATGTTTGGGGGTTCTGAATAATTTTCTAGCAAAAAAAATATGATTTTTACTTGTAGGGGAGGAGTGCCAGAATTGGCCCAGTATGGAAGTGGTTAAAATTGACAAGACAAATGTTTTAACTGTTCATAACTTTAAGTATATCTCATCACTAAAAACTGAAACGCTGTTTAATTAATTTAAAATATTTAACGCAAATCCATGCATCCGCATATTTTTTTTGTTGAGAAATCCCTTTTGGAAAATCGCCCACTAGCATTTTTTAATTGTGGCCATCTTGAGTAAGGTCAGATAATTCTCTGCAGCATTTTTACCAAATGGAATCAATCTGCACTTAGCTCAGGCATGTAGGCAAGAGGGTGTGCTTAGCTGAGAGCCCCTTCTCTCCATGAAAAACGCACCCATGAAGAATTCTGGGATGTATGACATTCTGGCCACAATTTTAATTTTTTTTAGGCCAGAAACCAGGCAGCAACTGAAGAAACTTTAATACAAGTAAATATATATCCTCCAATGTACTAATTATTGCAGCAGTATTGTGATCACACAGAATTTTTGATTTGTCTAGTTCTGCTTTAGCTTTTCAGGTACTGGTAATTACCCCCCCCCCCCCCCCCCATATTTGCCTGATCTCAATCCATCTCTGTGCCTGCGTGAGGCAGACTCCTCTCCCTGCCTGTGAGGAAGGAGCAGGCTGAGCCATGCTGTATCAGGACCAGTTCACACCAGACGCAGTTTCGTCTTCCTTTTTTTTGCACTAGAAATGCATGCAGTGTTTTCCATGTATTCCAATGGCTCTAGTTCACACCATGCAGTCAGTTTCCGGTGCAGAAACTGACTGCGTGGTGTGAACTAGAGCCATTGGAATACATGGAAAACACTGCATGCATTTTGTGCAGGAAAAATGCACACAAAACTGCGTCTGGTGTGAACTGGCCCTCAATGTTTACACACACGCCACGACTTGGGTTAGAGACTGCAGAAGTACCCCCTAGCAAGAGGCTTGCTATGGGGGGGATCAGCGAAGAGGGGGTTTGGTACTGTCCTGTGCAAAACCACTGCACAGAGCAGGTAAGTAAGTATACCATGTCCGTAAAAGGAAAAACGTTTTATTTATTTTTTTAAATATGACCCATAAGCAATAAGTTTCATGATTTGTGGTAATCCATTAGAAGTTGACCAAACTGATCTTTGTGGTGTTAGAATATCTATTTTAGGCCCCTTTCACACGGGCGGACCGTTCAGGTCTGCTTGTCAGTTTTTTTGACGGACCTGAACAGACGCTGACATGCTGTCCGATCTCTCCATAGACGAGCAGCGGCGCTCGACAAGCCCCTCCCAGCTCAGTGAGCAAAGGGACCTGTCATCTGCCAGTGACTTGTCGGTATGGTTCCCCTATCGAGATGGTTCCTGTAAGGACTGCGCAGGCGCAATCCTTGCCGACGGGAAATCTCCGAACCTCGGCCGGCATCCAGGCTCATTCCTTAACATCCCTGTGGATTGGAGGATGTTAAAAAAAGAGCCAGGAGGCGGAGCGAGCCCGACTGGCCACTTACCTCATATTCCACTCCGCTCTGGAGGTTCGGTGATTTCCATCGGCAAGGATTGCGCCTGCGCAGTCCTTGCAGGAACCATCTCAATAGACGGAACAATATCGTCAGATCAACGAAGAGATCTCCTGCTGAGCTGGCGGACAAGTGGCAACGGATCAGCCTCGTGTGAATGAGGCCTAATTAAATATTTGTACATACATTCCGAGTCAATGTTTATGCTTGAGTGGAATACAGATGATGGGAGACAACTTTTTTGCCCAGATGCATCGCCTACTAGCGCATTATGTAAAACCTGCCCACACTGGGGAGTGCTCCCCCCCCATCCCTAACAGCAGACTGATCACCACCTCCTCTATACAAACAAGACCACTGGACCGCCACAAGCTCGTTTTGTTTCATTCTTGAGAAGTGTTATCATAAGGCCCAGGGACTCCTAAGCCAGATGTGTATATCATAGAGCTCCGAGCTGGCCGTGGAAGATCTGCTGTCTGTACGTGCCCAGTGATATTTGCTGCATTTATTCGTAAGCCCAGAATAATAGAACTAAACCCTGGGAGTCAATACAGCTGTATTTCAGTGCCCTTCCACCCACTGGCATTGGACTGGTCACCACAGTTCTTTTCATTAGCATTTGCAACCTGGTGACCAATAATTGTGCATTCCTGTCTTATAAAACACTGACCACTTTAAAAATGTATTTCTCCAAAACCAAAATGGTCCAATAAGTTTTGTAACAAATGATGTGCTCTCTAATTTTGTTTTATAGGTGGTGGTTTTATGCACAAAAAGTTTGAAAAACTCCAAATGCCTTTTTGTTTTTTTTGTGTGGGGGGGGGGGGTGTGGTGTTTTTTTATTATTTATTTCTTGTTTTATTTTGTATATAACCCATTACTTGTAATTCACTGCTGATGGAGTTTTTTTTTTTTTTTTTTTTTCATTTTCTTCAGGTTGTTCAGTTGAGGGTCTGTCCACAGAGTCTCATATTCAGGAGTTATGTCGACTTCAGCATGTATGTTGTGCTGCTCTTGGGGTGAACCGGAAAAATATCTGCAATTTTGAAGTGGAATATCTGTGTGACTATAAGAGGGTGCAGGTAAATGCACTATTATTACAGATCCTTTTGTAAAGGTTTCCTTTTTTTTCCGCTTCTGTCTTAACTGGTCATAGAAAGTGTGTGTCCTGACTGTTAACCACTTGCTGACGGCCGAACATATAAAAAAATGTCCAGGCAGAAAGTGGGTATAGAAACCTCATGGCAGCAGTCAGGAGACGAGTGTCATCTTTTGTAGCTGTTCAGTAAAGGTGATCTGGGCAGCTCTATAGACACTAGTGCGAAGGAACACCCCCCCCCCCCCATATCATGATTTGTGCTTGATTAGTGTCATTGGAGGGAAGAGTAAACATTGGGCGTCTAATAAACCCCTGATGTCTCCATAAAGCATGCATGCCACCTGCCCAAAGCTATATCTCATAAGGGGGGATTGTTCGTTCCCTTGTGATTGCAGTAAAGTACAAAGTTACATAGGGGGGATTACATTTATGCAATCATAGGTGCCACATGTGTAATGTAAACCACATGAGGTATCGCTAAAAATGTTGGCTTGATGAATAAGTCCAAATTATAACCTGTAAAAACTTTAACAGTGTCACCTATGAAAAATTTTAGGTACCTTTTTTAGTTTGTCACCATTTTGCAGTTATGCATAGTTTTTAATATTGACTGGTTTTGTATCTGTTTACGCAACATTATCTTTAATATTTTACCCAATTTTTGGGTATTCTATTGTGTTTGTGTGGACTAAAATTAATTTTAGTGTAGTGGGGTTTTTTTTTTTGGCTGCACAAATGTTGTGTGACTTGCAAAGTGCCACCATTTTATTCTCCAGAACACATGTTAAAGGAAACTGCAGGTTGGACTCATGCCGGTTTAGAGACTGTGGTGGTAAACACCTTTTAGCTATACTGCCTGTGACATTGCCTTGAGAGCAGCATGTAAAGCTTTAGCAGACATGCTGCCAGGACTGGGCAGACCCCATTCAGGCCAGCAGAGAGCATAGTGGAATTAGATGGCATTAGAATAAGCAGCGCAGTGTGACTTTACATAATTTATGATGTTTTCACCCTTCAGGAGGAGGAACATTACCTTGTGAAGTGGAAAGGCTACCCGGATACTGATTGTTCGTGGGAACCACGTCGCCATCTCAGATGTTTTAATCTAATTCGGCAGTTTCACCGGGATCTGGAGCGGGAGCTTTTCCGAAGAGCAAAGGCTGCCGGGACATCAACCAGTAAAAAAGTAGTTGGACGCTGCCCCCGCAGACTAGACTCCAGCCTCTCGCACTACGTGGTGCTTAAAGCCAAGCAAAGGCAACGGCTTCGTTTGTGGGAGCAGCATCTGAATTCCAAACGGGCACACCATGGTCTTATAACAGTAGAAAATGAAGTGGATCTAGAGGGTCCACCCAAGGACTTTGTGTACATTAATGAGTACAGGGTTGGGGAAGGAGTGACCATTACCAAGTCTGCTGTAGGGTGCAAATGTCGGGACTGTTTTACAGATGAGCGAGGCTGTTGCCCTGGAGGTTTTCAGCACAAATTTGCTTATAATGAAGAAGGACAAGTGAAAGTGAAGCCAGGCTTTCCAATTTATGAATGCAATTCCCTCTGCCGATGTGGCCCATTGTGCCCAAATAGAGTGGTGCAGAAAGGAATCCAGTATAACTTCTGTATTTTTAGGACCCCTGATGGAAGGGGATGGGGTGTGAGGACACTGGAGAAGATACGCAAAAACAGCTTTGTAATGGAATATGTAGGAGAGGTAAGCTGGTATGCACTGACACTTGATCTTTACCTTCTTCCAAGCACTTTTCACAAGGAAAATTACATGTTGAGAGATAAAGAATATCTCCTTTTTATATATAGCAGAATCAAAATTTAAAACCTTTCTAAAGTTTTCAAATGGCATAATTTTATTAGACCCATAGCCTCTGTCTGTTCAAAGCTGACAAGGCTAATATGCGGTAAAATGTCTGTCACCACACCTAGTGACTTGGCCCTTTTTTAAAGTGGTTGTAAACCTCAGACATGAAATGTGAACAAGGCATATCCCTCTATAGTGTGTAATTTCTGTCTGCTGCCTCCTTCCTCTATAAGCATGAATCACTTTTGACAAGTTTTTCCTAACACAGAGAGAAGGTGGTGGGGGATCTCTAGCTGATTGAGGGCCTCAGCTCTGTTCCTGTGTGGCAGGGGGTGTCTCTTCTCTCCAACCAGCTCTCTGAGCTATACAAAGTTTAATTTCATCTCCACCACCTTCTCTTTTTTGTTTTCTCTGAACTCTTAAGTTTTATAGATTCAGCACTTTGTAGAGAAGAGCAGACTGCAGATTATCAGGTACAAATTATATAGGAGGATTTGTTTAATCTCGATCACCTGAGGCCAGTCACTTCACTGGCTATATGTGGGGGTTTGCAACCACTGCAGACCAAGCTGTCCAGACAAAGTAACAGTTAGAAAGTTGAGACAAACTATTTACCACTGACAGGGGTGCTTAGAATGGTCAGCTTTTATATAAAACCTTTATTCCAAAGAACTTTCTCTAGAAACGGCTTATAAAGTGTTAGCTGGTGTTAATTTATTCGTCAAGTGCAAGCGAAATTCACTTTGTGCGGGGCCTTTGTCAGTTCCATATCCCTCAATTGAAAAATGGCCAGCACCCTCTCCAATCCGATAACAGCATTGCCGAGCCCCTGTTTACTTACCTGAGCCCACGAAAGTCCTGCGTCGAATGCGCTGGATCTCGGCCCGGACTTCTTGGCTCTTCATTGGATAGATGGAAAGCAGCTCAGCCATTGGCTCCCGCTGCTGTCAATCACATCCAATGATGTGGGCAGGGCCGAGTCCGGCATTCGTGTCTATAGACGCAAATGCTGGACTCTGAAGCAAGCCCGCAAGGTAACCCCCTTGGGAAAGAGCTTTCCAGAGGGGTTTATCTGATGCGGGTAGGAGCCAAGACAGCCGCCGAGGGACCCCAGAAGACGAGGATCGGGGCCAAAAATACATTTAAACCCTACAATTCTTCTGGATAAAGGATTTGCATAAAAGCTGGTCGTTGTAAGCACCGCCGCTAGTGTTAGATGGTTTGTCTCATCTCTATAACCGATGCATTCTGCTGGAGAGCTTGTTCTTTTGAAAAAGATTTTACTGTCTGTATCATCACATTAAAATAGAAAAGAAAATGAATACAGTTATCCCATGTAAGAAATGGTAATCTTAAGTATGTTTTGCTTTTAGGTTTAATTCTTGTTACAGGTACTTATAAAGTGCTAATCGTAAACATCATACGTTAAGGTGCTGGCTACATATTAAATTGACTTGAGTGAAAAAAAATATATATATACAGTATCTCACAAAAGTGAGTACGCCCCTAAGTGAAAATGTCCAAATTGGGCCCAAAGTGTCAATATTATTTTCCAGCACTGCCATAACCCTCTTGAGCTCACCAGAGCTTCACAGGTTGGTACTGGAGTCCTCTTCCACTCCTCCATGATGACATCACGGAGCTGGTGGATGTTAGAGACCTTGTGCTCCTCCACCTTCTGTTAGAGGCATCTGTCCCACAGATGCCCAATAGGGTTTACGTCTGGAGACATGCTTGGCCAGTCCATCACCTTTACCCTCAACTTCTTTAGCAAGGCAGTGGTTGTCTTGGAGGTGTGTTTGGGGTCTTTATGTTGCAATACGGCCCAGTCTCCGAAGGGAGGGGATCATTGCTCTGCCTCAGTATGTCACAGTACATGTTGGCATTCATGGTTCCCTCAATGATCTGTAGCCCCCCAGTGCCAGTAGCACTCATGCAGTCCCAGATCATGAAACTCCCACCACTATGCTTGACTGTAGACAAGACACGCTGGTCTCTGTTCTCCTCACCTGGTTGCCGCCAAACATGCTTGACACCATCTGAACCAAATAAGTTTATCTTGGTCTCATCAGACCACAGGACATGGTTCCAGTAATCCATATCCTTAGTCTGCTTGTCTTCAGCAAACTGTTTGCAGGCTTTCTTGTGCATCATCTTTAGAACAACAGCCATGCAGACCAATTTGATGCAGTGTGACGTATGGTCTGGGCACTGACATGCCCCCCACCCCTCCATCCCTACAACCTCTGCAGCAATGCTGGCAGCACTCATATCTCTATTTCCCAAAGACAACCTCTGGACATGACGCTGAGCATGTGCACTTAATTTCTTTGGTCGACCATGGCGAGGCCTGTTATGAGTGTAACCTGTCCTGTTAAACCTCTGTATGGTCTTGGCCATTGTGCTGCAGCTCAGTTTCAGGGTCTTGGCAATCTTCTTATAGCCTAGGCCATCTTCATGTAGAGCAACAATTCTTTTTTTCAGATCCTCGGTTCTTTGCCATGAGGTGCCACATTGAACTTCCAGTGACCAGTATGAGAGTGATCTCACCAAATTTAACACACCTTCTCCCTATTCACACCTGAGAACTTGTAACACTAATGAGTCACATGAAAACAGGGAGGGAAAATGGCTATTTGGGCCCAATTTGGAAAGTCACTTGGTGGTGTACTCACTTTTGTTGCCAGCGGTTTAGACATTAATGGCTGTGTATTGAGTTATTTTGAGAGGACAGCAAATTCACACTGTTATACAAGCTGTACACTCACTACAAAACATTGTAGCAAAGTGTCATTTCTACAGTGTTGTCACATGAAGAGTTATAATATTATTTACAAAAATGTGAGGGGCGTACTCACTTTTGTGAGATACTGTATGTGAAACACATTCCAGTAATCAACTGATAACAAATCAATATCCAAATTCCATGAACTATAAAAAAAAAATCGTATAAAACGTCTTCAACCTCTGCGCTACCAAATTTTTACATTGTATATTCATAAGCTCTTGTGATGCACATAAACAACTCTAATAATTTGACTTCCTGAGAAAATGCATTGAGGTCTGTACATTGGTGAAAGTTCTGGCCCAGGTAGAATGCACATTATTTCAGAGACACGAGTGGTGGTGATAACTGTATTATCCAAGGCTTTGCATAGTGGGTGATGCTCCAGGGCACAATTAAATGTTGGTGCGCCGCTATTTTTATTTTAATAGTCTATTTTATTAAACGTAGTGCATGATTATTGGGTATCTTTTTTTTTTTTTTTTTTTTATTTTTTATTATGAGCTATCCCTGGTAACATTGAAGGATACAGCTCAGTGAGTGGATGTCCAGGATATATCCATTATAGAAACCTAATCGCCCAAAGTGGTGAGTGATCTGGTGGCCAAAAGTGATCTAGTGAGTGGCCCGCCTTACCTTTTAGGTGGAGGTGCACATTGATTGAGAAGAGCACATGGCGTTTATCACTTTATTGCATGTGGTGAATATTCAAAAGAAGTGGATGTGAAGAAATATATATTCACAAGGACTCTATAGTTTATTTGTATCACAAGAGGGTGTGGGTTTTTTTTTTTTTTTTTTTCATTTGAGTTAACTTATTATGTAGCCAGCGCCTCAACATGCGTTTGGTTTTTGGCAATAGGCTAAAAAAATTTGAAGGCAGCGGTTAATCACTTTATTTTGCACATAAGTGGCGCCGTTTCATGCCACACTTCTTTTTAGTTTTGCTTGTATAGGGCTGTGAATGTATGCAGCGCTTTACATGTGTATAGTACATTCACATTAGTCCCTGCCCTCATGGAGCTTACAGTCTAATGTCTCTAAGTAGTATTCATACACACATATTAGAGCCAATATTGACAGGATCCAATTAACCTACCAGCATGTCTTTGGAGTGTGGGAGAAAACCAGTGTCCTCGGAGGAAACCCACACAGGCAGACTAAAGGCAGGTACGCCATGGTTGGGATTCTAACTGACAACCCTAGTGTTGCTAGGTGGAAGTGCTAAATACTAGTCATTGCGTAATACCACTTTAACACTACCCACTCTCCAATATTGATAGTGCTGCTGTATGTACAAGGGTGTCCATTATTCCTCCATTCAGTGGAACCACCTTAATACAGAAATTTGTATTACTGGAAACTAATGCAGCCACCACTTTAAAGGATTTAAAAACTGCAATGTATTAATTGCTTCTGCTTAAAGCGGAGCTCCACCCTATTTCAATACATTATCTTAATCAAAAAGCAGACTAGTATGCATTAAGGAACGGAAGGTGTTTTTTTTTTTTTTTTTTTTTTTCTGTGACGGTACCTTTGTTAGCAGCTGTCACTCGCCTTCCTGTCTCTTTTGCGGGTAGTGCGTCATATTCTTTATCCGCAATATCGCCTGGGAGCTTTTCTCATTTCATTGCGGAGGCTTCCTCTGAGTTATCGCCGGATTTCCTAAAGCGCAACGCTGCTGTCTCGTCACATCAGGCTCCCCATCACAGATTGCTCCGGAAGGGACGTTCCGTCGTTGCCATCTTGCTACTCCCCACACTCCTGCACAGTAATGATATAGTGAGAAGGGTCAAGTGGTGTAGCAAGATGGCGGCGACGGGACGTCACTTCCAGAGCAATCTGTGATAGGAGAGCCGAGTGTGACGAGACACCGCCCGTTTAGATGGAAACCCGGAAGTTGACATCACTGCTCGGAACAAGGAAATGAGTGCTTGTGGGCTTCACAGTGCCCACAAGCAAAATGGAAACGGCGTTTCAAAGAAAATATAAGTTCTAATTCCAGACGAAATCGGACAGCGGATGACTTTAAACAGCAGAAGAGTCCTCTGTTTATACGCCATAAATAATTTAATGCCCAAAAAAGAACGAATAGCCACGGGAGATCCGCTTTAATGCTACTGTAGCTGAACTCCTATTTGACCGGTTCAGTATACCGATCTTGCCCTGGTCAGAATAACAGCCTTAATGTCTGCACCTCTTCAAAGTTGCAGCTTCCATTTCTGTTTTCAAGTTTTTATTATTCTTGGGATTTTTTATTTTTTTGTCCACAAAGCAAAATCCATGTATGAAAAGTCTCTCGGATGAAAGCAACTTGTCCTTCGGTTTTTTAGCTTGCATACAGGTTCCATCTGTGGTTTCTTGTAGTAAATCGTGATGCCAATGCCTGCTTCAAGCACACTACCGTTACAAACTGAGGCTATATCTATATAATTTTTTTTTGCTTGTAAAAGCACGTCTGTTTATCCTATGTAGCCATGCACACTTGGGTGTTTACAGGCTAAAAAAAAAAAAAAAAATTGCCAAAGGAGCATTCTGAGAGGTGTTTTTGAGCATAAAGAAAACTGTATGTATACCTGTACATGTATTCCAGTGGCCAGAATAAATATTCTTTCCAGTGGAATGCATTTGCGCTCAAACTCTATATGTGCAACCTATCTTTTTATAAGCCTGTGTGCATGAGGCCCTAGTGGTAGTTTTGGTTAAATTTTTTCTTGATAAAAATGGCAACAGAATATTTGGTATATAGTTCACCCACTCTGTTGATGAATTAAACCTGAGTAGATGAAGGTTGAGATAATTTACCTGTAATTGTTGTAGTCCAGCGATGTGCATGAGTGCCTCAGCTGTCCGGGACGCTCCCTCCTGGCTGAGACACGGCAGCGGCGCAATTTGGCTCAGCTGCTGTCAATCAGTTAGCCAATTAGGAGAGAGAGGGGGGGGCAGGGCCAAACTGCGGCTCCGTGTGGGGACACAGAGCTTCAGCTCAGCTTGGGTGCCCCCATAGCAAGCTGCTTGCTGTGGGAGGCACGCAACAGGAGGGAGGGGCCAGGAGTTCCCGACGAACATCTGGGCTGCTCTCTGCAAAATCATTTCAGAGCAGGTATGACATGCTTATTTTTTTTAAAAGGGGGGGGGGGGGTTATCACTTTGTTTAATTGGGGCTTCAGTAATTATGTAAACAAGCCTTTCATTTCTTCAGAATATTGTAGATGTGGAATAATTTGGTTTGGAAGCCCACAGAGGGGGAAAGTTGGGACTTAATAATAATACCAGCACCATTTAACATGGACATACAATAGTAATCTAAATGTACTTTTTTTTTTTTTTTGCCTCGTTAAAATGTTGTAATTTTAGATAAACAATGTAAGTCCCAACTTTCCCTCTCATTTCCCCTCTGTGGGCTTTTATTTCTGTATTAATAATAATAATAATAATAATAATATTATTAGGACTAATACCAATCTGCATTGAGGTATAGGAACATACTACTCTAAATGTAGTAATTGGGTGTTCTCTGCAGATGTCTCACTAAATCTGTATTTCAGATAATCACTTCTGATGAGGCGGAACGTAGAGGACAAATCTACGACAGACAGGGGGCAACTTATCTGTTTGACCTGGATTACATTGAAGATGTTTACACCGTAGATGCTGCTCACTATGGAAATATATCGCACTTTGTGAACCACAGTGTAAGTATTGCCTCTGCTTCTGGGATATTTGAGTGGTGTATATGGGAGTGAACACTAGTGAACAGGCAATTCTTCTTCCCTTTCCCCCCCCCCCCCCCCCCAGTGCATGGGTGCTGTGCTTGGCTACTGGCCGCCAAGCGCGTCTTATTAGCCCAAGGATCACTCTAGAATGGCTTGGGATGTAGAGTGAAGGGCGATGGATGTAGAGTGAAGGGCGATCTATGATCTCCCTTAGGGCTAATTTGCATTGGCTTTTTCCACTGTGGTGGATCGCTTTTCAGAAGGCAGCTAGGAGGCGTTCTGTTACCTCTTTACTGCCTGTGCACATTACATGCAGTTGCAAGGTGGTTGTGGCATGGCCCTATTTATCTAAATGGGTCATTTATACTGTCCAACTAATGCAATTGGGTAAATTTCTTGTAGTTCCGCAAAGCAGCGTGGCTGCAGCTAATGTGCATTGATGAGCAGGCTACATTTCAGCTTTAAAGCGGATGTGCCACTAAACAAATATATTAAAAGCCAGCAGCTACAAATACTGCAGCTGCTGACTTTTAATATAAGGACACTTACCTGTCCTGGAGTCCAGCGGTGATCGCAGCAGATGACGAGCCGATCGCTCGTCACCCTGCTGCTCCCCCCTCCATCCACGGTGAGGGAACCAGGAAGTGAAGCGCTCCGGCTTCACTGCCCGGTTCCCTACGGCGCATGCGCGAGTCGCGCTGCGCCCGCCGATTGGCTCCCGCTGTGTGCCGGGAGCCGAGTGTTCCCAGCATACAACGGGGGACGGACGGGAAGCGGAGAAAAAACCCGTCCTTTGCCCGTATCGTAGGGCCGGAAGTGGGTGCAGATACCTGTCTGTAGACAAGTATCTGCACCCCCCTCCCCCCTGAAAGGTGTCAAATGTGACACCGGAGGGGGGGAGGGTGCCGATCAGCGGGACTCCACTTTAGAGTGGAGATCCGCTTTAAATAATGGTAATGATCCGCCCTGGTTGGGGGGATCATACAAGCAGAAGAGGGTCTGATTGGCATAGAAAAAGTGTGATCTACAAGGTGTATCTGATTCCTTTACATGTTCCTCTACAGTGCAGGCCTAACCTCCAAGTATACAACGTCTTTATTGATAATCAGGACGAGAGGCTGCCACGTATTGCGTTTTTTTCTACGCGTACAATTCGTACTGGAGAAGAGCTCACGTTTGACTACAGAATGCAGGGTAAATAATTTTTCCCACAAATGTAATGTAAATTCTAATTATCTCTTGCATTAATGTAAATCTATTACTAAACTGGACATTGTAGTAAAAATGCACAAGCAGATGTTGCTTTCAGTGAAAACAATTGGCAAATCCAAGGATTATTGTAGCTGAAGGGGTGTGGGGTTTTTTTTTTTTTTTTTTTTTTTTTTTTTCCTGCAGCCCCCAACATCTTCAGCCATCAAGCTTTTTTGCCTACCCAAGGTGCAAGGTCCAGTTATGCATTTAAGCCCCTTTAACACAGGCGCTTCCATGAAGAGGGATCCACTTGTGGAGGGGGGGAGTTCTCTCTGCTGCTCGCCGCTGATCAGGTGGCCGACATGTCCGGTCTGCTATGCTGAGCAGATATAGCCCGATTTGGGCCAATTGAATGGAAACGGACCGCCTGTCCATTTCCATCCAATCCGTCAAGACGGAAGGGGAATAAGTTCAGATCGGATGGCGACGGACATCCGCCGCTCCATAGAGACTAGAGGGGCCGATTGGATCCACCTGAAAAACTGAAAGGCGGACATGATCAGATCGCCCATGTGAAAGGGGCCTTGGATTTCTTTAGCTACTGATTTAGGCTCGGTTCACACTTGTGTGATGCAGAACCAGCACAATTCCAGTACGGGTTCCCGAATTGCTGGTGGTTCACACTTCCCTCTGTGAACCACTGCGGGAGTCAATACAAAGTAAATGACACCCACAGATCGGATTGCAGTGTGAACTGTGACACGGTGCATTAATCGCATGCGTGTGAACACCCATGCAATCTGATTCCAGTGCGGATCAAAGAAAGGGTCCTGCACCATTTTGGTGTCAATGCAACCATACAAACTGTGTGGCTGAATTTGCATCGCACAGAAATCGCATTTGATGTGTACAGCAATGCGTTGCGAATCACATGTGCTGTCTGGCATCGCACAAGTGTGAACCCAGCCTTAAAGAGTGTGGGGGTTACAGGAACGCACTTGTGCTCTTCTGTGACCCAATGTGCAAAAGCGCGTTGTCGGCTCCGCTGCAGACTCTGGAGTGACCCCACCCAGATACTTCGCAAGGCAGCTGGCTTAGCGTACTGCCCCCCCCCCCCCCCCCAGCCTGAAACGCTTGAGGGGTAGAACACAGAGCTTTAAATAGTCCTAAATCCATTAATCCAGTAGGATGACTCCCATCTGGTGGCACATTGTGGTAAAAATAGATTGCATTGACAATTTATAATATTGTATGGCCAATGTTGGCATTTCAAGCAAGCGCTCATAATCAAGTGTAAGAGGAGGTATGTTACAGATCCCTGTTTTTTTTTTTTTTCTTTTGCAGTTGATCCAGTTGATGTTGAAAGTACAAAGATGGATACCAATTTTGGATTGGCTGGCCTAACTGGATCTCCAAAAAAACGAATACGAGTGGAATGCAAATGTGGGGCAAACAGCTGTCGTAAATACCTCTTTTAAATGCGGATTACTACTGTCTGTGGGCAGGCAACTCAGGACTGCTTCTGCTCTCAGTACTTGAAAGATCGGTTACTTGGGGAAAAGCTGTTTACACCTACTTTTAAGGCTCCCTTCTTCTATCCTGACTTTTAAAATTGGTGCTAAAGATTTATTTTTTTTTTTTTTAAATATGTGAAAAAATGTCCCTCTTCTGTCCCACTCATTTGGAGTGATGAATACAGCCTGGACTTTTCTTTTTTTCTTATTTACTTGAATTTTTGCCACCCTGGCCTTTTTATTATTTTATTTTTTTAACATCTCTGGGATGGGCTGCAATTACACATACTGGCCTCTGCTGTCCTGTTACGGGACAGATTTTCAGTGTTCCCCTCTCCTTTTAATGAACAATCGGATGAATTTTTATAGATTACTATTGTATGACATATTCACTGTTTTATCTTTTTTAACCCTTTTAAGTCTGACCCTTGTTATGTAAATACAATAACAACATGTAATCTAAACAACCATGAGTGGTATTACTTGGTGTGGCTGGAAGATCTTTACAATTTTGCTATCATGTGGCCAATTGTTTTTAATATTGGCCTCTAGATTAGACTATTTAGTTTCTGATGTCTTGTGCACAGTATGTCTAGGGACATAAAAAAAAGTGTATTGGTGGGGGCCGGCCACGGCTACAAAATCAATTTTCTTTTCTGTGTGTTTTTTGTTTTTGAGGGGAGGGGGGGGGGGGACCATCATGGACCACCTAGATGTCCAAAAGCAATCCCAGGCAGGGAATTGTGGGCAACCTGTAGGTATTTTAGATCTGGCAGATCACACAGCTGCTAACAAGGCCTTAGAGCCAAAGCTGCCGCATCCACTAATCTCCACTGAGACTTGCTGTGCAAGAGGATATAGCCCAAAGGAGCAGCCAAACCACTTACTATATATGGCTGTTTAACTTCCTAGTGCCAGCTACTCCTATATTGTGAAAAGTATTGGGACGCCTGCCTTTACACGCACATAAACTTTAACGGTGTCTTAGTCCGTAGGGTTCAATATTGAGTTGGCCCACCCTTTGCAGCTATAACAGCTTTAACTCTTCTGGGAAGGCTGTCCACAAGGTTTAGGAGTGTGTCTATGGTAATGTTTGACCATTCTTCCAAAAGCGTAATTTCTGAGGTCAGATACAGATTTTTGGATGAGAAGGCCTGGACCGCAGTCCTCGCTCCAATTCATCCAAAGGTGTTCTATCAGTTTGAGGTCAGGACTCTGTGCGTCAAGTTCTTCTACCCCAAATTTGCTCATCCATGTCTTTATGGACCTTGCTTTGTGCACTGGTGCGCAGTCATGTTGGAACAGGAAGGTTTATCCCCAAACTGTTCCCACAAAGTCGGGAGCATGAAATTGTCCAAAATGTCTTGGTATGCTGGCGCCTTAAGTGTTCCCTTCACAGGAACTAAGGGGCCAAGCCCAACCCCACACTATAATCCTCCCTCCACCAAATGATTTGGACCAGTGCACAAAGCACAGTCCAAGACATGGATGAACCAGTTTGGGATGGAGGAACTTGACTAGCCTGCACAGAGCCCTGACCTCGGCGCGATGGAACACCTTTGGGATGAATTGGAGTGGAGATTGCAAGCCAGGCCTTCTCGTCCACATCAGTGCCTGACCTCACAAATGCGCTTCTGGAAGAATGGTTAAATATTCCCATTGACCAGGGTTTGACAAATTTGCTTGGAATCTAGGAGCCAGCTAAAAAAAGTTAGGAGCCAGAAAACGCGCCCCGTCCCGACGAGCTTGCGCGCAGAAGCGAACACATACATGAGTTGCAACGGCGTATGTAAACGGTATTCAAACCACACATGTGAGGTATCGGCGCGATCGTTGGAGAGGAGGTCTAGAGCTAGAATTATTGCTCTAACTCAAAACATGCAACCTGTAGAATTTTTTTAAACGTCGCCTATGGAGATTTTAAAGCGTAAAAGTTTGTCGGCATTCCATGAGCGGACGCAATTTTGAAGTGTGACATGTTGGGTATCAATTTACTCGGCGTAACATTATCTTTCACAATATAAAAAAAAAATTGGGCTAACTTTACTGTTTTATTTTTTAATTAAAAAAAGTGTATTTCTCTTCCGTTCATGGACGGACACGGCAGCCTTTGACCTTAGGGTTATATCCGCTTCCTTCCAGGATAGTTAGGCAGAAAAAAAGCACTTTAAGTGTTAACAACACTTTCCTCAGTGCAGCTCCTCCCAGGGGGCGTGGCTCCCTGGGTATAACCCACACCATGCTCTAGCAGCCTCAGTTTTTCTCTGCCTAACGTCAGAAATTTTTTCGCTTTTTCTTTTTTTGTTCCTGTATTTTTGGATCCTGTGATTCTTCTATCAACAGCCGACTGGGTGACAGGCTGGGTCTTGACTCTTGTAGTCCCCCCCCCCCCCATGTTTGGCCATCGAGCGTGTGCCAGCCCTCAGCTCGGCTCTGGGTCGTCGACGACAGGCCCCATTGCTCCAGGGGCGGCCGGGGAACATCATGTTATAGGGCACACATATGACCGGTCTCTATGGCCTTGTCACAGTGTGTCTGGCCGACAGCCATGCTGTTTAGCGGACGTTGGTTCTGTCTGGGATACCTCCAGCCGGTGGTCGCAGGACGGGTAAGTAGTGGCCCCTTGCTCAGGTAAGGTGGTATGGCTGGAATTTTCCCCTGGAAGGTCGACTGAGGGGTTTCCCTGCTTTTTCTCTCCTTTACTTCCTCTCCCTCCTTCCCCCTTGGGGTAGTGGCTGTGAGGGGGGGCCTTCTAGGGTATCTTTATTGCCACCGGGGGGCTGTGTGTGTGTGTGTGTGTGTGTGTGTGTGTGTGTGTGTGTGTTTACATACAGGTTCTGTGTCACTGTGGGTGTTTTTAACTCCAACGACTGCCATTTTGCCGTGGTCGCGCTTTATATGGCTCGGCGGCCATTTTCCTGGAGTCCTATGGTGTTTTTTCATCATATGGCGGCCATCTTGGATTTCGTTTGGCCTCGTGCGGTCGTTTTAGCGCTGCAGGAAGGCCGCAAATCTCCCTGGGGTGACAGATGCTGCGCAGCCAGCTCCAGTGCACACATAGGACCTGACTCAGTTCGCGCTGCACCGGGTAGGGTGGTGAGTTCCCTGGGGGCCCCTGTCTCTATGGTAACGGCCTGGAGGTGACCGGTGGGTGGTTCTGCCTTGCAGTTCAGGGTGACACAGCGGTGGGGCCCTGTGGTGCCTGAACGGGTACTTCTGTCCATGCTTTGCCTGAGTTAACCCTTGGTACCCCTCCCCCTGCCACATCTGCTGAGGCAGTGTCGGCTGTCCTGGTGGCGTTTTCTCGCCAGGTTTGAAGCGACTAGTGGCCGGATGGGGGGTAAAAAAGCGTCCCTTCCCTGCTTCTGGGGATATCTCTGACATGGTATCTGTATTGTCAGATGATGCGGGCTTAACCCACGCGGACAGTGAGGACGACTCTGCTTCAGGGTCGGTTGCTGATAGGTATTGTTGGAGCGATGATACGGGCGTGATACTCAGAAACTTGAGGATATGGTGGGGGCACCTGGTGTGCCAGTCCCTTTTGGGTCCCGCAAACCGACACGCACTGAAAATGTGTTTCCTTGTGTTCCTTTTTTGGACAGTTTGTTGTACAAGGAATGGGATACACTGCAGACAGTTTTTGCCTTTGCGACCCGTTATCCCTTTGAGGAGGACTTTTTTTTTTTGGGGGGAAAGTGGGTCTCTCCTCCGTCCGTGGACCCTCCCGTGTCCAGGTTGAGCAAAGCCACCACATTGCCTGTGGATGGGGCTCCTGCCTTTAAAGACCCTGCGTATAGGAGAATTGAGGCTATGGCCCGCTCCATCTTCGCAGTAGTGGGTTCGGCTGTAAGACCGGTTTTGGCCGGGGCTCTGGTGTCAGTCTCTGACTGGAAGGGCAAGCTTTTGCTGCAGGAGCTGGAGGCACAAGATGCTTCCGAGACCTGTAAGGACCTGGCTGAACAAATGGCTCAGGGTCTGAAGTTCGTCTGTGAGTCGGTCCTGGATACGCTCACCTTGCTTTCCCGGGCTTCTGCCTATGCGGTGGTACTGCGCCGCCTTGTGTGGCTGAAATGCTGGTCTGCGGACCAGTCCTCAAAGAAGGCCTTGGTGGATTTACCCTTTAAGGGTGAATGGCTTTTTGGGGCATCCCTGCATGGCATCATTACGGGTGGTAGGGCACGCTGCTCCCACAGTCTGGGAAGGGCAAGGAGCCTCGCCGTTGGCAAGGGCCCTCCTTTACTACCCCCAAGTTTTTTTTTTTTTTTTTTTTCATGCACCGGGAAAAAAAGTTTGCAAGGTGCTAAGACCCCTGCTGCGGGGCAGAAGCGCACCTGGTTACGCAGGCCTATGATGCCTGCTTTCGCATGGAGGTCTGCCCTCACCCGTGTCTTTTCGCAAATTCGTGGCTCGGTGGAGGTCTCTTCTTTCCAGCCGCTGGGTTTGCGAAGTTGTTTCCTCGGGGGAACAAGATAGTTTCTCTCTTGTCCACCAAACAGATGTTTTCCTTCCAGCTTCCTCCGGATTGCCGGAAGGCTTCGTCAGGGGCTGTCCAAGATCTACTGGACAGGGGAGTGATTGTGCCGGTTCCCAGGGGTTTTGCTCCAATCTGTAGTCCTCAAGAGGGTAGGGGTTCGTCCAATCCTGGACTTAAAGGCCCTCAATTGTTTTGTCTAGGTGCAAATGTTTAGGATGGAGTCGATTCGCTCAGTAATAGCGGCGCTCCATCAGGGGGACTTTCTGGCGTCCTTGGATATCATGGACGCATTCCTGCATGTTTCCCATAATCTCAAAGCACCAGAGATTTCTGCGCTTTGCGGTCGGGGTGGACCATTTTCAATTTGTGGCCCTCCCGTTCGGCTTGGGGTTTTCACCTAGGTGCTCGCCTTTATACTGGCCCTGCTGAGGCAGCCAGGGATCGCTATCATGGGATATCTGGACGACCTTCTCCTGCGAGCTTCCTCAGGCTCCGAGTTGGAAGAGGACATGTCTATCACGTGTCAGACTCTACAAGAGTTCGGCTGGCTTCTGAATGTCCAGAAGTCAGTGTTAGTTCCGTCCCAGAGCTGGAATACTTGGACTGGTCCTGGGTTCCGCGGAGGCGTGAGTTTTCCTCCCGATGGGAAAATACTGAAGACCCTGCAGTCTGCAGTGGAATGGTTGACGACCCAGAAGTGGTCTCTTCAGTTCTGCATGAGGGTTCTGGGCCTGATGGTGGCCTCTTTCGTGGCGGTCTCGTATGCCCAATTGCACACCAGGGAGCTACAGAAGGATATTCTGTCTTGTTGGGACATGTGCCCGTCGTCTCTGGATTGCCAGAGTCAGTTGAGCCATCTGGTCAAGTCTTCCCTGGTGTGGTGGCTGACATCTCCGGTGCTTCGGACCGGGAAGTCATTTCTACAGTGTCGCTGGACAGTGGTCACGACTGATGCCAGCCTCTCCAGTTGGGGGGTGTTTGGGACACCGTCAGCCCAGGGGCGCTGGACGATCAATATTCTGGAGCTCCGAGCAATCAAGTTGTGCCTTGCCAGGTGGTCCCTGGATCTGCAGGACTGACCGGTCAGAATCCAGTCCGACAACGCCACGGCCGTGGCGCACGTCAATCATCAGGGAGGCACACGGAGTTCAGCTGCAGCGACGGAGGTCGCGCACATCCTTTGGTGAGCCGAAAGGTCCGTTCCGGCTCTATCGGCCGTGTACATTCTGGGAGTACAGAATTGGCAAGCCTACTACCTACGTCGCCAAACACTAGACCAGGGATATGCAATTAGCGGACCTCCAGCTGTTGCCAAACTACAAGTCCCATCATGCCTCTGGGTGTCATGCTTGATGCTGTCAGAGTTTCGCTATGGCTCATGGGACTTGTAGTTTGGCAACAGCTGGAGGTCCGCTAATTGCATATCCCTGCACTAGACCAAGGAGAATGGTCTCTACTCCCGGAGATGTCTCTGAGTCTGTGCCAAAAGTGGGGCACTCTAGACATTGACCTTCTAGCGTCCCGTCTCAATCGGAAGGTGCCACGGTTCGTGGCCAGGTCGAAGGACCCGTGGGCGGACGCGTCAGAGGCGCCTTGGGGTCACTATCGCCTAATTTATGCCTTCCCTCCTCTGAAGCTTCTTCCTCGCCTGCTGCACAGAGTGGAAGCCGAAGGGATTCCAGCAATCCTGCTCGCCCCAGACTGGCCGCGCCGTTTTTGGTACGAGGATCTGGTGGCTGACACCCCCTGGCGTCTACCCCTGAGAGAAGTTCTTCTGTCGCAGGGTCCGATCTTCCATCCTGCTTTGCAGTCGCTGGCTTTGTCAGCGTGGCTGTTGAGAGCCAGGTGTTGAAGAACCGGGGCCTATCAGGCTTGGTGGTTTCTACCCTGCTGCGTGCACGGAAGTCTACTTCACAGAGGATTTACCATTGTACGTGGAAGGCCTACATCTCTATGTGTGAGGAGATGAAGTGGTACCCCCGTACATACGTGGTGTCCCAGATTCTGCTGTTTTTACAGCGGGGAGTGGATCAGGCTCTTGCCTTAAGTACGGTCAAGTGTCAGATTTCGGCTCTGGCTGTTTACTTTCAGCGACCATTGACGGTGCACCCCTTGGTGTGCACATTTGTGCAGGGGGTCCGACATGTGGCCCCTCCACTGCCCCCATGGGACTTGAATTTGGTTCTCTCGGTGCTTCAAGACGCTCCATTGAGGACATTCGGAGGATCCCTTTGTTGACTCTGTCACAAAAGGTGTTTTTTCTGGTTGCTATTACATTGATCAGACGGGTGTCTGAACTGGCGGCCTTGTCCTGCAAGGCTCCCTACTTCCTCATCCATGATAAGGTGGTGCTGCAGCATTCTTTTCTCCCAAAGGTTGTTTTGGCTTTTCACATTAGTGAGGACATTGTTCGTCCATCCTTATGTCCTCGGCCAAAAAACCAGAAGGAGGCCACTTTACATTCCCTGGATGTGGTTCGGGCTCTTTGAGTGTACTTGTCTGCTACGACTCCATTCCGCAAGTCAGACTCGCTGTTCGTGTAGGTGAATGGTCCTAAAAAGGGGTCTGGCGATCTCATCGGCCACCATTTCTAGGTGGATCCGACAGGTTGTGCTTCAGACCTATGCCCTAAAGGGGTGGGCGCCTCCCTTTCAGGTTACGGCACATTCGACCAGGGCGATCAGTGCCTCCTGGGCTTTCTGATATCAAGCCTCTGTGTTACAGGTGTGTAAGGCAGCGGTCTGGTCGTCAGACCACACTTTTTACAAGGTGGATGTGTGGGCATCTTCTGATGCCTCCTTCGGCCGCAAGGTGTTAGAGGCGGCAGTTTAAAGTTGGAGTACGTCTGTTGAGTAACTCCGGTTTTGTTTGGGGTGTAAGCTTGGTTCCTGTGTTGTTGTTCCCCCCCCCCCACCCCTCGAATTTTTGACACTGTCCCTAAGGTCAAAGACTGCTGTGTCTGTCTATGAACGGAAGAGAAAATAGGATTTTTGTACTCACCGTAAAATCCATTTCTCTGAGTTCATGGATGGACACAGCACCCACCCCTCCTTTGTTTGTACTGCTTGTTATGAACTGAGGCTGCTAGAGCAGGGTGTGGGTTATACCCGGGGAGCCATGCCCCCTGGGAGGAGCTGCACTGAGGAAAGTTCTCATGAACTCAGAGAAATGGATTTTACGGTGAGTACAAAAATCATATTTTTTTTTCTCCCCCCCCCCCCCAAAGAAAGTGTGCTTGTAAGACCGCTGCGCAAATACGGCGTGACAAAGTATTGCAACGATCGCCATTTTATTCTCTAGGGCAGGGGTGTCAAACTGGTGGCCCTCCAGCTGTTGCAAAACTACAAGTCCCATGAGGCATTGCAAGGCTAACAGTTACAAGCATGCCTCTCACAGGCAGAGGCATGATGGGACTTGTAGTTTCGGAACAGCTGGAGGCCTGCCAGTTTGACACCCCTGCTCTAGGGTGTTAGAATTAAAAAATATATATACATACACACACAAGGCTGCGGTCTCAATTACCGGCCGTCGCGGGCTGGCCACAATCGCGACCTGGCACCCGGATTTTGTTGAGCCCTGCTATAGATGCACTCCTAAACTGTGGACAGCCTTCCCAGAAGAGGTAAAGCTGTTTATAACTGCAAAGGGTGGGCCAACTCAATATTGAACCCTACGGACGAAGCCTGGGATGCCATTAAAGGTAAAGGCGGGTGTCCCAATACTTTTGACAATATAGTGTACATAAACATACCTGGTAGTCTACAGTGTCCATCAATGAATGCTGAGAATCTTCTATTTTTATTAACAAGATGGTTATATTAAATAGTGGGTGTGGAG
Organism: Rana temporaria; assembly: GCF_905171775.1. NCBI lineage: Eukaryota > Metazoa > Chordata > Amphibia > Anura > Ranidae > Rana > Rana temporaria. The sequence continues at coordinate 131,698,292 of NC_053497.1, forward strand.
GAAAAAACATTATAATGGTTGCTGCCATGTGACTTATCTAAAGTTTGTTTCTATCACTGTATCTAATATTGAAAGTCGAAGAAAACCTGTATTGAATCCATGGCTTCAGTACGCTCTGAAGTATGTGTATCGGGAGTTTTTACCTGATGTTCCTGCTCTATATATTTGTTCCAGGTCCACTGAAGTGAAGTTTAGTTCCAATAAGGGAGCCCTTCAACGTGTGTGTTGAAAGGATCTAACATTGCTCTGTATATTTCCTATAACCCTAACCACTTGCTGACCGCGAACTCTGTTTGCTGGCAGCCTGCGGAGAGGCTGAATGGGGAGATATCTATGGAAACAAGGCATCCCTGTTCTGCCTAGTGACAAAGATCTACTGCTCCCTGATGATTGCTGCCATGTCAGTGGTAGCCCCCCTCCCACAGTTACAATCACTCCCTAGGACACACTTAACCCCTTGATTGCCCCTAGTGTTTAACCCCCTTCCCTGCCGGTGTCATTTACAGTTTTTTATAGCACTGATCGCTGTATTAAATGACAATGGTCCCAAAATAGTGTCAATTGTCTGCTCTGTTCCGCCATAATGTCGCAGTTGCATCTCCACCATTTGTCTATATTCATTTGTGACGTTTCATCATGGAACTGCTTAGCATTTTTCGCTTGGAGTAACAGGAACTTGATTTTGGGCCTATGCTCTTCCACGTTTTATTTTTCTGTAGGTACTCCCATGTTCACTTTGGACAAGAAAAAGAAGTTAAAATTGTGGGTAGTTGATCTTTGAACCATTGCATATAGACAAATTGGCCAGTACACCCTGCAATTTACAGTTTCCTCGCTCAATTTTTTTTTTCTGGGTAAGGCTCAGTACCCTCTCGTATCAGACATTTGGTGGCAGCGGCAGGTTTTTATTTTTACACCTAGTGTAGACTTTCCCACAGTAGGCCTGATTGCAAATGACATCTGGACTCTAAAAGATGAAGACGACATTGGGCAGAATTCATGGTTGTTCTGGGTTGAGGGCTCAAGGTACTCCACGAGTTGGGTCGACCGATGCTGATTTTTGCGGTCGATATTTTAGGCCGATTCTCCCCCCCCCCCCCCCAATCATCTCAGAAAATCTAGGGTGGGCAGGAGGTTATTGTTTAGGGTGCAGCTTATCAGTGTCCATTAGTGCCCACCAGTTTAGCCTGTCAGTGCCACCTCATAATATAAAAAATAACAACCTTAGTCATTTTAGAGGAGGGGTGTACAGCAACCTCTCTGTACCTCCACATCCACCGCTCTGTACTGGGCTTGGGTGGGGATGCATTGTGGAGAGGGTTGGATGGTGCTGGGTGTGGGTGGGGATGCGTTGTGGAGAGTGATGGATGGTGCTGGGTTTCCCTTTTTTTTTTTTTAAAGGGACTTTTTTTTTTACGTGTCCTCCATCCATGCTGCTTTCTATCTGCATGCACCTGATAGGGCTAGGTGCATGCAGATTGGCTGGTCGGTTTATCAGCGTCTATCCCATAACAAAATACAAGCAGGCTCCACCTTGACAGGGAAGGAAGAGAAGCTTGGCTAGTGCTGGCCATGATCTCCTGCTAGGGGGAGTTACTAGTCAGGCGGCAGAGGCTCGGGCTTGTGACATGTTAATGATGTATTGTTACTCTGCTACAGCTCGCCTGGGGCAGTGCGGTGTCGGTGAAACTTTTTCTCCCCTTTCTCTTCTATGGTAGCCGGCTGCTGAGCAGGTGAAGGATTAATTTTACATGCTGTGGGAGTGGCCCTGGTCAGTACTGCTGGGGGCCGGGTATAGTGTAGCAGCCGCAAATCGGCCTGGTTTTCACAATAATCGGCAGACGCCGATTACTTAAAAACGTCCGGCCTCTAGTATACAGCTCCACAATTGGTGCCTTTTTGGATAAGTGGAACATCTTTGGGGATATTTATTAAAGGCAAATCTACATTGTACTACAAGTGCAGTCATTGTAGATCCGAGGGGAACATGCAAGAAAAAATAAAAACGGCATTGTAGCTTGCACATGATTGGATGATAAAATTAGCAGAGTGTCTCTCTCATTTCAGATCTACCCCTCAGATTTATAGCGACTGCACTTTCAGTGCCAAGTAGATTTTCTTTTTGCAAATAACCCCCATTGTAGTGGCATCTGAATGTATCCAGCCTTTCCCCCCTTAAAAAAAAATAAACACTATCATCTCCTCTGCATTACTTTAAGTAGCAGAAGATTGGATGCAAAGGGCTCCATCCTATGCTGTCTGCCAGCCTCCAAAGAATCTAGCTGACACCTGCTCCAGCTTGTTTTTCCCCAGCCTAATTTTGTATTGATTTTTGTTTTAAACCAATTACTTGTCTCAAACATAGAATCTGACCGTCATCACAAGCTTGGATCAGTACTTAAAGGGTCACTAAAGGAAAAACTTTTTTTAGCTGAAATGACTGTTTACAGGGCATAGAGACATAATAGTTAACTGATTCCTTTTAAAAATGATTAAAAATAGATAAAAAAAAACAATCATATAATGTGCCTGCAGTGTAGTTTCGTTTTTGCTGTTGTTTGCTGGTTCTCTGATGTACAGAGAGCCACTAGAGGGCAGTCAGCCAATAGAGAGCAGTGATACTTTGTCTAAAACTCCTCAGCACCAATCCAGTTTCGTTTTACACACAGTAATCACACCTCCTTGATTAGTGACCACCGTGGGAAATCTCCCAGTACTGTGGTTATCAGGAAACAGGCAACCAGGAAGTGTCCAGAACAGAGAGGATTTACAGCAACATGAAAGCAAAAACGAACAATGAGGACATGAAACCAGGACTGCAGTAAGGTAAAGGAAGCTATTTAGCTAAAAAAAAAAATTCCTTTAGTGACTCTTTAATTACCACGTGCATTTATTTCCTGCTGTGAATTGACTGCAATATTTAACAAGCATTTTTGCTAAATACCACATATGAGCTATTGTGAATCTATAATAGTGACATTTTCAATATTGCATGTGCTAAGTGGTCACGTGACAGTCTTAATGCATGCGATAACCTTTAGTGAATTGTGCCCAATGAGTAAATCGAACCTGTTTTTCTTCCATCTACATGCAGGCAATCTCAAAATGGAAGAGAGCTGAGTAAACAGCATATTGTGGAATATTTGTGTAATGACCTTCCTTACAGAGGTTAGCAGGGATTAGAGTTTATTCATAAGACATACAGGAAATATAAATAGGAGAGAGAGAGACCATAAACTAAAAGACTGGTTACTTCTGTTCCCGTCTCCAGATAATAACCATCCCCTTTGCATCACTAGAGGCCAGCAGACTCTCATCACAGTTGAAACTGATCCCCAGGACGGCTGCACTGTGTCCTTGTAGTTTATTTACAATGGCCTTTGTGGCCCGTTCCACATCAAAGAAATAAACGCACATATCTTCACTGCCAGTCACTGTAGAAGAAAACAGAAAAAGGCTTAGTAGGTTATTAGCCCTGACACCAGAGTGAGCAGATTAGGTAAAAAGGAGGAAGGCTCCATTAAGAAACAGGTGTAGAAAATACTGCTCCTCATTTTCTAGAAGTGTTATTATACTTCCTAGTCCTACATCAACCTCTCTTCATATCCTCTACCACAGTCAGCCCCCTCTTACAAACAGAAATTTTGGTTTATGCATAAGCAAGTTATTGCAGTCCCCATGCTAGGCCAACAGTTGGTGTAGGTATAACAAGCTCACATAGAACTGGTTGTATCTGCAGCGTGTACTTATCAAAGTAGGCACCCCTACAAACTCGGGAGAGAGAGTGCTGTAATGCATCAAACAATTGAAGTCTTTTATCTGCACCTGCCATGTAAGTTTCTTATAAAATGTCAGCCGCACAGATCCATGCCAGAATGTTGAAACACTAACTATGCCAGCATGGTGACTGAGATGCTTTGACTAATGTATCGGCTACGCACTCTTATAAGAACACCTTTGTCTGGGGCACTCTGTTCTGCACAAATGTACAATCTGAAGTTTTTTTTTTCTTCTGTTTGGCAAGAGGTGACATAATACAACTAGAAGCAATGAAAGACTGATGTAGAGCAGTTGTATGTAAGAGGGACATCCTAGAGATTTGTTACATATTATACATACCAACACAGGCTCCCTGCCTGAATGACATGAGGGGACAGAAAATACTCCGGATGGCATTGTTGGTTTGTTGTATCTGGAAAGTACGTTTTAACTGTAGTGTTCCCTCATTATCCACAACCCTGAAGAAAAAAAAAAAATTAGAACTATATACCATTTAAAAAAAAAATGCATTAACATTTTGCTATGTTTATTGACAGATTAAGTTTTAAGAATATGAAAAGATTGCGCACAGGGTGTAGTATTTTTTATTTATTTTTTTGCTGCAGTTTTGCCCAGCTTAGGTCGAGTGTATAAGCTCTTCTGTAACAGCTGCTAGAATAATGGGCAGGCATATCATAACTATTGTAAGATTTTGTATTGATGAGCCCTCATACTCGGAAGGAAAAAAAAAAACTGGCCTACCCAGAATCCTGTTTTAGAAATGGACAAGTAAAAGGTGCAATGCACTAGTACCTCCTGAAATACCCTATAAAGTCGAAAATATGGAGTGAGTAGTTGATCCAAATACTCAGGGCTGCCACGGAAGGAGACCAGAAGCCAAAATTCCAGCAAGCTGAGAGTACAAGGAGTGGGGCACCTCAGTTGTTGAAATTAAAACACTAATAGTACAATACCAACTCGCGTGGGAGAAGGTAAAGAAGAGCACAGCTGTAGGCTAAAAAGTCCTGGGGCAAGATGGATGATCATATCAAGTCATGGTTGTTCCACTTATCACTGGTGAAGTGGGAGATATGGAAGGCACATCTGATATATTTTGACAGCTCACCGCCCACACCTTCCTGGCATATCTATGATGTGCCTGCCATATCTCCCACTTCACCAGTTGATAAGTGGAACAACCGTGACTTGATCGTCCATCTTGCTCCTGGACTTCTCAGCCTACAAATGTGTTCTTTATCTTCTCCCATGTGAGTTACTATTGTTTTACTATTAAAGTGTTTTAATTTCTACACCCAGAGGCTCCCCTCTCCTTGTTTCTAGAAATAGACATTACTACGGTTTTAAAGTGGATGTAACCCCCATTCATGAAATCTGACCTGGGCACATAGTGTTTATTTCTCTCTCTCCAACACCCCAAGTCCTGTGTCTTTCTGCTGCTCCATTCCTCTGTTATCAGCATAACTTCTGACAAGCTCTCCAACAAAGGAGATTAAAGCAGCTGTAAATTTGAGTTGGTGGGTGCATGGAAGATAGATTAGCAGAGAGCTTGTCTAGTCACACTGCAGCTCTGCATTTTTCTTCGCTCCCCTGCCTATGTGGGGGGGGGGGGTTCCTTTCCTCCAATCAGTTGTCACACAGTGTATGCCCGGACTCCACACCCACTGGTGGAACAGGGAGAAAATGTTCCAAGGGGATGTTCCCTTTCTAAACAGTGTAGAAAGCTGAAGACAGCAGATATAGAAATAAAATGTATGTAGGGAGATTTGTTTCATCTCTGTGTATCATCTGAGGCTGTTCATGTCACTGGGTTTACATCCACTTTAAAGTGTAAGCTTTGGCATTGTCATTATACATATGTTCAGTGCTTCAAGGTCTGTCGGGTCTTGTATTTTTACAGGAATAATGATCCTTTTAAGAGGTCACCTGAGCCCTGCCCATGTGCAGTAAAAAATGATCTACAATGGACATATTCCTATTTGCTGCTCCTTGGCAGAACAGCCAGCCAAGTGCAGAGGTCTAAAGACCACTACCACTTAGGTTCATGAACTTTTAGTAGTGATTGGAGATATGTTCTGGCTGCACTGAGATACTCTATGCAGGGTGTGCTCAGATGGCCTCTTGCAAAGAATTTAAAGTAAAGCTGTATGGGTTTTATAAATGCATGTAGGAGGTGACTGCACATTGTATATTGTGTAAAACATCTGAATGTCCTTTTTAAGATTCATGGCAAGTTTACCGTGTCCCATATAAAGCGATGGAAACTTTTTAGGAGACTCACCTGTACAGCAGCAGTTTGTTGATGCAAGCATTTACTAATAAAGAAGGATCCCGGGCCTCACGGCTAATCCATGAACGAGCAGATATGCTGGATATGGCACTGCCTTCCGAAACCACCAGACGTTTGGCCTTAGTCAGTTTGCCTGCAAGGAATAATTACTATGTGAAGTTTAAACAGGCTTTTTTTTTTTTTTTTAAAGCCCAACTCCAGAGACATTCTTCCTAGTTGGGATCTGCCACTTGTGACTTCCTGAAAATGCTGTGTTCCTGACTGTCATACTAATACCGATCTGCAGGCTTTAACCTCAGTACTTTGAGCCAGAGTCGCAGAAGGTGACTTACCATGGTTTTCCTCCTTCCTGGAAAACCGATCACAAACAGTTAAACTGGGATCTTTCATGTCTGAACGGCGCACAGTGTCATGCGGAGTCCCCCAAGGATCCCCCCCGTCACCGGTGCTTTTCAACATCTATCTTCGCCCTCTTTTTGATATTATCAGTAGCCAAAAACTACTCTATCACTCATATGCAGACAACACGCAACTGTATTTTCGCATCTGCAATAAAAAGGATCATCATCCCAGTTTAGAGAAATGTCTCTCTTTGATAGAAAACTGGATGACTAAGAGTTATCTTAAACTCAACAGCTCTAAAACAGAACTTCTTCTGTTTCGTGCTGGTCGCAAGAGTCAACTGGCTACAACCTGGACACTTCCGCCCATTCTGGGCCAAACCATCACCCCTAGCTCCAAAGTCAAAAGTCTCTGGGTCATTTTCGACACCTACATGACAATGGATGCACAAATAGGGTCAGTAGTCAGCAGTTCTCTCCATCTGCTGCGCCTACTACGCATACTTATTCTATTTATCCCTAAGGAAGACATTGCAGTCGTGGTGGGGACAATTGTGAACTCCAGACTGGATTATGCTAATGCCCTCTACCTCGGACTGCCAAAATACCAAATCACTCACCTGCAAGTCGTGCAGAATACGGCCGCCAGACTTGTGACTGGGAAAAAAACATGGGAATCAATCTCACCTTCGTTGAGAACCCTTCACTGGTTGCCAGTAAAGGACAGAATTGCTTTTAAAGCACTCTGCCTGACACATAAAAGTGCATCCAAGGGAAGGCTCTGCAATATCTCTGCGACAAGATAGAACCCCACAATTCCAATCGCCTTTTGCGATCCACTGGCCAAAACCTGGTCATGGTACCCAAAGCAAGATACAAGTCCAAAGGAGGTTTGCATTCCAAGACTATGCAACGCTTTACCAGCCAGCATTCGGTTGGAGGAAAACCACCTGGCCTTCAGAAGACAGATCAAAACTCTGCTCTTTTGATGTCAACATTCAAGCGCCCAGAAGCGATTCAGTTCGCATTTGCCGCGCTATATACGTTTTTCATTCATTCATTCAATGACTAATTATTAGGAAACATTTTCAGAAGAAGTCAGCAATGGCAGCCTATTTCTCTTAGTACCAGTTTCCTATGATAAGCACATTCTGGAAGTATGAAGTATTTATGGCCTTCTGAACTGTGGTTCAGCTCATTTGGACTAGCACCCCAACAGACAAATATATACATGTGGTGCACTGCATGAAAAAAAAAAAAAGGTTTATTTTTGTCCATTACCAAGTACAGTATATATATATATATTTTTTTTACCATGGCTTGGGAATAAGCGTACAGTGCCACATCCCATGTGTTTGTCCACTACCATGAATGGGCTGCCTTTATAACGTAGGTGCGACAACCAATCACAAAGGTCTAAATGGGCCTATCTCTGGGAAGTGATGGACACTCTATAGTTTTTCAGTTGACTAACACATTTTTGCTCTTTAACACCCCAAAATTTTGGTCGACACATTTTTTGCAGAGTATTGCAATTCACCCTGAAAAGTTTGAAATTCAATTACCCTCCACATTGGTGTCATTGGCCATAAAAATAACTCCCAGCATTGGTACCATTACTATTAACATACATTGGTGATCAGAGGCAGTGAAAGTTAACCGTCATCCCTCCCCTGCATTGGTAGTCAATGGCAGCAAAATTTACTCCACCCACCCTGCATTGATGGTCAGTGACAGTGAAAGTTAACCCACCATTCTCTCCCCAAATCTATAGTCATGGCAGTGAAAGTCTGCTCAGATGCCCAACACACCCCCCATATTGTGGTTCATGGCAAGTTAACCCCCACCCCCTCTGTATTGGTGGTCTTGAAAGTAATAGTTAACCCCCCTCCACACTAGTGAACATGGCAGTGGAAGTTAATCCCTATATTGGTATGAATGAATGAAAAACTTATATAGCGCGGCACATGCGAACCAAATTGCCTCTGGGCGCTTGTTGTTCCTGTCTCCTTTGATATCAAAAGAGATGAGTTTTGATCTTTCTCCTGAAGGCTGAGTGGTTTTCCTCCAACCGAATGCTGGTGGTCATAGTAGTGAAAGTATTAGCACCCTCATGCATTGGTGGTCATGGCAGTAAAAGTGTTAACTGCCGTCCCATTGTTAATCACCCATCATGCGCTCCAATGCTGCTCTTTTGCGATAACTGCGCATACTACAGTCTCTGTAGGGTGACCAGAAGTCCCTGATTTCTGGGAACAGTCGCTGGGTAAAAAGAGGTATTACTGACTAGGAGGAGGTGGGGTTGGGGTGTGTCTGCTGTTCTTATTAAATGCTGATATCACTCGATCTCTCCCTTCATGACTTCTGTAGACTTTTGAGAGGTAAGGATATAGCTTACTTACTACCTTGTTCTTGCTAGTGATGGTGATCTGCAATGCACACCTGGGCCTGAAGCCGGTAAATCAACACTACACTAGGGTACATGACAAGGGAGTGGGAAGGCAACCAGGAGAAGAAGCAGATGCCCCTTGTAGTGGTTAGTTGGGGGGGGGGGGCGGCTAAGTAAATTAGTAGCAGTGCAACTTTCTACCATTGCTATACTGAACTGGATTGTGATTGGAGAATCCTCTGTGGGCAGCCACCTCTAAATGCAGCCTGGCACTGGGATGTCACATGAGCATGTTGGTGATTGCCTGTGCAGAGAAAGGCATGAGAGTGCTGCCACAGACACCATAGTAGCCTACAAGTAAATGGTGCCTTCTGCACCTGTACAGGCACTACCACTGGAGATGAGGGAACTCGCCAGCAGTGGGTAAACTATGGGGACCCGCCAATAACGCTGTGTCAAGGTCCGGCAAGTATAATTCAGGGAAGGAGGAATATTGGGGGAGTGGCAGATTAGGAAGACTGCCTAGCAACAGGCGTTTCTGGTAAGTAACATTTTTTTTTATATATATTTTATGGAGAATGTTAATGTATTTTTTTATTTTAGGGTGGACCTCCGTTTTAAGGAGGCACTCTGCTTTACTTCTGGTCTCTATACGTTATGCACACTTGACCCAGAGCAAAGTAGGCTCAGGTGTTATTATACCATACCCCTGTAAACCCCTCACAACATTTGGTGTTACATGCTTTGCTTGATTGTAGGGTGTTCCTAGTTTTCATTAAGAAAATCTGGTTACCTTACTCTTTACTGTTCTTTTATTTTACAGCCACTTGTCTATGGATGTTACATGTTGTAGCACTTTGCTCACCTGTAGCCATGTCAAAAAGGAATGAGTATATACTCCCACGATCATCACCAGTCCATAGAATACGGCCTGCAGAATCAAAGGAGAGGGACAGTACTCGGCCCGTCAGCTTACTGCTGCCCCCTTTCACTTTTTTACCTGTGGATATGTTCATAACATGGACGTTATGTTTCCCATTGCCTACCTGAAAGAGAAGAGAGCAATGAGGGAATACCATAAGGGTTACATTTTCATAGTGTATGAAGATATTGCCTTCTCAATCCATGTTTTTTTTCACAATTGATGAAAAAAAATAAAAAGCACGATACAGGTAATCTCTCCTGATCTAGTGTGAACAATACAAGAACAACAGCTGGCCAGAAATGGACTAGTCTGCTCATGTCATCATCCCCAACATGGCCATTAGGTCTATTAAATGTATTTTAAAGTGATTGATTTTTTATTTTTTTTGTATCTTCAAGATAATTAGTATCATAAAAAAATTGTTCCAGAATATTTGCTTTCTGAAAAAAAGCATACCGAAGTCCCTTAAAGGCTTCTAGAAACCGAATTGAATATGCCTCCTTTTGAGTTTGGTAAGTATTTTATTTAGAGAATTGTGAGGGTGAGTTATTAAGGCTGGGTTCACGCTGGTACAACAAACGCTCCGACATTGTGAGCACATTTTGCATGACGTGTTTCCCTAGGTCTTAACAGGTCTGACTTTGAGAATGCTCCCTGCACTACTTTGGTTTGATCCTACTTCAGCACATTGAATATCATTAAAGTCGGATGGCCGTCTTAACTGATCCAACTTGTGCCCTGATGATCTTGAAGGAGAACTCTACGCTAAATAAATAAAAAAAACAAAAACGGAATGGGTTTGCCCTCCAAAAGCATACCAGGACCTTCAGTCTGGCACGGATTTTAAGGGGAACCCCACACCATTTTTTTCACACCAGACCCACATCCAAGCACATAGCCTGGCAGGTCAGGAAAGGGGGTGGGGAGGAGCAAGTACCCCCCACAAGCCGTACCAGGCCACATGCCCTCAACATGGGGGGGTGCTTTGGAGCAGGGGGGGGCTGCACCCCAAAGCACCTTGTCCATGTTGATGAGGACAAAGGCCTCTTCCCGACAACCCTGGTCGATGGCTGTCGGGGTCTGTGGGCAGGGGGCTTATCGGAATCTGGAAGCCCCCCCTTTAACAAACTCCTACCCATTCACCTAAAAAAATAAAAATGTAAAAAATAAAACTCAGTACACAGATTTTTAAAGTAGTTTATTATGCCAGCTTTGGCGTCTCTTCCGATTTCGTCTCCCCCTCTCTGGCTCTTCTGCTTCCTCTGCTGATGTCTTCTGCCTCTGCTGGTTATTCTCCATTCTACCCTTCTTCTCCTTCTGTCTGCTGTCTTCTGTCTCTGCTGGGTCTTGTCCACTGTCTTCTCCCTCTGTTCTTCTGATGTTGACTCGAGTGTCTCTCTCCCGCTCAAATACTGAGTACGCGGTGTGCCAATACTTTTATTGGCATGGGGCGGGGATCACCTGAGGCCCGCCCCTTATGATGTCCCTGCTCATCAAGCCCAGGGCGGTGACGTCATGTGGGGGTGGGGCCTCCAGATGATATCACATGGTGGCCCCATGCCAATATAAGTAGTGGCACACCTGGCATTAGAGCGGGAGACAGCGTTGAGTCAACATCGGAAGAAGACCCGGCAGAGGCACAAGTCAGAGGGAGAGGGGGAGAAGAACTGGAGAGAGAGCAGAGAGGGGAGAAGAGCCAGAGAGGGGGGAGAACCGGAGAGAGATCAGAGAGGGGAGAAGAGCCAGAGAGGGGGGAGAAGAACCAGAGAGGGAGAGAGAGCAGAGAGGGAGAGAGAGCAGAGAGGGGGAGAAGAACCAGAGAGGGGGAGAACCGGAGAGAGAGCAGAGAGGGAGAGAACCGGAGAGAGAGCAGAGAGGGAGAGAACCGGACAGAGCAGAGAGGGGGAAAACCGGACAGAGAGGGGGAGAACCAGACAGAGAGCAGAGAGGGGGAGAACCGGAGAGAGAGCAGAGAGGGGGAGAAGAACCGGCAGAAGACCTCAGCATAAGAGACGCCAGAGCTGCCTTAATAAATTACTTTAAACACCGGTGTACTGTGTTTTATTTTTGACAAGAAATAAAATGGGAATTTTGAACTGTAAAATGCTTTTTTTTTTTTTTTTGCAGCACGTTGAACAGAGAGACGGGTTTCATCCCTCTGTTTACAGTCATGCTCCAATTACTGCTTTGTTACCAAAAATGTACGCATGCTGGTAGTAAGAGGGGTTATCCTAGACTGCCCTACAGTTTTTTGCTAGTGTCCAATCCTCTTGTAGGTGGCAGTATAACCTAACTGTTTGATGCCCAAAAAATTATTTGACCAAAAAAAAAAAAAAGACACGTATCTGAGAGCATGGAAAGTCTACACATACAATGGCAGGGCGATGACTATGTTGTACTCACCACAGTGAGATTATTGTTGATTGGCTGGAAAATGCAACACAGCATCTGTGCAGAGTCGGGGTCAGGGATCTGTCGTATGCAGCGGCCATCATGGGTGTTCCATATGCACATACTGGCATCCAAGGAGGTGGACACAATAATATCATTGGATAAGGACCAGGCAAAGTCACTGACGGCACCTGTGTGTCCTCGCAGAGTCTGCAGTACTGTTGGGGGTGTTGGCACCAGCTGGCACACAGATATCGTACCATCCAGAGAACAGCAGGCAAGGAGGTGCTTGTCATCATTTGCAAACTGCACCTTAGGGACTAGAAAGGCACGTGGAAGTAATTAGAGAAGCTGAACGCCATCTAAATTCACACATGAAAAACATACTGAGCCAGAATCTGGAGCAACCAACCAGCTTCTATTTTTCATATTCAATGCTTAACTGATCAGGCTGAAGATAGAAGCTGTTCTGTTGCCATGCACAACTGGTCCAGTTTTGATCAATTCCCCCCCCCCACTGTGTATGTAAATTATTTTACTTGACAAAATATTTATCCTGTGCCCATATTCCTTGAGATCCTGGAACCCCTGCCAGACAGCTCAACCAGGAGGGTGACGGCACACTTTTACAGCTAACAAATAGTGGTCTCACCTCCTTCTCACAACCTGCTGTGTAAACACTGAAGGAAAAGCAGCATCCTGGCAAATTAATAACTGTCCTCTCCACTCCAGTAAGTAGGGATGGACATAGCTGGCCTCCCCTTCCCCAGAGAAGCTGGCCTCATAATCATGTATCCTGGTTTTCTTCTTCTGGGTCCCAGAATGCTCTAAAAGGAGAATCAAAGTAATGGGCAGGAACATGGTTAATTGTGATTTCAAGGGATTTGGGTCCCATAAGTTTGTGAAGATAGTTGGTAAGGTTGAATAAAGACATGAGTCCATCCAGTTCAACCTGTGTGGGTGGTTGTATGTATTTCTCAACTAATTTCCCAAATCCCTGTATATTGTGTTAATTAAGATGGCCATCTAAAAAGGTTTTTGAAGTTATTGACACTGCTGACACCACTGATTGTGGAAGGGAGTACCACTCTAATTGTAAAGAACCCCTTATACAGTCTAAAGGTTAAACAACTTCATTAACTGCTTGCCTACTGGGCACTTTCACCTCCTTCCTAATTTTCAGTGACGTCATATTTTGAATGACAATTGCGCGGTCATGCAACACTGTACCTATATGACTTTTTTTTTCACACAAATGGAGCTTTCTTTTGGTGGTATTTAACTGCTTGCCGACCAGCCACCGTATAAGGTTATACGGTGGCAGGTTGGCTCTCCTTTGTGAATCGCCGTAGCTGTACATCGGCTCACGCAGGTGGGAGTGTGCCCGTGGGTCGATCAGACTCGATATCCGCCAGCGACCCACGATCGCCTAGTACAGAGGCAGAATGGGTATTCTGCCTTTGATTATATATATGCACGCACACAAAGTATATCTGATACATAAAGCTACAGTGCTTTGAAAAAGTATTCATACCCCTTTACATTTTCCACATTTTGTCATGTTAATTACAATTAAAAATGTAAATGTATTTTATGCGATAGTCCAACACAAAGTGACACATAATTGTGGAGTGGAAGGAAAATGATAAATGGTTTTCAACAGCTGTTACAAATAAATATCTGAAAAGTGTGGCGTGCATTTGTATTCAGCCCCCTTTACTCTGATACCCCTAACTAAAATCTAGTGGAAACAATTGCCTTCAGAAGTTACCGAATTAGTAAATAGAGTCCACCTGTGTGTAATTTAATCTCAGTATAAAATACAGCAGTTCTGTAAAGCCCTCAGAGGTTTGTTAGAGAACCTTAGTGAACAAACAACATCATGAAGGTCAAGGAACACACCAGACAGGTCAGGAATAAAGTTGTGGATAAGTTTAAAGTAGGGTTAGGTTATAAAAAAAATATCCTGAGCTTTGAACATCTCACGGAGCTCTGTTCAATCCATCATCAGAAAATGTAAAGAGTATGGTACAACTGCAAACCTTCCAAGACATGGCCGCCCGCCTAAACTGAGGCTAGAGGTGCCAATATTGCGGGATACCTGGACAAGTAAGTGTCCTTATATTAGAGAGACTTTTTTTTTTTTTTTTCAGGCTCGAACTCTGCTTTAATACTAATAAAAAAATAGATAAAATAAAGGGTGCTGCACCCTGGTGATCTTTGATCGCTTCCACGTTTTTCAGGTAGATCTCCAACTCTCAAAGGTTGCCTACCCCTGGTGTACAGAGACAGGCACTTTGCAAATCTATGAGTTGGAGGAAATTATTTTTAAATTTGGTGCAGTAATAGCACCACAAAAAATGGATTTAGAGGAGGCAAAGGGCAATAGAAGGTACTTTTTTTTAGTTAAGATAACATACTTGAATAGAATATCCTGAGCTTTGAACATCTCACGGAGCACTGTTCAATCCATCATCCGAAAATGAAAAGAGTATGGCACAACTGCAAACCTACCAAGACATGGCCGTCCACCTAAACCGACAGGCTGGGCAAGGAGAGCATTAATCAGAGAAGCAGCGGAGAGGCCCATGGTAACTCTGGAGGAGCTGCAGAGATCCACAGCTCAGGTGGGAGAATCTGTCCACAGGACAATTATTAGTCATTCACTCAACAAATCTGGCCTTTATGGAAGAGTGGCAAGAAGAAAGCCATTGTTGAAAGAAATCCATAAGAATTCGCTTTGCGAGAAGCCATGTGGGTGACACAGCAAATATCTGGAAGAAGGTGCTCTGGTCAGATGAGACCAAAATTAAACTTTTTGGCCTAAAAGCAAAACGCTATGTGTGGCCGAAAACTAACACTGCACATCACCCTGAACACACCATCCCCACCGTGAAACATGGTGGTGGCAGCATCATGTTGTGGGGATGCTTTTCTTCAGCAGGGACAGGGAAGCTGGTCAGAGTTGTTTGGAAGATGTATGGAGCCAAATAAAGGGCACTCTTAAAAGAAAATCTGTTAGAGTTTGCAAAAGACTTGAGACTGGGGTGAAGGTTCACCTACCAGCAGGACAATGACCCTAAACATACAGCCAGAGCTACAATGTAATGGTTTAGATACAAGCATATTCATGTGTTAGAATGGCCAGTCAAAGTCCAGACCTAAATCCAATTGTGAATCTGTGGCAAGACTTGAAAATTGCTGTTTACAGACGCTCTCCATCCAAGGGGTAGGAATACTTTTTCAAGGCACTATATACTGTTGATCAGCTGCAAATTAGAAATCCACACTATCCAGATACACCTTCCACGTTTCTTACCAGCTTGGTCCACGTGTTGGTCAAATATATGATACATGCCAGCAAAGGCATAATTCTCACTCAGGGTGGTGTCCCCCGCCATCGCCCTGCTTGCTTCAGCCAACGGTGTGGGCACCACACTGCCAGGAGCCCTGAGGGTGGAAGGAAATCGGGAACCTTGTGAAAGCGTCAATCACCAGTTAACTTACATAATATGCCAACTTACAAACTAACACAATATTACATTATGCTCATGTCAATTCTTTGTATTGCTTGTGAGATCTAGGAGTCTGTACTGAAGCAAACATCTGCACTAAAAATTTACAGAATTTGCCCAGCACTTAATCTGGCAAAGAAACTAACTTTAAATCTTTAGACTAAAAACAGGTTTTTGTTGCACACCGTTGCAGATATGTGAAACTACAGTGTCACAACCATCATCTTTTATGAGTTCCTCTTACCGCTCCTCTTGAGCCACACGGTTCATCTGTGCCTGCAGTTGGTAGGAGCCGCGACTGACAGAACGCCTGTGACCTCTTGCCCCCTGAGACCGTGGCTCTTCATCCAGATCCTTAAAAAAAAAAAAAATGAAACAATAATGAGTACTTCGTCCTTCCATTTGCTCTTTATTCGCTTAAAGGCTAAGTTCACCTTTGTTGTTCTAAATTCCAGCTCCCCTCTGTACCAACATACCATTATTGTACTTATTTTGCAAAAATAAAACAGATTTCTATTAATTCTACCCAGGCTTACCTAACTCTTCTCTCACTGCTCGATTACTTCTGCCTTACTTCCTGGTCAGACTTTAGGTCATGACACAGAAAGGAGTTGACCAGCTCATCTCATTAGCCCACTCCCTGCATCATCTACTCTCAGCTGATCAACTCCTTCCTGTGTCATGACCTAAAGTCTGACCAGGAAGTAAGGCAGAAATAATCAAGCTGTGTGTTTAAACAGCTATGAAGACAGTTAGGTAAGCCGGTGTAGAATTAATGGAAAGCCGTTTTATTTTTGCTAAATATGTACATTAATGATATATTGAGGAGCTGGAATAAATAAAAATAAAAAAGTGAACAAAGGTGAACTTGGCCTTAAAAGCCCAACTCCAGGAGAAGCAACAATGCCCCCTTGCAGTGGGGCTTCCCCCACACTACAACTGTTGAATCTTTATTTAGGTCTAGGGGGATGGGAAAAGCAGTTTTAAATGTACCTTATTCTCCACTCCCCTAGCAGAAGGTGCTCCCCCTATGCTCCTGCTGTGGACTGTTTCCCAGCCTCCCTACGCCCAATGTAGAGCTATGGACCCTTCACCCTTGCAGTACAGAAGCAGCCCTGGAGTTAAAGAGTACCTAAACCCAAAAATGTATTATATTGCAACCTACCAGTCTTAAGAGGAGGTGGCTGCTTTAGTATTCTCTTTTCAGGCTTTTATATATTTTTTTAATTAGTCACATTCTAATGTGCATTCATAGTGATGTAATGTTTGTCAGCTTATATGGTGAAATTCCTCAAGTTCCTTCCCCCCCAATTAATCAACTTCTGGTCGCGGCCGCCTAGGCGACCGCGTCATCAGCCTGGCCCGTTGACTCCTGGGATATCTGTCATTGATCCTAGAAGTCGTGGGATTTCCTGACCGTAACAAAGCGCGCCCGCAGTGTCATTACTGCGCAGGCACGAGGTGCATGCTGGGTAGACAGCTGCACCAAATCCAGAAAATTAAGCCAGGCCGGCTTCAGCTGCCCACATCCTCCATGGCTGCAAATATAAAATATATTGTAAAAATATAATAATAATAATACAAAAAAAAAATCAAATTACTGATGCCGTCCACTTTTAAGGTAGGCTAAATTTACATTTTTACAGCGACATTTGTTTTATTATATTTTTCTAAGTTTTGCTTATTGTTTAGTTAAGGCTTGCTGGTTAAAGCGGAGCCCCATCTAAAAGGGATACCTGGACAAGTGTCCTTATATTAGAGAGACTTTTTTTTTTTAAAGGCTGGAACTCCGCTTTAATAATAATAATAAAAAAATAAAAATAAAGGGTGCTGCACCCTGGCGATCTTTGAGCTCTTTCACGTTTTTCAGGTAGATCTCCAACTCTCAAAGGTTGCCTACCCCTGGTGTACAGAGACAGGCACTTTGCAAATCTATGACTTGAAGGAAATTATTTTTAAATTTGGTGCAGTAATAGCACCACAAAAATGGATTTAGAGGAGGCAAGGGGGAAAAGAAGGTACTTTTTTGAGTTAAGATAACATACTTGAATAGAATTTTTATTGTAACCAGACTTTGGTGCCACTTTAACTTCTGTCTTTGTAGGTACTCTTTAAAAGGTGTTTAAAAGCATGGATGTACATCAGAGGTACACTAGAAACTTCTGATGTCGTGTTTTGGGTTAGGAACAGTTTCTATACTGCTTAATTTAAAAAAGACCTCAGGGTCAGGCTCACCTCCATGCGATCCAGAGTAGTTCGAGAGCTACGGATGCTGTTACTGTGTGCCCGGAAGCTGCTCTGCTCAGACAGAGGTCCGTAGCGTTGTGCCAAGAGCTGGCTGCGCAATTTCAAGTACTGACGCCGCAAGAGCGGATCATACCCCGCCTTTGCATTTTCGCGGAGGAGCTGGCTGCGTCTTCGGATGTACTGTGTGCGAAACTGGGGATGGGCAGGCGTGCGGTATGCGTTGTACCTGGCAGAGGTAAAACATGGGTTAGTTACTGCAATAGAGCAAATTGAACTGTACACACTAGAGAACTAGTTACAGTATAGTTGTGCTTATAGCGGAATTTGAGTATTTATTATTAAATGATGCGATCTGAGCAGGCTTAATGGAATATGGAGCTTGGAGTCCCCTCATGTCTGAAAAGAAGTTTCTGGCCTCATTACATATCTCCCAGCTGCTGAGTACGCATAGCAGTATCAAATAATGGAGCAATGGGTTTGTTTACATTGGGCCAGATTCACAGAGGAAATACGCCGGAGTATCTACTGATACTCCGGCGTATTTTCAAATTTGCCGCGTCGTATCTTTATTTGTAATTCACAAAAAAGATACAACGGCTTTTGGCTAAGATCCGACAGGCTTACGGCTTCGTACGCCTTTCGGATCGTAGGATGCAAAACTTTGGCCGCCGCTGGGTGGAGTTTGCGTCGTTTTCTAGCGTCGGGTATGCAAATTAGCTTTTACGGCGATCCACGAAGGTACGCGCGTTCGTTACGTCGTCGCTAGTCGGTTTTTCCCGTCGCAAAGTTAGGCCTGCTTTTTCATGGCTTAACTTTAGACGAGCCATGTTAAAGTATGGCCGTCGTTCCTGCGTCGAATTTCAAATGTATTTATTTTTTGCGCAAGACGTCCGGGAATACGAAAGTACGTTACGCACGTCGCCATTCAAAAAATTACGTCGGGCGACGTCATTTTGCGCAATGCACATCGGGAAATTTTCACACGGAGTATGCGCAGAACGTTCGGCGCGGCAACGCGCCCAATTTAAATGGTACACGCCCCGTTTGAATTAGGCGGGCTTGCGCCGGACGGCTTTATGTTACACCGCCGTAAGTTTACACGCAAGTGCTTGGTGATTTAGGCACTTGCGCTGAAAACTTGCGGCGTTGTAACGTAAAGACGATACGTTACGCCGCCGCAGTTCTTTATGAATCTGGCCTATTGTTCTTAACCTTTTCGCTGCCAAAGCCATTTTTGCTTTTTTTATTTTTTTGTACACGTTTAACCACTTGCCCACTGGGCAATTAAACCCCCTTCCTAACAAAACCAATTTTCAGCTTTCAGTGAGCAACAATTTTGAATGACAAATTACTCTGCAACACTGTACCCATATGAAATTCTTGTCCTTTTTTTTCCCCCCACACAAAAAGAGCTTTCTTTTGTTGGTATTTAATCACCACTGGGTTTTTTATTTTTAATGCTAGAAAATGAAAACAGACCGAACATTTTGTAAAAAAAAAAAAAAATGCATTTTTCTTTGTTTCCGTTATAAAATGTAGCAAAATTAGTAATTTTTCAGATTTTTTTTGGCCAAAATGTATACTGCTACAGATCTTTGGTGAAAAAAAAACAAACCCCAAATAAGTGCATATTATTTGGTCTTTGTGAAAGTTATAGGCTACTTTCACACTGGGGCGGGGTGCATTTGCGGTAAAGCACCACTAGTTTTAGTGGCGCTTTGCCGTTGCTTGAGCCCCCTCTAGCGGCCGAAGAAAGACTTAAAAGCGCCCTAGCTGTCATGCTAATCCCTTGACTTCAATAAGCACTGAAAAAAAAAAAACAGCGCCAGAGCGTTCTGAAGACCAGCGTTACAGTTGTGAAAACGTTTGACGCTGCTTAACGCAGCTTAACGCTGAATATAGCATTAAAGCGGGGGTTCACCCTAAAAAAACTGTAGACTGTTATATTCAGCATACTGCTGACATCAACAGTATGCTGAATTTTTTTTTCGGTCTGTACTTACCTTTTTCCGTCATTTTCACCTGGCTTCTGGGTTCTCGCTCCCCCGGGGAATAGGCGTTCCTAAGCTCTGCATAGATGATTGACGTGCGCGTCATCGCCTTCCGAAAATATCCAAATGGGACTCTGCACTTTATGGCACCTGCGCAGTCAGCTCTACACGGCAGGCGCCGTATAGCGCCGTAAAGAGCCGAGTCCTCGTCGGATGTTTTCGGAAGGCGATGACGCGCACGTCAATCATCTATGCAGAGCTCCCCGTCGGGGAAAAGGAGCGACACGCCCACTCCCCGCAAGGAAGAAGACCTAGAAGTGCGGCTGAAGACAGGTAAGTGTACACATAAAAAAAAATGACAACGCTACAAGCCTTTATTAAGGCTACAGATAGGTTAGACAAAAAGGTTAGACAAAAAGTTAATTTTAGGGTGAACCCCCGCTTTAAGCAGTGTCACATGTTTTTTTTTTGACATGTCAAAAATCTATGGTTCTCAATGAGAGCTGACTTTCAGCCTATTGAACAGAATCCACATCCAAGTTGGATCATCATGATCCGACTTGTGACATGCTACTTGTGCTTAGAGAATCTTTAAGGGGAACCCTGCGTAAAAAAAAACAAAAACGCATGGGATCCCCCCCAGATCCATACCAGGCCCTTTAAATCTGGTATGGATCTTAAAAGGGAACCCCATGCCAAAATAAAAAAATAAAAATAAAACAGTAAAAACAGCATGGGGTCCCCCCCAAAATGCATACCAAACCCTTATCAGAGCATGCAGCCCAGCAGGTCAGGAAGGGAGGGTGAGAGCCCCTCCCTCTCCTGGACCATACCAGGCCACATGCCCTCAATAAATGGGGCATGTTCCCCCCAACCCCAAAGCACCTTGTCCCCATGTTGATTGGGACAAGAACCCCTTCCCGACAATTCTGGGCGGTGGTTGTGGGGTCTGTGGGCAGGGGGCTTATCAGAATTTGGAAGCCCCCTTTAACAAGGGGGTGGGCCCAGATCCCAGCCCCCCCCTTATGTAAATGATCATGGGCTAACTATTCACCCCCCCCCCCCAAAAAAAAGGCAGTGAAATGCAAATAAAAACAATTATTTTAGAAAATAAATTATTTCTTGAGTCTACTATAGCGCCCCCCACTGTACATTATAGAAACAAAAAGGTCATCATATAAAATGATGGAATACCCAGCAAACACATTACAAGTAGATTATTTTAGAAAAGGAATTCTTAAGTTTTAATACCTTGCATCAACTGCCAGGACCTGCTGCCAAACTGCAGCCATTCCACGAAAAATACAGGTTTCCTCAGCCCGACAGGACGGAGAGATCCTACAAAGAAAAGTAGGAGTGAAAATTAAATGATGGCCCTATTTTTATGGCATACAAACACTATCTTCACAAGTCAATTATAAACCTAATAAATAAGCCCTATAGAGATTTAGTAAAGTTTGATCTAGAAATGAGACCCCCCATAATAGTACAGCACCTGTTCTAGGTTTCAGAATGTTATAGCCTCAGCAGCCAATAGGGGGATACCTGCACCCAGGGCTTTTTTTCAGCGGCAACATGGGGGGGAATGCAGTTCCAGCACTGAAATTATGTAATGGCAATGGGTGCTGGGGTGGGCTGGAGGGATCTGTTATCTCTGAAGGGGATCTATTGTTGCAGTGGGACAATTGTTGCTGGTGTGGAATCTATTGTTGCTGGGAGAGATCTGCTATTGTAGGAGGAGTCTATTGATGCTGGCCGCTGAAAGATATATCGTTGCTGCGGTGTATCTAATTTGCTGGGCAGGGCTATTGTTTTTGGCAGAAGGTCTATCATTACTGGGGGGGGGGGGGTCTATTGCTACTGGCTGCAGGGAATTTATTTTACTGCTTTCCTTGTTATCATTAACACAGTTTATTCAAATTACATAGCACCACTAAATGATACTTGGTTCTGTTTTTTCCAAAAGGTGTGATACTGGGGAGGTGGGTAGGTTGTGGAACCAAGGGATGGTACTCAGGGGTGGGTAGGCGTTGGAGAAAAGAGGTGACTCAGAAGGGAGGAGTACCTGCACCTATTCTCTGAAAAGCCCTGCCTGCACCACAATGTACATAGTAGGGGGTGCCTAATTCAAAGCACAGCTCTACAGGTCAGGGGGCTCCCATTATGCAGATATACAAGTTCAAGTTTCATACAGGACATAGGGGAACATTATATGCTAATCTATGATAGGAACACAGAGCCTCATCCCATATTATAATATTGATAAATAACACTATGAGACCCCATCTAATTGTTTTGCGACCATTAAACACATATATGCGTGGCAAAAAGGGTGGGCTTTACACCCACGTCGTACATATGCGTCTGGTGATAATGGATACGTGTCCGCTCACATCCACCGCCCAATGGGTGGCCCGATTGGGTACACCTGTCCGTTTTTCAGGCGGACTCGATCGGACCACCTATTGTTCTCTATGGGGCAGGCGATGTCATCGAAAAAGGCATCCAATCCAATCTGGTCCACTAAACCCCTCCCCCCCCTAACCACTACCCTCTTGAGTAAGGATGAGCTCTGGCATGTTCGCATAGAACATGTGTAGAGCCCGCCAGGAAGTGTGCACGGCGCTGTGCTAATCACAGCCAGGGAGACATTGTCCCGATGCTCGGCTGCAGGGATCGTGAAATGTCTCCCTGGCTGTTATTAGCGCAGCGCCGTGCTCACTTCCTGGCGGGCTCTGCGCGTCTTCTATGCGAACACGCCAGAGCTCATCCTTACTCTTGAGCTACAGTCAGTGGTGTACACATGCAAAGCATCACAGCAGGAATTATACCCCATGTTGCTTTCAGCAGGTGTAGTGCTCGATAAACAGGACTAAGGATGGGCTCAGGTGTGTTCACAACTCCTTGTGCCCGTGCCCGCTAGGAAGCTCACACTGCACAGCGCCAATCACAGGCAGTGAGACATTTCCATATCTGCAGCTGCACAGAACAGAAAATGTCTCACTGCCTATGATTAGTACTGTGCACTGTCAGCTTCCTGGCGGGGGCGTGGAGTTGCGAACATGCTCAAGCTCATCCTTAAACATGACCTATTCAAGTCAATGGGGCTGCTCTGCATGTGCCCCCTAAAGGTGTCTGCTGTCACCCACTGGCATCCGATCTGGTCTGCTAAAAACAGACGGATGGGGATACGTTCTCCATTCATAGATGACAATCAGATGGAAACGGACATGCAGTCAGTTTCTATCCGGCCGCCCCATAGAGAGCAGCGGGCGGTCCGTGTCTGTCCTGTATAGCGCACACGGACCGCTCATCAGCCCGTTTAGTGGCGAGATCCCCCGCTGAGCAAACAGATCCGCTTGGACAGATTCCGCTCCGTGTGAAAGGCACCTTAGAGGAAGTAAAAAAAAATAACAGACTTACTGTCCGGATCAACCAAGTGAAGGTAATGTGCAATCATAGAGATTGTACAATCACATTGTAACATATATGACCAGCAATTGTCATTTTGTGGCCAGTCTAACAGATGGAAGGAAATGATAGTCTGGTGTGATGTATTTGGTATTATGATGACATATGACATTGTCCCTCCTTATATAGGAGCACAGTGATGTTCTATAACATAGTAGAGCCCCTATAGTAATAGATCTCCCAGAGGAAGGACATAGCTGGGAGACTGCAACCCCCATCACACCCCCTTCATCCTCACAGACCCCCCTCCCTGGTACACTAGAGACTGCAGGAAAACACACACAATATACACAGATAACCTGCTCCGCCGGAAGCTCCATCCGCCCAGACTTCTGCCACCGTGATGTCATTATTAGCTGTACCTCCCATTCTATTGGGCCCTTAGCTGTCAAAACCTCCGCCAATCACACAGCTTCCAGCTGGGTCCTTGACCAATAGCTCCCCTGTGTGGGCGGTGCTTCTTGCCATCCAGCCTGACTACCACACGAGGTCGCCTCCCTTTACCGTCATAACGCAGGGGAGCCATTTTACTGTAGTCTACTGAATCCGTTATGTATCCTTATAACAGAGAATAATAGTGAATAATCAATAAGGGTGTTTATCAACCATCCCGAAAGCAACGAGAACTTTATTTATTTTCAAACACAAGAAGGACGTTGTACGTGGATTTTAAGCCAGCGAGGGTGGCGACATTTTGTTGAAGACCACAAATGAAACCTTTCAGGTGTAAACCTTGAGAGGAGGAATTGTACTGAAAAAAACAAAACAATGTTTGCCTCTAGCAAGATGGCCACCGGGAGCTGACGAGTTTGCTTATTTCGACAGATCACCGTCTCCATAACAGCCAGCGCAAGGGCTCACGGGAAGAGGCGGGAATTAGAAATTTTGCGGCCAATAGAAACGTTAGACACGAGCGCTGGTAGCCAATTAAATTTGTAGCGCGGAAGCGTGAAGCTGTGACAGGATGGCAGAAGCGGCACAGCGGTAAGTAGCGAACCTGCAGGCGGGCTCCGGTATCTGTGTATGGAAGCAGGTTTCTGGCGCTAGGTGGCCACTGTCTCATTGCAGTCTGAGGCCATAACTGAGCACTGAGGTGTTCCCTGCTTTCCACAATTACTAGCCTGAGCCCATCTCTCCCCCCTGCCAAATGTGACACCAGAGGGGGAGGCCGGATGAGCCTGAGCCCATCTCTCCCCCCCTGCCAAATGTGACACCGGAGGGGGAGGCCGGATGAGCCTGAGCCCATCTCTTCCCACTGCCAAATGTGACACCGGAGGGGGAGGCCGGATGAGACTGAGCCCATCGCTCCCCCCTGAGCCCATCGCTCCCTTCGGCCTTCTATACTGCAAGTCACTTGTCCCTGCATAGAAGTTCTGTCCCCCTTCTCCTCCTCACACCCCTCCACAAGTGAAACCTTTAGGTGGATGTCATATGATGTCTCTTTCAAAAATGGAACTTCTGCCCCCCCCCCTGCTGTCTTCCGGGAGATACACACGTCCCAGAAGACAGCAGGGACCAGTGAGCGTGACTTGCACATGCTCAGTAGGGAACCAAGCTGTGTAGCTGCAAGGCTTCACTTCCTGATCCCCTTACTGAAGATGCCGGCGCCTCCACCTGGAGCCCGAGGGACAGATCGGCTTCAGGTGAGGACGTCGTGGGCGCCCTGGACGGGTAATGTTCTTATTTAAAAAAAACTCTGCTGTAAATCGAGAACCATTCAATGTTATAGACTGTCTCCCTGTTTATCATTTTTGGCTAGGAAATTCTTTAGCGCAAGGATATTGGAATATAGAAGAGAAGTCAAATGGGGACACTTGTGACAACTGTGCAAGATGGGCCTGTAACAGAACCCCAAATGGGACAGGGGTTAATGCCGTTTAAGATATTCCATTCCCGAACACAAGACGGCTACCGACACTCCACAGTCAGGCAAACAAACCCAATAACGAGACACACAGCTCTGTTTGAGGTTCCACACGAATAGACCCTTTAATGAGAAAATCAGGCTCTTATATACAGTTAGGATCCTGCTGTAACCAAAATGAACAATGACTCGACTCCACCCACATCACACAATGAGCTCCAATACGCATCTTTTTGGTAGACATCATGACTCCAACTCTGACCTAATTTACATGAGCTAATTAACTACAGTTGATGTCTCAGACACATGACCTTTAGACTAGAGGTCGACCGATATGGGTTTTTCTCTGGCCGATATTTAGAAATTGGGGCGGCCGATATATGATGCCGATTTTTGCGGCCAATATTTTAGGCCAAATTTTTTTTTTTTGATGGCACTAATTAGCACTGGAAGATGGCACTGATTGGCAGGTGGCACTTATTGGCACTGGCAGGTTGCACTGGATGGTACTAGCAGGTGGCACTGACTGGCAGGTGGCACTAATTGGCACTGGATGGCAATAGTTGGCATTGGCAGATGGCATTGGCAGGTGGCACTGATGGCTTTAGTTGTCACTGGTAGGTGGCACTGGATGGAAGGTGACACTAATTGGCACTGGCAGATGGCAATGGCAGATGGCACTGGATGGCAAGTGGCACCAATTGGCACTGGCAGGTGGCACTGGTGCAAAAAAAAAATGGTGTCACCCCCCCCCCCCCCCCCCCCTCAGTACAGATCCCCTCTCCCTCCAGTATAGACGCCTCCCGTAGTACAGACACCAGAGAGCAGTGTGTGTCCCACGTGGAGTGCCAGTCACCTGTGTGAACAAAAAAAAAAGTCTGCAGCTACAATAAAAACTGTAGCTACTGACTTTTAAACAGCCATTCATTGGTCCCACAATCCAGCGGGGTGCTCACCCCAGTCGGTCTCACCTGCTGTTTTTGGTCAATGGCACCTTCACTATGGGCCCCCGGCTGTTACAGCTTGCGGCTTCCCAGGTGGATGCCCACTGTGCATTGTGATTGGTGGATGCAGTCTTCTGGGACCTGTCTGTGTCCCAGAAGACTGCAAGAGGGAGGAAGGAAAACTTCTTTTGTTTCTAAACGCCACAGCGGTCAGAACGGAAGTGGGAAGCGGGTACCTGCATCCCAAAGCTCAGTCCCCCCCACCAATCCTCAAAAGTGCCAATTGTTCAAAAAGATAGGGAAATGAGTCCTTATAATGGAACTTCCCCCTTTTGGGTGGAGCCCCGCTTTAATGGGGGGGGGGGGGACACTTAGGGGTTTCAATTCCATTCAAAGTGTGTTTGTGCTTATTTGTGTTATGCGATAGATTGGGGAAACGTTGGGAATCCTTGTCAGCGTTGTCTGTCGTTGTGGAGATATGTCTTTGTTTTTCTGTCTCAGGAACCATTTTCAAAGGGTAAATCTTCCAGACGGGAACAGCAAAAAACCTGACAAAGGTTCTTATCTCACCCTACACAATTAGGAATGAAAGCAGGATGTCAGCCAAAACTTTTAAGAGGAACTTTGTCCCCCCGGTGGTGAGTTCTGGTAACTTTGGATAGCTGTCCAGCTGAGAGCTTCTTTTCTGGCAGTGGTCCGTTCTGCGCCTCCTGATGACATGCCGACAGGCCCGTTTCCTCCTTTACCCAATAAAAAGCTATGCCTCCTGGGATATGTGACTTGTATATCCTGGGAGGCACAGTGCAGGCGAGTGATGTGTATGGGGTGGACCTTCTATAAAAATGCAGAGGAGAGCTGGAGAGGCGGAATCGTGGGAGGTTGAGCCCCTGTTTAAATCTGCGTGATCTGACAGGTCAAATCGGAACCCATTTCCGGCAATGCGAGCATCCCAATCTGTGCATTGCCAACTTTGTGGCGCCTCACCATTTTCCAAAAGTAGTTTGCACTAACTTTTGGGGGACCTGCACAGATGTCTTTCAAGTCGCCCCTGAAGTCGGACTGAAATGCTTTCAGATGAACTCGCCCGATTTCAAAGTGTAAACAAGGGCTCAAGGTCCACTTTAATGGATGTCTAACACAGACTGGTAAGTCACATTGTCCATTTAGGTTTCAGCCTGAAATCGTAAGATCAGCAATTTCAACCTGATTTCTGCATGTCCTCTCTAAGACCCCTTTCACACTGAAGAGTTTTTACAGCGTTTTAGCATTAAAAATAGCGCTATTAAAACGCTCTCCATGCTTCTCAATGGACCCTTTCACACTGAGTCCTGCAAGCAGCATCTTTGGAGCAGCTTTTGGGCGCTGAAAAAAACACTCCAAAAACGCCCCTCTATATTGAAATGAATTGAAAGCGCTGTAAAAACGCCTTGCCCTTTCACTGAGGCACTGCAAAAACGCCCTAAAACGCTAGAGTCTTAGCGGTGCTTTACCACAGTTTTTCGGGCGCTGGCAGTGCGAAAGGGCTCTGAAAGCACTCAGTCTTTCACATTGGGATTGCAGATGAGGCTTCTTTCAGGCGCTTTACAGGCTTTTTTTAACGCCAAAGCGCCTGAAAAACGACCCAGTGTGAAAGGGTCCTGAAGCTGGCTACTCACAGCTCCAAATTACAGTCGAATTTTGTAGCAGTCAGCCAAAATTCGAGCCGTGGGCTGACACCAGAAATTGCAGGAGCCTTGCAAAAAAAAAAAACTGCAGCTAATCGGATGTTCAAATATTCTGACAGCTGTGGGAGCTGGCTGTCAGAATGCAATAACCTGCAGCAGAACATTAGTCCATCTGTTTTCAGCATGCATGGGGGGGAATATATGGATGTCTCTTGGTTAAGGGTCCTCTCACATGGGCTGTCCAATCGGGTCCATCTGCTCAGTCTTTCAGGCAGACCTGATCGGACCCCCGCCACCATCCAATTTGGTCTGCAAAAAACGGATTGATGGTGGTCCTATTCTCCTTTGATCAGATGGAAACACAGGCGGTCTGTTTCCATCTGATTTCCCCATAGAGGAGAGCGGGACTGTCTGCTCTGTGGACACGGACCTGTCCTCCGCTGGATCAGTGGATAGATCCCCCGCTGAACAAACATCCGCTGCACGAAGGCGTCCATGTGAAAGGGGTCGAAGTCACCTGAGCTTGTGTATGGACAGCTTAATTCTACTTGTACTTCATATAGTCGGTTTGTACAGGGTTCGACAAAACCCGGGCGCCAGGTCGCAATTGCGACTAAAATTGGCGACCTGGGGCGGCACAGCTGGGGGTATCCTGTGTCTCTGTGCCATCACGCCGGCCAGTAATTGAGGCCGTGGCTTTGCGGCCTGCTGCAAGCCTATGGTTCCTTCTGTGATCTGGCGCTATTTTATTTATATATATATATATATATATAAAAAATAGCGCCATCCATGCGAAAGTATTCGGCCCCCTTGAACTTTGCGACCTTTTGCCACATTTCAGGCTTCAAACATAAAGATATAAAACTGTAATTTTTTTTGAAGAATCAACAAGTGGGACACAATCATGAAGTGGAACAAAATTTATTGGATATTTCAAACTTTTTTTAACAAATAAAAAACTGAAAAATTGGGCGTGCAAAATTATTCAGCCCCCTTAAGTTAATACTTTGTAGCGCCACCTTTTGCTGCGATTACAGCTGTAAGTCGCTTGGGGTATGTCTCTATCAGTTTTGCACATCGAGAGACTGAAATTTTTGCCCATTCCTCCTTGCAAAACAGCTCGAGCTCAGTGAGGTTGGATGGAGAGCGTTTGTGAACAGCAGTTTTCAGTTCTTTCCACAGATTCTCGATTGGATTCAGGTCTGGACTTTGACTTGGCCATTCTAACACCTGGATATGTTTATTTGTGAACCATTCCATTGTAGATTCTATTTATCATGTAGGTCAACATTGGATCATTCAGAGATCCTCACTGAACTTCTGGAGAGAGTTTGCTGCACTGAAAGTAAAGGGGCTGAATAATTTTGCACGCCCAATTTTTCAGTTTTTTTATTTGTTAAAAAAGTTTGAAATATCCAATAAATTTTGTTCCACTTCATGATTGTGTCCCACTTGTTGATTCTTCAAAAAAAATTACAGTTTTATATCTTTATGTTTGAAGCCTGAAATGTGGCAAAAGGTCGCAACGTTCAAGGGGGCCGAATACTTTCGCAAGGCTGTGTGTGTGTGTGTGTGTGTGTGTGTGTGTGTGTGTGTCTATGTATGTGTATGTGTGTGTATATATATATATATATATATATATATATATATATATATATATATATATATATATATAAATTATATACTTTTTGTTTTATTATTATTCTAGCACCCTAGAGAATAAAATGGCGGTCGTTGCAATACTTTCTGTCACACCATATTTGCGCAGCGGTCTTACAAGCGCACTTTTTTGTGAAAAAATACTTTCTTTAATTTAAAAAATAAGATGCCAGTAATGTTGGCCCAATTTTTTTTTTTTTTTTTTTTTTAATATTGTGAAAGATAATGTTACGCCGAGTAAATTGATACCCAACATGTCACACTTCAAAATTACGTCCACTCGTGGAATGGTGACAAACTTTTACCCTTTAAAATCTCCATAGCCGACGTTTAAAAAAATTCTACAGGTTGCATGTTTTGAGTTAGAGGAGGTCTAGGGCTAAAATGTATTGCTCTACCAATTGCGGCGATATCTCACGTGTGGTTTGAACACCGCTTTCATATGCGGGCGCTACTCACGTATGCGTGAGCTCGGTGGGACGGGGCGCGTTCCTGGCTCCTAACTTTTTTTTATTTTATTTTTTTTATTTTTTTCTGGCTCCTAGATTCCAAGCAAATTTGTCAAGCCCTGGGTTTGTATTTATCTGTACAGGAAATGATGCATCTCCTCTGCAGTCCTACAAGGGGAAGAGAGAGAGTTAAAGTTCAGCTTTGCTCGGAGCCAGTGACAGTGGCTGGGGAATCTGATTAAAGTCTGGTGTGAGGATAATAGCCCAGCCAGGATTCTCATAGGATTACCTGTGATCTGGAAGACAGAAAACAAGATTTAAACACCCCCTGAGTCATTGATGACATCTGTCTGTTGGCTGTGCTGCAAGACAGGCCTGTCCTCTATGTGGAGAGGGGCTGGAAGGGAGCCAAGCCTAAATTAAACAAGCTTGTGTGCGTATGTATAATGCAGAATTCGGCCTCTCTTATTTAGACAACAGCGGTCTATGGCTAGCCCAAACGCTGCTGCACATTTATAGATGGTTGATTTTTAGTGAGGATCAAAAATGATGTAAATTTTCCTTACATTAACCACTTCCACACAGGGCATTGTCACCCCCTTCCCGCCCAATTTTTAGTTTTCAGCGCTGTTGCACTTTGAATGACAATTGCGCAGACATGCAACACTGTGCCCAAATGAAATCTTTGCCCCCCCCCCCCACAAATAGAGCTTTCTTTTGGTGGTATTTGATCATCACTGCGATTTTTATTTTTTTGCGCTATAAACCAAAAGAGCGAAAATTTTGAAAAAAACATGCTATTTTTTACTTTTGGATATAATAAATATAAAAAAAAAATTGAACAAATTGTTTTTTTTTTCTCCTCAGTTTAGACCGATACGTATTCTTCTACATATTTTTGGCAGAAAAAAATCGCAATAAGCATATATTGATTGGTTTGCGCAAAAGTTATAGCGTCTACAAAATGAGGGATAGATTTATGGCATTTTTATTTACTAGTAATGGCGGCGATCTGCGATTAAAAAGTTAGGAGACAGAAACGCACCCCGCCGAGCTCGCACGCAGAAGTGACTACATACGTTAGTAGTGCCCGCATATGATGGCAGTGTTCAAACCACACATGTGAGGTATCGCTGCGATTGGTGGAGTGAGAGCAATAATTCTAGCCCTAGACCTCCCCTGTAACTCAAAACATGCAACCTGTAAAATATTTTTAAACGTCGCCTATGGAGATTTTAAAGGGTAAGTTTGTCGCCATTCCATGAGCAGACGCAATTTTGAAGCGTGACATGTTGGGTATCATTTTACTTGGCGTAACATTTTCTTTCACAACATAAAAAAAAATTGGGCTAATTTTACTGCTGTCTTATTTTTTTTTTAATTAAACATTTCCCAAAAAGTGCACTTGTAAGACTGCTGCGCAAATACGGTGTGACAAAGTATTGTAACGACCGCCATTTATTCTTTAGGGTGTTAGAATAAAAAATATATATAATGTTTGGGGGCTCGAATTAGAGGAAAGGAGATGGCAGTGAAAACACAGGGGAAGCTCCATTAGGATTGCTGGTTTACTTGTCATGCCAATGGCCACCACAAGATGACGCCAGATCACAGAAGTAAGCATAGCCCTGCAGAAGGCCACAAAGCCGGTGGGGTATCCTGTGTCTCCTTGTGCCCCCCACCTCCCCGCAATCGCATTGGACCGCGCCGGCCAGTAATTGAGGCCGCAGCTTTGGGGCATTCTGCAGGCCAATGCTTCCTTCCCCCGGGTGCTAGGTTGCTAATTCTAGTCGCAGTTGCGACCGGGCGCCCGGATTTTGTCGAACCCTGAACTAACATACCGATTTTGATGATTACCAAAGAAATGTAAAAGCATACATATTGACCTGCATTTTGAAGAAAGATCATTTATTTACAAACATTTTATAACAAACCACATTTATTTTCACTTTTATATAGCAAAAAAACGAACTGATTAAATATCACCAAAAAGCTCTATCTGCCAAAAAAAGATAAAAAAAGTTATTTGGGTACAGTGTTGCATGACTAATTGTTCAAAGTGTAGGAACACTGAAAGCGGACCGTGGCCTGGGCATGAGGGGGGAGAAAGTGCCCAGTATTGAGGGGGCCAAAGAAAGGAAAGGGTGCAAAGCGCTGAGCTCCAGACACCATCACTGCACTGATCTTGGCTCTACCATACACCAGCCGTTGTGTTGCAATGTAGAGGCTGGTGTGAACAACCCCTAAGCAGAACCTTCTAGAAGACCATGTGACCAGCTATTGAGTTGTTTTTGACTTCCAGGGTTGTCGCCTTATTCAAAATTCACTACTTGGTTACTTGATGAAGTTGGAACAATTGTGTTCTTATCAGGTGTTTAACGTGTAACCATCACATGCCTCATAATTGAAACTGAAGGCAGAACCATTCTTCCTACCTGCCCTACCAAACCAAATACTACCTTTTTTCTCTTCCAGGATTTTGGATTCTATTGCCAGTAAACCACATTTAAATCTTCCCCAAAAAGAGGAGGGAGATGTAATCTCAGCTAAAGTCCTGGTTCATTATTCTAAGGTAAGAAATATTAAAAGGCTTCAAATTTTTTTTTTTTTGTCGCATCTTAACCACTTAAGCCCCGGACCAAAATGCTGCCTAAAGACCCAAGGGGTTTTTACAGTTTGGGACTGCGTCGCTTTAACAGACAATTGCGCGGTCGTGCGACGTGGCTCCCAAACAAAATTGGCGTCTTTTTTTCCCCACAAATAGAGCTTTCTTTTGGTGGTATTTGATCACCTCTGCGGTTTATTTTTTGCGCTATAAACAAAAATAGAGTGACAATTTTGAAAAAAATGCTATATTTTTTACTTTTTGCTATAATAAATATCCCCCAAAAACATATATAACATTTTTTTTTCCTCAGTTTAGGCCGATACGTATTCTTCTACCTATTTTTGGTAAAAAAAATCGCAATAATCGTTTATCGGTTGGTTTGCGCAAAATTTATAGTGTTTACAAAATAGGGGATAGTTTTTTTGCTTTATTTTTTTTTTATTTTTTATTTTTTACTACTAATGGCGGCGATCAGCGTGTTTTTTTTTTTTTTTTTTTTTTTCGTGACTGCGACATTATGGCGGACACTTCGGACAATTTTGACACATTTTTGGGACCATTGTCATTTTCACAGCAAAAAATGCATTTAAATTGCATTCTTTATTGTGAAAATGACAGTTTGCAGTTTGGGAGTTAACCACAGGGGGCGCTGTAGGAGTTAGGGTTTACTTTGTGTGTGTTTACTAGTGTAGGGGGGTGTGGCTGTAGGAATGACGTCATCGATCGTGTCTTCCCTATAAAGGGAATGACGCGATCGATGCGCCGACACAGTGAAGCACGGGGAAGCCGTGTTTACACATGGCTCTCCCCGTTCTTCAGCTCCGGGGAGCGATCGCGACGGAGCGGCTATAAATGAATAGCCGCGCCGTCGTCCCGGATCGCTCCTGAAGCCACGGGGACCGCCGCATGTACGGGGGGGGGGGTCCCGATCGGACCCCCGACCCACGTCAAGCAGGGCACGTATATATACGTACATGTGCCTGCCTGTGCCATTCTGCTGACGTATATGTACATGAGGCGGTCCTTAAGTGGTTAACATTCATGAAAGCGCATTATTCAATCCTGCAATATGCCAGCATCATTTACAACAAACAAATCTAAAGAAACTGGATAGTGGTTGAGACATATGAAGGTGCATAGAAAACTCCTACATGTACAGCCAAAAATCATTAAAATATCAAATTTTTATTCAAATAATCCTGTATAAAACATCTTGGCTGATCAACAACTTCTGCACCCTTGTTACAATAATGATATACCACTGTTTTCCCCACATGGTGCAAAAATGACATCAGGTCTTGCAATAGTCCATGTGAGGCGATGCATTTCAACAAACTGTCTTCTTCGTGTGTTACACAAGGTTAAAGAAAATCGCAGCCATAAAGGATAAAACTGATCAATGCCTTCACTTGAGACCCACTAGAACCTACCAAATTCACTAATGCTGGGAAATAAACACAAGCAATACCAAGCATACCTCCAGTTGGTCTCCTAGGCTGCATTTACACTTCAGTGTTTTGATTTGACGGCACCGAGGTGTGACTGACAAAACGCGATACTCTCAGTTGAGATGCCATTCATTTGAATGACACCTGAAATCATCTGGGTCTGCCGCGATTGTCATGCGATAAAACTTGCTGCAATCGTGGGACGCCCCAAAAAATGGTTCAGGAGCTACTTTTGGGCAACATGCATTTTGCGATGCGGGTTGCAGCATGGTTTATCACGAGACAATCGCGGCAGACCCGCGCAGTGATATGAGGTGTCAATTAAATTAAATATTTGTTGATTTTCAGCTAAATCCTCCTATTCTGCAATAAGTCAGACTGAATGTAATCTTTGCAGGTTTATTTACAAACACAGGGTGGTTGAAACTATTAGGGGGGGGCAGATGAGAAGTACATATCGGTACATAAAATATACAGAAAACACAATGAATAATTAGGCTGTGGGTGGCAGAGTGATTGCCACCAGGGATGCTACCTTTAGGGGGTGCAAAGAGAAGTTCTAGTCCAACATGTCCTTTGATAGCTGGCTCCTTCTCTCCAGTCTCTAAGATGAAACCTGAGATCCAGGATGCACTGTTTTTTCCTTAGACTGAAGTATAATGGGAACTTTTATTAAAGCTAAACAGTTTCTAGTTTCTGTAAAACGGTGCATTTATTCTGGGCTCCATCTAGTGGCCATATTTAATATTGTAGGCAGGGGGAGGGGTGTGCAGATACCTGTGTAATACAGGTATTTGCACCCACTTCCGGGCATAGACTGCCGCGGGAGTCACACCCCTTCCCATCCCCCCTGCTGTCTTCTGAAAAACATACTGGTCCCAGAAGACAGCGGGGACCAGTGAGAATGCGCGACTCGCACATGCACCGTAGGGAACCGGGAAGTCAAGCCGCAACGCTTCACTTCCTGATTCCCTCACCGAGGATGGCGGCGGGGGCAACCGAGCGATTGCTCGGCTTTGGCTGCCGACATCACGGGCACCCTGGACAGGTAAGTGTCCATTTATTAAAAGTCGTCAGCTGCTGTATTTGTAGCTGCTGGCATTTAATTATTATGCGGACCTCCGCTTTAAATCTATGGGAATCACAGATGAATACTATTAGCTGTAACACACTTTTAATGTTACTTTGCCTCCCTGTCTTTTAGAAAACATGCAAGAAGCAAAAAATACTATGCAACCAGCTGCAAGTTCTGCGATTTCTGCTCGAGTTCCTGCAAGAAGCCAGCACTGTTGGCTGGAAAGATTCCAATCCTAAGCTGCCAAGTGAGTCCCCTGATCTCTCTTCTGGCATAAAGTTTATCCTGCTTATAGTTGAATTAAGATGCATTTGTAAATCGTATAGTACAGCTCTAAATTCAAAGGCAATGGGGGTTGGGATTTTGTAGAGGAAACAAATCGGGGTTAATGTTGAAGACTACTACCACATTATACAATCCACAGAAAGAAGGAAGTTAAGTTACCAAAGGGTTTTGGACTGAGGAAACTCAGGAAGAGAGCTGTTTGGTGCAAAGATCAGCCAGGAGTAAGGTGGGCCATACACAGTAAATGTTGTTTCCTGCAACATGGACAGTGACGGTAATCCCTCCTGTCAAGCCATTGTCTTCTCCTAGTGGGGACTGCTCACCCGCCTGGGAGAATACAGTGATTATTGCTAGAGGCTATACCTGCCGCTAGCAATAATCGCATGTAAAATCTGTCAGACTGGTTGTACTCAGTTGATCAATCGTCTTGGTACATTCAGCCCGCCCATACATGGCTTGAATCGTCTATGGCCGGCCTAAGTTTGTAGGAGGGGAGAGCCTACAGAAGTAAGCATTGTGGATGTGTCAGTAGAAATTAGTGAAGGAATTTGCCTGGAGTGAGCGATCAAGTGTGGCAGAGCTGCCTGAATAACGAAATCGGGAAGGAGCTTGAAACACTGCTGAAAAGGCAGCATTTTATTATTTTTTTATCTTTCAGACAAAGAGATGGAGATGGTGAGACAGAAGTGGAAAGGGCTTAAATCCGAATACCTGAATAAAGTGAAGGAGGTTGAGGAACTTTTACCCCAACTGCTCGAGAAGATGCAAATTTTGCAGGAGAAGAAGAACCAACTAGAAGCGAGTCTTCAAAGGTACCAAGACCAGGTCAGGACAAAAAGAAGCCTGTCATTTTCTTGGCTGGTTAAACTTGGATACATAATGCTAAAGCCAGTTTGGTTCTTGTTTTACCATAATCTGCCATTAAATACGCTATTTTAAATGTAGGATAACTGTCTACACCAGACCTTGAAGAGAATCCTCATTGGAATACTTTGCAGTTATATGTGAGATAATTGGTTCTCTTGTATTCTACTGTAGATTGGTTGCAATGTCCTGGCCAATTGTGTACATATGAAACAATTGGAGAGTCAACCTCATTAGGCTCACCATGCTGTACAACTGCATGAACTTCACTAAACTTCCATGGATGTTACTGCAGCAGCATGAAACTGCCTCTCATTCACGTCGGCTCCTTTATATACCTGCAGCTTAGATTTCCAGCCTCCCCTTACCAAAGTTTTACAATCACTTTAATTAGAACCCGACAGGCGCTTTTAATGGCTTGTGGTCACAATTGTACCGTACTTGTTGTTTGAAGATCCCATTCTGTGTTGTCATTGCTGCTCCTAGTAGGGAGGGGAATGTGTGAATAGCTCTTGGAGGATCAGATTTTGCAGCCCTAGCTGCTGCATGGAACCATTGTGCAGAGAAGTGAGGTAGATCTTTTAACATTCAAGAAGCGCCCTGGACTCAACCTTCTGGGCCTAATGTTTTGGATATAAAAAATTCCGCGCTGTCTAAATTGGAGCAGCTAACACTACCACTGGACAAATGGTGAAATAACAGAACAAACATAAAAAGTGTAGCACATATAAAGAAATGAAATAACACCCAAATAAATGATGATGTGCATAAGTAAACAATATAAATAGTAAAATCACTAAATATAAATAAGAGTCCCTGGTAATGAGACTAATAATCAAAGAAAAAGTTCAATGTGATTAATAGTGATGATGATCCCAATGATCTGGGATGAGGTGCACTAAAGAAATCCCCCACCGACCAATGGAGAAAAGGCTTACCAGATGCAGTGAACCCTAATGAACATATGTTCAGAGGGTCAACTGGGCAGATTATCAACCACTAAGGCTGCATTCACACCTAGGCGACAAAACGCCTGAAGCTCGATACACTGGAGGGGCGAATTTCCATTGCTGTCTGAGATGGTTCACATCTCACCCCGAAACGCCGTACGCCTGCCGCCTGAAAACAAGTCCCGGATCCTTTTTTTCAGGCGGCATTGGCGTTCGGCCATAGACAGCAATGGAAATAATTTGTGAGGGGGGAAAAAAAAAAATATTTAAACAAATCGCGGCAAAATACACCACGTACGCGGCGTTACAGTGTGAATGCAGCCTAAGAAATGAATCATCCGCAGCAGTTCCCAGAAGAGCAAATCTCGCACCAATCCAGAAGGAAACACGGGAGTAATACGAGTAGGTGGAATGTAAAGGAGAAAGGAAGGGCACATGGCCTAATACTGTATGTAAAACTATTTTAATGTAGGTAAGATCACTTGCATTTAGAATAGTAAAACGGCGCTTATCGAATAGTACAAACTGCAGCAGTGGAGTTACCTGATGCGTTTCGCAACAAAGTGAATTACATAAACAAGTCTGAATTTTGTTCTCAAAAGGCATATTTAAAGTCCGATTTAGTTTTGGTTTCACTAGTTTGCACTGTCTAAAATAGCACTTCCCTCACTTCCGGTTATGGCTACAAAACCGGATGTGATAGGAATTTCCCCACCAGGAAACAAACCGCATAAAATAAGCTAATATGGTTTCTAATGCGTTCCATACTCCTATCCAAAATATTAGAGCAAGCATAAAAAGTTTTTCTTTCTCTTTTTCTCTTTCTCTCTCAGCAGTAGGTGTATTTTATTGCAGAATAGACCTTGCATGTCTCTTCTGCAACAAAGAGCCTGCCTGCTCATAGTTTGTCACAGCAAAACGTTACTTCCAATTTAAGGGCTTGTTCACACCTAGTGCGTTACGCTGTGTTGATCTGCGTTAATCATAAGGACATGGCAAATACTGCTGTCTATGTGCCCAGTTCACTCAACATTGCGTTTTTGGCTTACAGTAGGGAAAAAATGATTAAATCGAGGCCCTACACATGTATTTATGAAAAGTGGCTTGACCCAGCATACAGTGACTGTCCTCCATTAAAGAAAAATGATGCGGTTTAATGATTTTTTTTTTTTGTGTTCTTTCCTTCTTTCCTTCTCTGTCATCTAGAGGGAAACTAAAGGAAGACAGGTATGTTGGCTCTGCCTGTTGCACGTGTGTGTGTGTTTTTTTTTTTTTTTTTTTTTTTTTTTTTTTTTATTGCATTCCATCTTCTCTTCTAACATCCTTCTTTGTTTCTTCCCAGGCTAAGCAGGAGCTGAGGGAAGCACTACAGAAGCAGCAGCAGGTGGTACAGAAGTGTCAGGACCATATTCAGCAGCTAAAAGTCCAAGTTGAGAGACTGGAGCAGTCGGCGGAAAGCTGGATTCAGTCTGTAAAAAAGTAAGGCCTATTTTACCCTAGCTGTTGAACACTAAAAATAGGCGGTTGTGCTAATTTCTTTTTTTTTTTTTTAGTGCATCCCCCTCCCCCCAACCTACAGAGGCAGCTGTATACAGGGGTCTACACATGCCGTAGTCATGATGCTTTGGGTCACAGCACAGCAAAATGTATACCCTTGTTGCATCAGATGAGCATAACCTATTCAAGTAAAATAGGGCTGTGGCGCAACCACAAGCCAGGCACAAGGCTTGCACTTGCGCCCTGGTATTTCCATTGAAAAAGCGAATTGGCTGTTTAAAAGGAAGAAAACCTGGCTTCCAGGAGGCAACAGTATCTTCCTTCCCTCCTGAATACCCATTAGCTGTCCTCTTGCCACTCAAATCGCAGGTGATCCGCTGCAGATTGCTTTTCAAACAAACCAAGTGTAAATGAGGCCTAAGGTTGAAGTGGCCACAGGGAGACTCCATTATCTGCATTTGATTGGTGTCAGAATCTATCACATTCCTCTTTTCCTTCTGGTATGAGTTGGAATAAAATGCAAAAAGCAACAGACTGAGAACTGTCTTGAGTGGACTTAAAATACAATTTGACCAGTAAGCTCACAATACACCATACAATCTGACCCTACAATCCAATAGATTCACCTAAAAGGTGGGCCTACTTTAAAGTGATAGTAAAGATATTTATTTTACCTACAGGTAAGGCTTACCTGTAGGTAACAAATCTCCTAAAACTTTACAGTTTAGGAGATATTCTCCTCGCAATTAGCCGCTGAATGCAGCCGCGCATGCGCACAGGGGATTTTCGGCTTAAGGCCCGGCAGCCACCGGACCTTGCCGGAATGAAGTCTCCTACGCGCATGTGAGTGGCTGAAGCCGCGATATCCGGAAGACACACCGGGGCGAAATGTCAGCTGCCTCGGCGTGGACCGGGAGGGACACCGACACCTCGTTCTAAGGTAAGTATTTCATAATGAGCTAGTATGCAGTGCATACTAGCTCATTATGCCTTTTGCCTTACAGGTGTAAAGGGGGGGGGGGGGGGAGTCGGCGGGTTTACTACCGCTTTAAATGATCTAATAAATCTTAATCTGGTCAGGCAGGCCCTTGTACTATATAGTTGTTGGTTCATCTAGAGGTGCTTGTACCATCAGATTACAGCCCCTGTAGTTTCACCCCATTTGTCCCGTTTACTGTTGTCAAAAGTGAACGTAAAAAAAATCTCATTTTAGGCTGCCCCCAGAAAAGTAATGGGGGAAATTTTTCCAGTGGGGCAGTGGCGGCCCATTCATTGGGAGCGCACGGGTGCTACTATGCATCTGGCCCCCTCATCTACATACAGGGCACCGGTTGCATGGATTCCATTGGGTTGGGGGGGGGGGGGGGAGAGAGGTTTGAAGCGCGTGATTGGAGCCAAGGAGGAGAGCGCTTAGACGCTCACTTCACAGTGGGCATTTGGCGCCTAATTAAGCTCAAAAATCAATCAATCAAGCAAGGCCAGAGACCAACCCACCAGCCGCTCCCCAGCTCTCGGGAAAGGGAGATCGGAGTGTCATCCTGGGTAGGAAAGGAGGCCGTCCATCTCATGATTGGGGGAAGGGGTTGCATTAATTTTCCGAGTGGGGGTGGTAACGGCCTTGTCTTCTGCCAGGGTGGTTGGTTTTCCACAACCCCTCTCCCTTGAATTATTGCGCACCAGCCGCCACTGCAATGGGGACACTAGTTCTGGGGGCCCAAATGGATTCCATTAATTTGCAGGGATTTCCTCCTTCCTGTTTTGGCTATGGGACAGGAATTGTAGGGTAATCTCCCCAATGGGACACAGATGGTAAAAGTCCAGTTGCAGCCAAAACCTAATTTTCCTTCATTTCTATAGTAGTAAAGGTCTGGAATCTGTCAGGTCATACAGTAATTGTGTTTTGTGTCTCCAGTGGGGAGATTTCCCCTGTCTTCCTCTTCTGTCTGACACTTATTAGCTGGACAGAAGTACACAGTCAGCAAATTTGACTGAGGCTCTATCCCTTCTCCGCTGCCTTACCGGGGGGGGGGGGGGGGGGGGAGAATATGTCCTTGTTTGGTCTGAAATGTAGAAGAAACTGTTTTAACATCCTTTTAAAATGTCTGTCCACACTAGTGATCCAGATTTGTCTGCAATCTGTGTTCTGTCCTAGGGACTCTTCACTCCTTGAGCTCCTGAGGACTCTTCAGGGAATGTCACTGGTGTCAGTTGAGGACAAGGGGATGGTTCTAGATTTGTATGCTGGTGAAGAAGCGGTGGCCCCTTTGAGGATTAATGTGCACTTTACATCAGAAGAACAGTTTCAAATAAAGGTGAGGGACAAATGATGAACAATGTGGCCATTATGAAGGGTATGTTCTTAACATCACCAGTCATTGTAGTTTTAGTGGTACCTGTTCGGGTAATTCATGCTTGATCAAATGAAAAGCTTGGCTTTACTAAAATGTGTGCGTTTAGTTTTTCCAAAAAAAATAGCTTGCCTTTTTTTTTTTTTTTTGTATTAAATACAGTGAGGTGTGTTTCGAAAATTGTAGGCTTTTTTTGTTGTCTTTGTGCTGTTAGAAAGTGGTAACAAGTTTTGGGAGGTTCCCTAGTGGGGAAAATTTGTATCAATACTTAATTTTCCTTTTACTGGCACCAAGCCGTGGTAGTATTCTATTCAAAAGCGGTGCCACGCTCCCAAATGCGTTGTGTTGTACCTTTTTTTTTTTTTTTTTTTTTTTTTTATGCTGGGTTTGCATCTAAGCCAGATGTGGCTCGCAGCAGGGGTCTGTCACGTCCCTATTTCTTTATCGTACACCACGAGACACAGAGCCTTTAGTCCTTGCATAGTGGGTTGTATAGTTCACCAGAGCTGATTGGGCACTGGCACACCCAATGAAGACGAAGTTCCCCTAAAAGAGCAAGGTTTGGGATTTTATTCAAACCTCTTTGTGGTTCCAAAACCAAATGGAGATGTCGGGCCCATTCTGGATCTAAAGGCTCTGAATCTGTTTCTGAACATTCACCATTTCCAAATGGAGACTATACGATCGGTGGTGTCCTCCCTACAAGGCGGAAAATTGGCGTTGATAGACATCAAGGACACATATTTGCACGTGCCTATCCATCCCACTCACCAAAAGTTCCTAAGGTTTGGTGAGTCCTTTATTAAAAAAAAAAAAAAAAAAACATTCCAGCGTTGTAATCCATTTTCTCTGTCCCGCGGTGATCCATTCTCCAGCGATGCTCCAGTCTCCACACGAAACCCCCATGTTGAGGGCATGTGGTCTGGTATGGTTCAGGGGGGGGAGCACTCTCTGGGTGCCCCCCTCTTTTCCTGCGGCCTGCCAGGTTGCGTGCTAGGATAGTTTGAATTTTTGTGGGGACCGTGTGTGTGTGTGTGTGTGTGTGTGTGTGTGTGTGTGTGTTTTTTTTTTTTTGTGTGCAGGGTTCCCCTTATAATCCAGACCTGAAGGGCCTGATATTGAATTTGGGGGGGACCTCCACACGTTTTATTGTTTCACTTTAAGCATTATTAAAATCACTGCTCCTGAAAAAACTGCAGTTTTTAAAACTTATTTTTGCATTGATACATGTCCGCTGGGGCAGGACCCGGGTCCCCAAACACTTTTTATGACAATAACTTGCATATTAACCACTTAAGGACCTTGCCTGTTTTTCAGATTGGGTGCTTACAAGATTAAAACTTAAAATATTTATGTGTGTGTGTGTGTCATTGCAATACTTTTTGTCACACTGTATTTGCGCAGCGGTCTTACAATTCACTTTTTTTTATTAAAATGTAAGACAATAGTAAAGTTAGCCCAATTTTTTTTTTTAATATATTGTGAAAGATAATAATACACCAAGTAAAATGATACCCAACATGTCACGCTTCAAAATTGCGCCCGCTCGTGGAATGGCGTCAAACTTTTACCCTTAAACCTCAATTGGCGACGTTTAAAAAATTCCATAAGTTGCATCTTTTGAGTTAGAGGAGGTCTAGGGTTAGAATTATTGCTCTCGCTCTAACGATTTTGTGATACCTCACTTGTGTGGTTTGAACACCGTTTTCATATGCTGGCGCTACTCGCGTATGCGTTCGCTTCTGCGCGCAAGCTCGTCTGGACAGGGTGCTTTAAAAAAAAATTTTTGTTTGTTTTTTTTTCACTAAAAAAAATGGGTCACTTTTATTCCTATTACAAGGAATGTAAACATCCCTTGTAATAGAAAAAAGCATGACAGGTCCTCTTAAATATGAGATCTGGGGTCAAAAAGACCTCGCATCTCATATTTAGACTAAAATGCAAAAAAAAAAAAATTGTAACTTTGAAAAAATGACAACAAGAAAATATGCCTTTAAGAAGCATTGGCGGAAGTGACGTTTTGACGTCGACCTGCTATGGAGATGGGTGTGGGCCATCTTGTCCTCACTCGTATCCCAGCCGAGCAGGAGACCGGACCCGATCGCCGCTGTCGACGGCTCCGAAAAGCGGCGTGGGAGGGGGGCCCCTCTCTCGCCACCGATAACGGTGATCTCGCGGCGGAGACCACTGTTATCGTTTTTAGAGGACCGCTGACAGAACAGATCGATATCTCGGTTGTGGCAGCGGCTGCTGCCGTTGCCGAGATATCCATCTTTAAAAAAATGACGTGTGTGTGTGTGTGTGTGTGTGTATATGTATGTATGTATGTATGTATGTGTGTGTGTATATATATATATATATATATATATATATATATATATATATATATATACACGTGAGCGGGTCTTAAGTGGTTAACCTTTTAAAATTGGCTCTTTTGCTTTTTAATGTTCGTGTCCCATAGACTTTAACAGTGTTCGAACTAATTTTTTGCATGTTCTGGTGTGATCCGAACCGGGGGGTGTTCGGCTCATCCCTACTAGTGATGATTCCCTCGCTCTGTGCCCCCACCTGGGTGATAAGACCAATGTTCTGTATGTGCTTTTGTTCCTCTCTGGGAATCTATCTGTTCTATGCTGTGTCACTTCTTTGCTGACAATCCTGAGATTAGAATCCTCCTTCTCTTATCTCCATATGCCCAAATCCTAAAGAGAAAGTTGGACATGGTGCTTTTTATCTTTTTTAAAACAACCGGTTAATTAAACACACTTTTCATGGTGCTTTAAAGTGCACCAAATTGTATAGCATTCAGTCCTCATAGTATAATGCTAAAGTAGAAGACAATCAGACAGGTATTTTCAGGTGCGCATTGTGAGCACATCGTGGAAATACCGTCTGTTTTAAACCTGCACTGTGAGGACTGAATGCTTTTTACACATTGGTGCACTCCAAGCACCAGGAAAATGTGTTTGTTTTTTTACTTGGTGTTTAATAAACTGTTTTTTTTTTTTTTTTTTAAAGGATAAAGCACTAATATTCGTCTTTCTCGCTTTATGATTTGGGTGTGTGGAGAAAAGTGTAAAGGCCCGTACACACGGTCGGACTTTCGGCCAACAAACTTAAAAACCAACAAGTTTTCACATTTAACAATAAAAGCAACAATCAGCGCACAAATAATACAGTTAAACTAAAAAATTGCAAGCTGAACACAAAAAAAAGGTAATCACGACCTCAAATGTAGCAAATGAAAAAAATATGTAAGTGCAGCGCAATACAAGTCCATATAAAAGTAACTGAAGATGACACCCAGTGATACAGCGAAAACTCTTCAAACGAAAGTGATGTAACCGCCACCAACAAGAGAAATGCTTCCTTACCAGATGGGATGGACCATTTGCGTTAACAACTGGTCAAAACAGCTTGGTCTCAGCATAGGAGATGCGGATGGATCCAGCAG
Source organism: Rana temporaria (assembly GCF_905171775.1). Taxonomy (NCBI): domain Eukaryota; kingdom Metazoa; phylum Chordata; class Amphibia; order Anura; family Ranidae; genus Rana; species Rana temporaria. The sequence continues at coordinate 131,742,741 of NC_053497.1, forward strand.
AATGGGGGAGGAGCTTTGTGACGTCACCTGCGTCCTTTCCAATGCTGTTTGCAGCTGTACACCATGGCTACATGCCATGCTGTGTGTGTTTTTTTTTTTTTTATTTTAATCTCATTCGCTATACCAGACGGTAGTCCTCTAGTGGATTTCCCTGTGCCTATTGTCCAGTCCAGGATTTTTGCTGTATAGTGAACTTTTCTCTTATCACCTTCCAGGACGGCACACAAGAGATGATGGCTCCTCCCCACAGGAAACACAATCACTTAACAATTTAAAAGTCCCCACCCTTCCCCTTGATCCCCAGTATTGATTGTGTTTCTCCCGAACACATCGTCACGTTTGTTTTGTTTGAATACCTAGAGACCGGGGAGGGTCGAAGGTACCCCTGTTGAGACAGGTCTTAGGGAGGCCGGGGAGGGCTGAACTAACCTGTAGGCCTTCGGGTCTAACTCACAGGTCGCCCCAGGCGTGCACCAGCGCTCTGAGCTGCGGGGAGGCTTGCCATCGCTAGGGTGCAGAAGAAACGCCGCCATTTGAAGAGCTCTCTCTTCCCGGGTACTGCTTCCTACTTTTGGAAACATGGCGCTCCAAGCCTCTCTGAGTGAAGGTGGGCTTTTGCCTCACAGCGCAACCCGGAAGGAACGCCTAGAGAGCAGCATGGGCGGCGGAAGGGTCGGCTTGCGGATAGCCCCTGCAAGAGGTACCAACAGCCATGGACCCAGCCAAACCTCCTCATGGAACAGGAGGAGATGAAGGCATATGTGACTGCAAGCAGATCCAGGTCGGGGTGCAGTGAGTACAAATCCCCCTTGGAAAAGGAGGGGGAAGGGGAGTGAGAGCTCCTGGATTTCAGGAGTCTGGGATCCTGGAGCCAGCCAGACAGGACTGGTTTTCTCACCTTACCCTTTCCCCTCCCCAGTACAAACCTGCAGTCCTGGGGGAGGACAAAGTAATATTATGCATATGTGTATATCTCTTGTCTGGCAGAAACCCCCCAGCGGATCCCAGGAGATCCCAAATAAATGGTCTCCTGCCGCTACAGGGTATAGCTCCTCTAAAAAATAAATATGTGGGTCATAAGATAAACTCCCACTCAAAGTCCAAAGTCCTCTCATCTATACAGATGGAAAGACCGGCAACGGTTAAAACCTCCCACGAAACCGCCAGGCAGTCCGTAACCTAAGGTCTGACATAAGAGGAGCTTATCCCTAGAGAAAACATATCCTCCCAAGAAGGCCTCATCTGAATAGTATCTAGTGCCCTTCCCCCGCTTCCATTCATTCCCTTTAGTCCGGGTAGAGGAAGCAAAGGACAGGGAGGATATGAAAAGCAAAGCTGAACAGGACGTCCCTTCACCCTAGAGGGTTTGGATGGACTCCTGCGGGCAATACAGGCCTCTGAGGAGATTATAGGAATCCCTGAAGGATTAGGGCCAGCTGCCATGAATCTAACAGAATGGTGTTGTTAGAGGTTTTTTACCCCCCCCAAAAAAATAAATAAATAAAAACTTACCTCCTAAACTCTTAGGATAGGCCCGACAAGGGGGGCAGCTTAGTGTATATATTACCCCTGTGGGGGTTGCTTATTGTCTGCAACATCTTCCCAGGTTCCAACCTATTACTTCCTCCTTACACTGCTGTTATATTTATCAGTATGTAAGGGTTAATCTGAACCTCTGGTGGCTCAGGCAACAAACCAGTTAAGCAGCCATACAGGTGTCTGATTGCCTCCAGCCTTAGGCTGGGTTCACACTACTACACTACTTTGATCCTACTTTGCTCTGCTACATTGGTCCTACACTGATCCTACATTGGTCCTACATCCATCCTACTTTCATGAACAGGATACTACTTTGATCCGACTTTGTGATAGTCTGACTTGTTCTTTGACCAATCAAAACAATCCCAGAGTGAGATAAATTCCTTTTACTGCTGCTGTAATCACAAGTCGGATGTCAAAAGTCGGATGGTTAGGACAAGGCTCCTACTTTGATCCTACTTTAATGATATTCAATGGGCTGATGTAGGATCAAAGTAGGACCAAAGTAGTACAGGGAGTAGTTTCAAAGTCGGACCGACTTGTGTAGGACCAGTTAAGACGGCTCTCATAGGGAAACATTGATTTTCACACGTCATGCTACATGAGGCTCCCAATGTAGGACCGTTGTAGGACAAGTGTGAACCCAGCCTCAAGGCTGGGTTCACACTACTACACTACTTTCATCCTACTTTGCTCTGTGTTCAATGTTTCCCTATGAGAGCGTCTTGTAGCATCCTACACAAGTCGGTCCGACTTTGAAAATGCTCCCTGTACTACTTTTGGTCCTACTTCAGGCCCATTGAATATCATTGAAGTCGGACCAAAGTAGTATCCTGTTCATGAAAGTAGGATGGATGTAGGATAAATGTAGGACCGATGTAGCAGAGCAAAGTAGGATGAAAGTAGTGTAGTAGTGTGAACCCAGCCAAAAAGTTATGGTCACCTCTTCACGAGAGACCTAATTGATTTCTGAGTCTGTGCTCGTTAAGACCGTAGAGACTAGGACTCGCTCCCACCTGTGTGTGGACCAGCTACACCTACTCAGACCTATGCTATAGTAGGTTAGCAGCTACCACTACTGTGGTATAATCAAACACCTCAGATTTCCATTATTTGGAACTACCATGTTCCTCCACTGGGAGGAAGGATCAGTATCTGAGATTCAGGTTATGCCTAGGATAGGTTGTTGGCTGTCCGCACATCAGAAATACACAACATGGGGGAGTCTTTTATCTTGTGTCATTCTGAGATATATATATATATATATATATATATATATATATATATATATATATATATATATATATATATATATATATATATATATATATATATATATATATATATATATATATATATATATATATATATATATATATAAATATCCTATGACTCGCCAAAAATTGATTAGGTAACGGTACGCTGTTCCTAGTCAAACGCTTAAACATTGAATGGTGGGTGATGCCTCTATTATATATCGGCACACTATCGGTATTCAGAAACGCACCACATTGAATTACTGTGGGTGAAATTTCTGTCGGATACATGACTGTATACTATTGCTCATCAGAAAAGTATGACATTGAATTGTCGGTGACACCTCTATTCTATAACCGCACACACTATTGTTATTCAGAAACGCACCACATTGAATTACTGTAGGTGAAATTTCTGTCGGATATAGGACTGTATACTATTGCTCATCAGAAAAGTATGACATTGAATTGTCGGTGACACCTCTATTCTATAACCGCACACACTATTGTTATTCAGAAACGCACCACATTGAATTACTGTAGGTGAAATTTCTGTCGGATATAGGACTGTATACTATTGCTCATCAGAAAAGTATGACATTGATTTGTCGGTGACACATCTATTATATAACCGCAATCTATTATATAACCGCACACTATTGTTATTCAGAAACGCACCACATTGAATTACTGTGGGTGAAATTTCTGTCGGATACATGACTGTATACTATTGCTCATCAGAAAAGTATGACATTGAATTGTCGGTGACACCTCTATTCTATAACCGCACACACTATTGTTATTCAGAAACGCACCACATTGAATTACTGTAGGTGAAATTTCTGTCGGATATAGGACTGTATACTATTGCTCATCAGAAAAGTATGACATTGATTTGTCGGTGACACATCTATTATATAACCGCAATCTATTATATAACCGCACACTATTGTTATTCAGAAACGCACCACATTGAATTACTGTAGGTGAAATTTCTGTCGGATACAGGACTGTATACTATTGCTCATCAGAAAAGTATGACATTGATTTGTCGGTGACACCTCTGTTATATTGTTATTTAGATACATACCATATTGATTTACTGTTGGTAAATATTTCTGGAGGTTGCATGTCTGTACACTATTGCTTATCAGAAACGCATGATGTTGAGTTACTGATAGCGACTTTTCTGCTGATTATATGACTGTACAATTTTTTGCTAAACAGAAACGCATAACATTGTATTATTGGTTATGATATTTATGTATTCAGATATGCACTGCTTCAAGGTTTCCGTTTGCTAGTGGCATCTCTGTTGATTAGATGATCCGACAAGGTTGCATTTAGTAACACACTGAGTTGTCGGCAACATTCTGTTGGTCATATAACTGTCCAAGTTTTTTCTAATAAAAATCATGCACAACTTTGTATTGTGGGTTCAATGACGGTTTAACATTACTACCCAGAAACGCACAGCATTGGTTTTTTGCTAGTAGCGTTTTTTCTATCGGGTATATGACTGTGTAGTGTTGGTAATCAGGAATATACAATGTTACTGTCTGTAACATCTGTTGTCCTATACCCTGTTGTTTATCTGTAATGCGTTAATACCACTCTCTGCTAGTTATTACTGCAGTTAGTATAGCAACAGCCATACACGGTTGAGGCCGCATATGTCCTTTTTTGTTGTCTGCATGCGGCTGCAATTCATGATCATCAGAAATATACTTTAGGTGCTAGTGTTACTTTCTGTTGATTTAGAGGACCGTACTGCGGTCAGTCTCAGGAATAGACAACACTAAATTTGTTCTTGTCATCCCGTCTTGACTCTATTACCTGGGATCGCTGCAAATAGAAAAAACACAGCAGTAGAAGGTGTCTGTACCCTCTGCGTTTAATTACTCAGAAAAACACCATATTGGCTAGTGGCCTCTCTGTTGGATGCAGGACCTATTAAGCATCAGAAACTCACACTTGGAGCTTCTGTCCTTTCTCTGGGCTGAGGTTATATGGTATCTTATTGCATATTAGAATTACACAACATCTCTTAGGTTGGTTGTGTCTTCTCTATCCTACAGGTGTCTGTATATCAGAAAACACAGCAGTGAAGGCTGGGGGTGTCTTCCTGTTTTGTGTTCCATGTTAAGTCTGAGCTTGCTACCCTTCGGAAATACAAGATTTATGACCTGTATATCAGAGATGTTTTGGTCACTTTATTTCAGACCTCATTTTCCAGGTACATGGAAGGAACAAGATTTCTGATTACATGCCTTTACTTCTAGGCATGCCAGAATTCCCTGGACCTTGGACCTAGTAGGGTTTTAGGACACTGGAAGGAGGTCATAAAATCACCTATCAGGTTTTCCCCTCCCGTCTTTCAGGACAGCCCACAATTGAGAGATACTCCTCCTCTTCCTCTAGGAAACACTGCGCCAGCCCATAAATTTCTCACTCCCCCTGCCAGACCTCAGTATTAGTGTTTCCTCCGGTGGGGAGACACTGTGCATGGGAACCTAGGCCAATTCAGGCAGAGGACTGAGGCCATTCTTTTACCTTAAAGGAAGCAGAGGCTTCCAGGTGAATCCTGGTGCGGTGCAGGCCCACCATTAGCCACCCCATCCACGCCGAGCGCGGCTGCTGGTTGCGGGGGACCCCTATCTCGTCCAGCGGGGCGCAGCGAGGGAGACATCAGGGCTCGCCCTGTACTACAGGCCGCAAAAGATTTTTTTGAACCGAGCGGGCTGGACGGCGGGTGACGTCATTTCCGGCGTAGAGCGGATGTCTCCCCTTTGAACCGCGACTTCCGGTTCCGGGTCGCGGTGCTGATAGGAGGTCCGGGCGGACGCTGGAGGGAGTCGGATCTCGCACAGGCGAAGAGAAGCTCTCAGCAAGCAGCCACCTGCGGTCATGTCGGCAGCATCTCCAGAGCCAGCCCTGACAACTGACGCTACCTCCAGCGAGCCTAAGGTAAGAGTACCCTGGGGAGGGGCGCTCTCTAGCTTAGGTTTGCCTCTCCATGTAGGGTTCAATGCATGGGGAGGCAAGCCCCCTGGGTGGCCAGGGGAGGGGGAGTCCTTAGTCCCAGGGTTTATAGAGGGCTAGGTGCACTCCCAGGGTTGTAACCAAATTTATAATTTTTTTTAAAACTGTTGTTTTCTGCCCTTTTCTGTGTTTCAGAAGGCCATTGAAAAAACGGGTGGTGGAAGGCATAGCTCAGAGGAAGTGTGCCTCCTGTAGGGATATCCTTCCAGAATCATGGACTAAGGTCCTGTGTAGGGATTGCATTCAATCCTTAGTCAGGGAAAATGAATTAGAACAGGAGTCGGGACTTGCAGCCTCTGTTAAAGAGCTGTCATCCACTTTCTCCTCATTCAAATCTCTGTTTGAGAGGTTACAGCCTCTGGCTGTCCCCACCCAGGTTACAACCCAGCCACAGGCTCAGGGTCCTGCTCCTGTCATACCCATTGCAGCAGCTATGGCAGATGTTTCCGCAGGCCCTTCCCAAGAGGAACCGGTTCTTCCGGATAGTGCCACCTCTGATTCTCAAGAGGGGTCAGATGGAGAGGACCAGGACGGGGAGTCCAGGAAGCCCTCTAGGTACAAATTGTTGCTGGATGAGGTAGAGGACCTCTTAGGGGCAGTTTACACAACCCTTGGTATCCAAACCGACAAGAAGCCTCTTACCCTCCATGATCGAATGTACAGAGGTCTGGAGGAGCAAGAGAAAAAGGTCTTCCCAGTACATGATATACTGGTAGAGACCATTAAGAAGGAGTGGCAGGATCCTGAAAGGAAACCCTTTTTTTCCAATCCCTAAAGAGGAGATTCCCCTTCTCAGAGGATCCTTCGTCTGTTTGGAACAAAAGCCCCAAATTAGACGCCGCCTTCTCCCAAGTGTCCAGGAACACGGATTTAGCGTTTGAGGACATGGGGGTTTTGTCCGATGTTATGGACAAGAGAATGGATTCCCTATTAAAGAAGTGTTGGGACTCTACTATAGGGAATCTTAAACCAGAACTTGCCGTCACGGTAATGGCCCGCAATCTAGAGCATTGGCTCTCTAAGATTCAGGAGCACATTGAAGCTGGTACGGATAAGGAAACGATTTTAGCTTCCTTCCCTACTATCCTGCAAGGAGTCGCTTATATAGCGGATGCCTCAGCGGAGTCAGTCCGCATGTCAGCCAGGTCGGCTGCTCTGGCTAACTCGGCCAGAAGGGCCCTCTGGCTCAAGACTTGGACTGGCGACAGCGCCTCTAAATCCAAGTTGTGTGGTATTCCCTTCACAGGTGACCTGCTTTTTGGCCCAGGCCTTGAAGCAGTACTAGACCGCACGGCGGACAAAAAGAAGGCCTTTCCTCCTAAAAGAAAAGTCACAGTACAGGCAGGAAGGGGGTTTTGTCCGCAAAAACAAAAAGGGGCCTAACCGGCAGGCCAAAAGATGGTTTGGACCCCCAGGGGCAGAGGTGGAGCGATTTTTCACCCTCCTGTCCAGCCCCCTAAGAACCCATGACTCGCTAGTCAGGGTGGGAGGAAGACTGGGGACCTTTCTCCCACAATGGGAATCAATTTCCCCAAACCAGTTTGTCCTGGCGGTCATAAGAGGGGGATACCGACTGGAATTTTCATCGCCTCCCCCCCAGAGATACCTAGTCACCCATCTACCCAGGGACAAGGAGAAATCCGAAGCCTTGTTGGGAGCTCTAAGGGAGCTAGAGGATCAGAGTGTCATCCTCAGAGTTCCAAGGGCAGAGAAAGGAAGGGGATTTTATTCACATATCTTTGTGGTAAAAAAGCCCTCAGGGAAATACAGGTTAATCCTAAACCTAAAACCTCTGAACAGATCCATTTCATACAGGAAGTTCCGCATGGAATCGATTTACACAGTCAGAGCCCTCCTTCCCCTCAATTGTTTCATGGTATCTCTGGACCTCAGACGCATACTTGCACGTTCCGATCGCAGAGAGTTCTCAGAAATATCTGCGATTGGCCGTGGACCTAGAGGGAACGATTGTACACCTCCAGTTCCAGGCTCTGCCCTTCGGGCTATCCTCATCGCCCCGGATTTTTACCAAGATCCTGGCAGAACCCATAGCGTTTCTGCGACTTCAGGGAGTATCCATCATAGCCTATCTGGACGACCTGCTTCTTTTCGCAGCCTCACCAGAGCAGCTATCCAGGGACCTGGAAGTGACCAAGAAGGCTCTAACGGACCTAGGGTGGTTACTGAACCTAGAAAAGTCCAGTTTTTCAGACCATCACAACGGATCACTTACCTGGGGTACCTGCTGGATTCTACTCTCTCAAGAGTGTTCCTCCCGGTAGAGAAAGTCAAGAAGTTGGACAGAGCAGTGGCTTCCCTCCAAAACAATCAACAGGTGTCACTAAGGTCCCTGATGTCAACGCTAGGTCTGTTGACATCTGCCCTCCCAGCCGTGCAGTGGGCAGGTATTCACTTTCGCCCGCTGCAGGCCTTCCTACTAAGGGTCTGGGATCACAGCCTAGAAGCCCTAGACTCCTTGATTCAAGTACCACTTCAGGTAAAAAGATCCCTCTGGTGGTGGAGAAAGGCCACCAACGTAACCCAAGGACGTCTGTGGATTATCCCGGTGTCTCGGGTGGTAACCACAGACGCAAGCGGCAAGGGCTGGGGAGCACACCTGGGATCCCTTCCAGCGCAGGGTACCTGGGGTCTCCAGGATCTGAAAAGATCTTCCAATTGGAAGGAGCTGAGGGCAGTGGGCCTAGCCCTCAGGTTCTTTCAGGAAGAACTCCAGGGGCACCACATTCAGGTGAGATCGGACAATTCATCGGCCGTAGCCTACTTAAACAAGCAGGGCGGCACGAGAAGCGAAAGTTTGTCGGTCCTGACAGCAGAGATTCTGGGCTGGGCCGAGATCCACACCCTCTCCCTTTCGGCGGTCTTTCTGAGGGGAGAAAGAAACGTGACAGCAGACTTCCTCAGTCGAAGGCAGCTGAGGGAGGGCGAGTGGACCCTCAACCAGGAGGTCTTTCATCTCCTGAACAAGAGATGGGGAACTCTGGAGGTGGACCTCTTCGCCTCAAGAGAAAATGCGAAGACCCCCTGTTTCTTCTCCCTGAACAAAGGAGAAGGAGCAAGGGGGGTGGATGCCCTGTCCCAAAGCTGGAAGTTCGGAAGATGCTATGCATTCCCACCTCCGGTACTTCTGCCAGCAGTTCTGAGAAAATTCCAATCAGAGCACACCTCTCTAGTCCTGGTAGCTCCTTACTGGCCCAAGAGGGCATGGTTCTCAGTCCTCAAACAGTTAGCGGCAGAACCACCCTTATTTCTACCTCAACGAGAGGATCTTCTATCACAGGGCCCAGTCCTATGCCCACAAGTTCACAGGTGGAGGCTAGCAGCGTGGCTACTGAAGAAGCCATACTAAGATCCAAGGGATTTTCCGAAGGTTTAATTGCCACCCTCCTTAATAGTAGAAAAAAGGAGACCCGCAAAATTTACAAGAAGGTTTGGCTTCGTTTCAACGAATGGTGTGTAAATTGCCCCTGTTCTGTACAGAGCCCCACGGCTGTCTTAGAATTTCTTCAGTGTGGGGCAGATAAGGGTCTTTCAGTTAGCACCCTTAAAGGGCAGGTTTCGGCACTTACGGTGTATTTAGAAAAACCTCTGGCCACCAGTCCCTGGGTAGTCAGGTTCTTTAAAGCACTAACCAGACAGAGACCAGCTCGAGGGCCACCCTTCCCCAGTTGGGACCTGTCTCTGGTGTTGCGTACCCTAACGGGTACTCCCTTTGAGCCCTTAGATAATTGTTCTCTAAGGGATTTAACCTTAAAAACGGCTTTTTTGGTTGCAGTAACCACTGCTAGGAGGGTCAGCGAGCTAGAAGCTCTATCGATCAGACCCCCTTTTTGTGTTATTTTCCCGGATCGGGTCGTTTTCAAGACCGATCCAGTCTTTCTTCCTAAAGTGACTTCAAAGTTTCACAGGAGTCAAGATATAGTTTTACCCTCCTTTTTGTTCCAACCCTTCGGGGGAAAGGGAACAACGTTTCAGTACGTTAGATGTTAGGAGAAGTATCCTACATTACTTAGAGGTGACTAGACCGTTCAGAAGGTCAGACTCACTATTTGTTTTATTTTCTGGAACCAGGAAGGGATGCAAAGCATCCAGGCGCACTATTGCCAGGTGGCTAAGACTAAGCATTGGGCAAGCATACACTTTGGCTGGTAGGGAAATCCCTACAGGAATAAAAGCACACTCCACTCGAGCGTTGGCAACCTCTCAGGCAGAAAGAGCTGGAGCAACGCCGGAACAGATTTGCAAAGCAGCAACATGGTCCAGCTACACCACCTTTGTTAAACACTACAGGGTGGACCTGGTTTCGGCAGGTGAGCAAGCCTTTGGGCGAAAGGTTTTGCAAGCCATAGTCCCACCCTAGTTGGTAAGTTCTCGATTATCCTCTCAATTGTGGGCTGTCCTGAAAGACGGGAAAAATAGAGTTACGTACCGGTAACGTCTTTTCCAGTAGTCTTTCAGGACAGCCCTGGGTACCCACCCGAATAGAGGAAGTCTGATTTCAAGACCAGGACATGATGTTGATATGTAATAGTATGTTATTAACATGTTCTTGTGTCTCCCCAGCTGACCGGAGGTGCTCGTATAAAAACTGAGGTCTGGCAGGGGGAGTGAGAAATTTATGGGCTGGCGCAGTGTTTCCTAGAGGAAGAGGAGGAGTATCTCTCAATTGTGGGCTGTCCTGAAAGACTACTGGAAAAGACGTTACCGGTACGTAACTCTATTTTTTGCCCTAGTAGAAAAAGGGTAACGCTTATAGGAGCTGTTTGCTTAAAAATTCAGCATCAGAATCTTCTGACTGTTTCTCCCGATCCGATAGGTTTATGGCTCGGCATATGTTCTTCATGTCACCCCCTTGGACGAACTGGATGTGAATAACAAATATTCGTCTTTAACTCCTACTATAGCATTTGTCCCTTATGGTAGGGATCTGTTTAACTTAACACTCCATTGGTGCTTGGAGTGAATCATGACCTCAAACACTGGATATTTACAGAATACTGTATTCTGTTGGCGTGTGGCACTCATGTGTTTACCCTGAGAATATAGGGTAAAAGGTGTCTGCGTGTTATACGCAGGGGGCGGTGAAAAGTTTTTTTCTTTCCCCGACACTTTTGTTTCTTTTCTGTTATATACCAATTAATGCAGTGGTTACTCGCAATTTAGTAACAGGCTCTTTTTCTGCGCAGTTTAATATATTGACTCGCAGAGTTATAAGGAACCTGGGGTATATAGAACAATTTCACAGCCGACATGTCAGCATTCAGATGGGAAGAAACCCAGAAGGGGGGAATGACCAGGATGAGACCTACTTGCCAAACGCCTTGCAGTGCAGCCGTTTTGACCGGTCTAGCAGTGTGCGTTGGAGACAGAATTTTGTCCACGCGTTTTGGCGGGCGCATGGATGAGCCACGCCAAGGCATCCTGTGGTCCTGACACTGACCAATAAGTGTCCTCACTATGAAGTCGCATGCATTCCAATGAATGGAGGTGGACAGGTGGACTGAAGGGAGTGCAGGAGCACACCAAACGCCTTGTTTAGTCACATACCTGTCCAGCCATTTGAATCAAGGGAATAAACTTCCCTTAAACCTAGTATCCTTGAGCGGGGTTATTTCTTGTTTCACCATGACTATGGCAAACAAAAAGGGGACCCACAAGGATTGTCCATCAGGAGACCTTTTTTCTTTCTAAACCATTCTCCTGAACAGACTAGTGGCTTAAAACCAGATGTTTTGTCTTTATTGATCAAAGTAGGTCCTTGTTTCACAGAACAAATGTCTAGATGGTCCTACGCAGCAGTGGCAGACATTATCGACCACGATGTCTAGAATATTGGCACAGCCAAACCTTTCTATCCTAAAAAATACTCAGGCTCTCAGAATGTTTTTTCTTTAAGAGCACGTGCCACCTAGACCTTGCACCCAAAGAGGAGACAAGGGCATAGGTGGAGCAGACCTGCAGGTCATTTACATGATCCAGCTAGGATACCTTCATCACACACTAGGGAGTGGAGGTGGTGAAATAAAATCAGATTCTGACACCTAGCAGAAGACCTTGCAGGCAAGGGTCCCACCCTAAAGTAGGCCTTTTTGGTTCCTTGATTATCCTCTCGTGTGCCGTCCTGGAAGGTGATAAGAGAAAACCTACGTTACTTACCGGTAACGGTATTTCTATGAACCTTCCAGGACGGCAGGCCTACTTCCCGCCCTATGTGGAGGGAAAAGATAAGCTAAACGCTAGGTTGTAAGTACCTATACGGAACAAGGTCCCTTGTGAACCAGTTCAGGATTACTTTATTACATACTGGGGATCAAGGGGAAGGGTGGGGACTTTTAAATTGTTAAGTGATTGTGTTTCCTGTGGGGAGGAGCCATCATCTCTCGTGTGCCGTCCTGGAAGGTTCATAGAAATACCGTTACGTAACGTAGGTTTTTTACCCTTGGAATAAAATACAAACAGTCTACACTGAGATCGTGTTTTCTGTTTCTTTTATATCTGATCGGATTACCTACCATTCTGCTGGATCCATCCGCATCTTCTCTCCTATGCTGAGACCAAGCTGTTTTGACCAGTTGTTAACGCAAATGGTCCATCCCATCTGGTAAGGAAGCATTTCTCTTGTTGGTGGCGGTTACATCACTTTCGTTTGAGTTTTCGCTGTATCACTGGGTGTCATCTTCAGTTACTTTTATTGCGCTGCACTTCCATATTTTCAAGTTTTCACATTTGTCCGATCGTGTGTACGCTCCATCGGACCAACTTTTTCGGGTTTCATCGGACAAAAAGTTCGGTCTGCAAACGGACAAACTTTACGACAACAAAAGTCTGATGGTGCCTAGTCCGACCGTGTGTACAGCAAGCCATCAGGCTTTTGTCCGAAGCACAAACACGCATGCCCAGAACCAATGTTAAAATCAACCAACAATAGCAGAAGTTAACCAAAGGGTGGCGCTAAAGAGCAGAAAAACCACATGATGTTGGGAAAGTTTTAGAAAAGTTTGCAGAAAAGTCCGAGCGTGTGTATGCTATGGGTGTGACCGGACAAATCACTTCGGACAAAAATCCAAGGGAAAGTTTGTCGGATGTCCGACCGTGTGTACGAGGCTTTAGAAGGATTCTAATCTCAGGATAAAAAAAAAACATGTTTGCTTACAAGCCGACGTGCCCCCAAAACATCGAATCCACTTTAAAGTGGTACAGAAATGCACAGACGACATTGAGAAGCCACAACATATGGACTGATTTTTCAAGGCTAAGCAAGTAGCATTATTTCAGCAAACCAGTAATCATCATTTTAGATATCATTCCTGCTGATTTGATGGCCCATATCCTGTGGGATAGATCTGTCTCATTTGTCAATGGCTGAAAAATACACATTGAGATGCATTGTTTTTGCAGACTGAAGTTTCCATGCCTGGCCTACCCCCAGAGCTACAGCATGGGGCCACCTCTCATATTACATCTGTTATCCTGGAGCTGCAGTGTTGGTATAGAAGCCATGGCCACCTCCTGGAAGAGATGAGAGCGTTGCAGGACAGGTAATATTACATCTTTTCATTGTCCAGCTTCTGTGTCCCCAATTTGATCATTGCACCAAATATGTTCTGTGTGGTGTTTATAAAGATGCTAAAATTACCCCAGTATAGGGTGAATTTCTGTTCAAAGGGTATGTGATTCCCCCCCCCCCCCCCCAGGCAATTGGGTTTTGGGAAGTGTGTGTAACATGATCAGATCAGTTTTTATATCGCTTTAACCCCAAAACCCCTTTTAAACTTTTGCACAAACCAATTCCATCATTGACTAGGAGCCAAAGGAAGCTGGTGGGGTTGGTGTTAGTGGCTGCCCGGGAAAACCCTGGCTAAAGCATGCGACTGGTTCTCAATTTTAATGAAGTGCGGCAGAGGCTCATGGGCAGGCTGGTACACGAGAAGCTGGCCTCCATTCTAGAGAACACCCACGACCATCTTTCTCAGTTTGGGATCCTTGGATCCCCCTATGATACCCAGATGACTGGACCTTGATCTCAGCTTCTCCGTGTTTAACCCTGTGGGTAAGACTTTCCCAGCCCTCTTCACCCCTTTCTTCCTTCCTCCCAGGCAACGTTTCTTAAACCTGGTAAACGCGATCAGATTTTCAGTTGACAAAGAGTAAGACTTTTGTCTGAAAGACATTGGCTAGGAATTTGTCTTGCATACGAACAGCATGCAATTGTCAGCCAGCGAACGTGAAACTATGTGTTTTCCCGACTCTTTAGCGCCACCCTTTGGGCACCTTCTGCTAATGTTTGGTGAGCATTGCTTCTGAGCATGCTTGTTTGTACTTTGAAGTTTTGTCCGATGGGCTTGTGTGTACACACGCTCAAATCCAACAACAGGCCGTTGTTGGCGGAATTTTTTTTTTAAAGAATGACATCCAACATTTGTCCGGAAAATCCAACAACAATTGTCCGATGAAGCATACAAACGATCAGATTTTCCACCAACCGCCTGTAATCGCACAATTCCTGTCTGAATATCTGATCGTGTGTACGATGCTTTACACTTGCCTCTTATTTCTCTTCTGCCAACCCCCCCCCCCCCCCCCCATATTAGGTCTTGTGTTTTTTGCTTCTAAACTCGCTGACATGGGCCATTGCGCGCTTCCAAACATTGATACAGTGCTTTTCTTGTCCCATTATTAGTGCCCTTTTCCTTTTTACTATTGATTGCAGTTAATGCCTTTTTTCTATTGTAAAACTTAAATCTAATTTTTGTTGTACAAAAAGAATGCTTAACAAAATATACTTTCAAAATCATGCTTGGTACATTTGAAGAGCAGTCCTTTTTTTAAACACTGCCATACATAACGGTTTTATTATGAGGAAAATTGAGGCTGTCATTGCTAACCTGGAAAATGCTACTTTCTTCCAGACTTTGACTCTCTCCTGTTGCCATGATGGTCGAGTCGCAACCCATTCTGCCTACTCCAACATGAGATCTGCCTGTTACATTGGCCGCAGTCCTCTAGGGGGTGGCCCCTTTCTCCCTTCCCTGTATGCCCCAGATTTCCCTCCCCGATGATCCTAGATTCTTCCTTAGCCATCATGCTGGCCCATATCAAGAATGTAGATAAAGGCTTTTTTTTTTTTTTGTTACATCTGCATACTTCTGGGACACTGGCTCAGTAGGTCAGCAGACAACTGGTTAACCAACGTTTTTGAGGGTAGCATGGTCCATCCACTGATGCTTGCTTTCCAATCATTTCCCCCACAACTGTCTGTCTAATCCCAGTGTAAGCTGTCTGTGTTGATGTCACCTACCACCCCCTCTCCCCCCCCCCCCCCAACTGGTGTTTGGCTCCCGGAGGTAAGGGAGTCCTTTTTGAGGATGTGACCTCCTCCCCTCACCTGTTTGGGCATTGTGATTTGCTTCCCAGGAGGAAAGGTAGAATGGCACATAAAACTGTACAGGTAATCAGTCACATCAGAGATCATTGGTTCCCCGATTACAGTGCAGCCCCAACAGTGCCCAGAAAGTGATACCAATCTGTGCCACCTCATCAGTAAATTAGAAAAATTACTTGCAACATTTTCTGACTTCCAGTGGTGATTAAATACCATCGAGAGCTCTGTATGAGGGGGGAAAAAAATTATGGCATTTGGGTACGGCATTGCATGACCGTGCAATTGTCAGTGTGACGGTGCTGAAAACTGGCTGCAGGAAGGGGGTGAAATTGCCCAGTATTGACACGGTTAAAGTACGCCTGTTATTTAATTACCTGGATACGATTATTTTCTTTTTTCAGTACCTGTTAAATTGGTGACCCAGATGATGATCAGGAGTTTCATAACTTGTTCTAGATCAGTGACTCAACTCGGCAATGAAACTGGTCATTGGTGTGACAACTAGATAAGTGCCACAAGATGCTAGCCGTAGCGGCTCCTGTATTTTTATGCGACAGGTGTGCTCTCATGTTGTGTGTTTTTGGCTTCATCAGCAGATTGTTGGCAGTACTACTTGGGTTTACTGACACAGCTCAGTGGGTAATTGTAATGTTCTGTGCTTTTTTTTTTTTTTTTTTTTTTTTTTTTTTAAGAGGAAACTTTCTCCTTTTTCAGTTTAGAGAAACTTTTAGCTTTGTAGATGAACTTTACTTTAGCAGATGAATGAAGACTTTTTGACTTTTCTTTAGCATCAACATGACCCATCAAACTGTTTTTTTTTAGGATTTGGGCTAATCAGCTTGAGCACCCCCCCCCCCTTTTATTTTTTTTTATTTCTCCCAATTCATATTTTAATGTCATCACCTAGGTTTTCCATTGACTGGCTCCCAGTGGAACGACAGGTCCTCTTACTGAAAGACAGCAAACGGTATACTCTCTACGTGGAGCCTGGTTACCCTCAGAGTGGAGGAGTCAAACTGATAACTGTCAAAGAATTGGAGACTGATGCTTCTTCCAGTCATTTGAAGGTAACAATACGACTTGTATAGGAAATGTAGTCTCTCATAACTGAGCCTAATACCTGTCATTTTCTTTCTTTAGCCTCCGGGTGAGCACCCATCATTGACCACATGGCTGGAATATTTACAGACTTTACACTAGCTTGGCAGATGCGTCAGATTATATGACCTGTACAGAACAGACATCAGTAAGAGCTCCTCCTTTTTAAATAGCCTTGTCTTCCCGTTGGACTATGTGTATTTGTTCTTGAACTGAAAATTCTTGTTTACTGCTATTACATACAGAGAATTGGCAACAATGCTTACTGTGCCGCTCTGCACCAGAACAATGAACAGTCGTGTCAGCCGAACCCCAGCACAGGAGATTTTCAGCCTTCCTGACATGTAGCTGAGTATGTGCCAGACAGGAGATCCTGTTACATGCTCAATTAAACTCCCTGACTGCGCAAATTCTACAACTCCCCAGCCTGGCACACCGAAGCTACACAATTCCAGACCCTGCTCTTTACTGGCGCAAAAGAACTGGCACTGAGGGGTTAATCCAACGATGAGGCGCAAGCTTGGACAAATTGGATTAAAGGTTGTAAAGATGGGAGAGGGTGGTGGCTGGGATTAATGCACAGAGGGATTTCAGACCTACGTATGTTTCGGATAAGAAACTACTACTACTTGAAATAATTAAACCGGTCACAGGAACAAAGCTAATTAATTCTGATCATTGGATTTCAAAATGCTGTATAGCCACTGGAATTTAAGACTGAGAATGTGTTGTTTTTACAGGTCTCTATTGTTGTGTATATGTGCTCCATCTAAAGTAGGGATCCTCAAACTACGGCCCTCCAGCTGTTGCTGAACTACACATCCCACGAGGCATTGTAAAACTCTGACGTTTGCAAACATGACTAGGCATGATGGGAATTGTAGTTCCTGAACAACTGGAGGGCCATAGTTTGAAGACCCATGATTTAAAGTAAGCCTGTAATGTAGGAAACTTCAACACCCCCCCTCCAATACATTCTTGCTGACCGGAGAAGCGGCCCATCTTGAGAACAGGCCAAAATGTGTGGAAAGGAGAGGGCAAGATTCACAATTACCAGGTAGTACTGGTGCTTTGACCATCAGAATAGCCTTGAATAATAGAGGGACTTTTGCGGCTGCTACAGGTATGTTTGGGTACCTCTGTGCCTGCACTTTATACCAGGTAGCAGTTCCTGAACCATGACATTTTTGCTTTAAAATTAACCTGTTCTTCAACTGGTCAGTCTAGGCATATTGCCAGGCCAGCAATTGGTCCACCAGGCCCTGGGAAGTGTATGGTCGGAGTGTCACCCTATACCCAGAAGTACTGTATTATCCATGAACTCTGGTAGTTGGGGCATAGGAATGGAAATATAAATGCCTTATGACAACGGCAAACCTGTTACTTTTTATATAATAAAAATAGATTAAGAAGTGTAGTAAAATACAGATTAATATTAAACATGTTTCTGGTAACTGTTCTTTCAAGCACATTAATAAAAGTCAACCTTGATATCCAGCTAATACACAGGTTAAGTGACAATGCTTTTGTTTTGTTAAAATAAATATGTTCTACTTGCTCTGTGCAATCCCAGTCCTATTATGTGGTCCCACTGCTGATGCTCCTCTTTGGCAAAGGCCCCCCATAAAAAGCTGCTTAATTTGTGGGCGCTTGCTCCTGCGCCGCTCTGTCAGACCGGGCAGCCTATGGCTCTTGCTTCCAGTCTGTCCAGGTCAGAGGAAAACGTTCGTGAGGGGTACTAACATAGTGTTTAGTCACTTTGAAGCCTGCCAACGTGGTTTTCCCTCTCTGAATGGAGACGAGAGATGCATCATCTCTGGGTAAGATCCCTGGATGGGATCTTAGTGGGGTCCCTAATCAGGAAAATAAGAATTTCTCAGGAGGCCTTCAAACTGGTAGGACTGGGGCCTCTGCTTCTAATCCCACAAAAACACCTTCAGGGGACCTGGGTCATTCTCTGCAGGTTCACATGTCTCCTGACACATCAACCTTGTTTGTAAGCCTTTTATATGCTTGCTGATGAAAGGCTTCTGAATTCTTTAGATATAAGTCCTAGAAAATGTGCCAGCCTTGCCTGATCAACAGGTTATGTTGCAACCATGGATCACCCCCCCCCCCCCAAAAGCAGTTCCCACTGGAGTGGACATGGCCACAGCATAGACTTTAACATTGTTTGTTTGTGAATACAGATCGTACCACTTGTTCTCCAGGTCCAATCATGGCTCAGGGGGACCAAGTTCACACCCCCCACAATATATAAGGCACCCCTATAGCCAATCATGGCTCAGGGGGACTAAGTCCACGCCCCCACACTATATAAGGCTGCCCTTTAAATTCCTGAAGGTGGTCATTGGATTTCGGGGTCCCCTACACAGCTAGGCTGCCGAAAAGTCTCACATGTGATTCCTCCATACTCAAGTGAAGTAGCAGTTACTAGATGTACCCCATGTCATGTGTGTGAGATTTAACTCATAACTCATTAAAGAGAACTTTCTGTAGGAAAATTTATATTTTCTCGTTTTTTTTTTTTTTCAAAAACTTGTGGCAAATCTTCCATGGACTCAAAATGTCTCTCAGCAAATACCTTGGGTGTCTACTGTCCAAAAAGGGGTCATTTTGGGGGTGTTTAAACTGTACTGGTATTTTAGGGTCTCTAAAAACATTTACATGTATGTCCAACATTAGAAGTTTTTGCCACACATCCACCCACTCTTCTTATGTTAGGCATACATAGCAGATTCCTCCATTCACACCGATTGATGTGGATGAAGAAATCTCTGCCAGTAAAAACTATTAGCTGAAGCATAGGAGCGATCCGCCTGCTGGCCACCCCACTCGCCTAATGCTGGTCATACAAAAAAAGAGAACAGATTCCTCCATTCACATCGATCAATGTTACATAGTGAGGTTTATAAAATACATTGGTCCATCTTTCCTGATCCCCTGGGAGGCAATCGGATATTCCCTGGATCAACGATCTCTGCTGTGATATGGATGAAGAAATCTCTGCCAGGAAAAAAAATGAATGAAGTATATGCCGAAGCATATGAGTGATCTGTCCTCTCGCCACGCTCCTAATGCTTGGCCATACACTTGCTTTTTAAACTGTGGATGGAGAAATCTCCCCCTGCAGCGCTGCAGGCACCAATGTATGTAGTCTGAGGGCAGCACCTTGCCGCTGTCAGAATACACAGATCAGTGCTGTAGCTGATTGGCGTCCCCAAAAAGCAAACAACAATGGTCAACAATAACACACAGCAACAATAAAACATTTATTTTTATTTAATGTAACTCTTTTTGTAACGTTAACTTTTCAGAACAATAACGTTCCAGCCTTTAATTTTTAGCATCTCTCAAAAATGTCGGGGCAGCTAATTAGGGTTTGCAAGGACCCCTGGGAGGCTACTATGGGCTCTACAGGCCTGTGCTCCAATATTGGTTATTATTGGCTGTGGTTGTATTAGTGCGTACCACCTTCCCAGGTTGGGCTGCACTGCTGGCCCTCACCACAAGATACTGCAGTGCTGGGGTCTAAGGATGCACTATGCCGCTGCTGCTTGCCAGATCACCAAAAATAGTGCAGCCATAGCACCTGGGCCCTGCTGCATAGGAGCATAACTATACGTTTCTAGTCCTTCAGCTACTTGGGGATGGGTACACCTGATCTTAGCAGGGACCTCTTCTCCATCATCTGAGCTCCCCATTGGGGTGCCGCTGCTTTCTATAGGGCCGGATTCTGACAGAGGTGACCACCCTTCACCTCTCCTCTCTGTCTCAGAATCCTGGAGGCCTCCTCACTAGAGTACCTTTCTTTGAACATTTTAGAAATTGGAACCCCTCCAATGTTTCTCTTTTCGGTCTATACCAGGGGTCTCCAAACTTTTTAAACAAAGGGTCAGTTTACTGTCCTTTGGATTTTAGGGGGGCAGACTGTGTCTATTGGGAGTAGAAAAGGTCCTGACTTCAGTGAGTAAATTATAGTCTATACCAGGGATCCTCAAACTATGACCCTCCATCTGTTGTAGAACTACACATCCCATGAGGCATTGTAACACAGACATGACTAGGCATGATGGGAATTGTAGTTCCTGAACAACTGGAGGGACGTAGTTTGAAGACCCATGGTCTATACCGGCCGTCACTAAATGGCGGTCCGAGTCCGGACCGAGTGACGCTTCTGCCCGGACCGCCAGTATAATCATAAATGTCCGTAACCATTTGTTTGTTGGGACTGCGGGTTTCCCCAGCAAACAAGTGACGCTGCGTGCGCCCGTCCCCTGCTCCTCACCACAGGTCTTGACAAGCTTGCATGGCCGCGAGAAGGGGCGTTACGTCACATGCATGCCACGCCCCTGTGGCTCCTGGTGTTCTGACGAGTGACACCTGGTCCTGACTCTGTGCAAAAAAGGTCAGTGACGTCATGTGCGTGCCCCGCCCCCTGCTGCTCGCGGCTCCCGGTGTTCTGACGAGTGACACCTGGTCCTAACTCTCAATGCAAAAAGGGGCGTGACGTTACGTGCACGCCCCGCCCCCCTGCTACTCGCGGTTCCCGGGTCCTGGCGCTCCTTATCTTGCAGCTTACGCCCCTTCAGTTGTGCCCTCATTCAAGGTATGTGGGCCACATGTTAGCTAGTGATCACTAATGGGCATATTTATATTGTGCACACTGCTGGGCATATATTTTTATGTTAAGGGGCACTCTGATGAACACATTTTATTTTAAGGGGCACGCTGATGGACAAAATTTTTATGTGCACACTGATGGGCATATTTTGTTAAGGGGCACATTGATGGACCCGTTTTATTGTGCCCATCAGAGTGCCCCTTAACATAATGTACCCATCAGCGTGCACATTAAAAATATACCCATAAGCTTGCCCCTTAAAATAGAAAGTGCCCATCAGAGTGCTCCTTAAAATAACAGATGCTCATCAGCGTGACTCTTATTTTATGTTGAGGGTCACGCTGATGGGCACATTTTTATGTTAAGGGTCACTCTGATGGGCATATTTTATTTTAAGAGCAACACTGATGGGCACATTTTGAATTAAGGGGCACTCTAATGAGCAGATTTTACGTTAAGGGGCACGTTTTGTTGTGCCTATCAGAGTGCCCCTTAATATAAAATGTGCCCCTTAAGGGACACTCTAATGGGCAAATTTTATGTTAAGGGGCACTTTGATGGGCACATTTTATTAAGGGGCACTCTGATGGGCACAACAAAACGTGCACCTTAACATAAAATGTGCCCATCAGCGTGACCCTTATTTTATGTTAAGGGAGACTCTGATGGGGACATCTGATGTAAGGAGGCACTCTGACGGGAATGCCTCATGTAAAGGGGCGCTGTGATGGGGACCCCCGATGTAAAGGGGCGCTGTGATGGGGACACCCGATGTAAAGGGGCGCTGTGATGGCGATACCCGATGTAAAGGGGCGCTGTGATGGCGATACCCGATGTAAAGGGGCGCTGTGATGGCGATACCTGATGTAAGGGGCGCTGTGATGGGGACACCCGATGTAAAGGGCGCTGTGATGGGGACACCCGATGTAAAGGGGCGCTGTGATGGGGACACCTGATGTAAAAAGGCGCTGTGATGGGCACAAATATGGACTTGAGATTCGGACCTCGGCCCAAAGAAAATTTTAGTGACCGGACCTCCTTGAATTTTAATTGAAGACCCCTGGTCTATACCATAAAAAGGTGACCCTTATTGTGTACCATGCGGAAATGATTAGAGACTCCTCTATGGTTCCTGATATTATTAATGTTCTGCAATCCATGTAATGAAATGTAAGACCAACATACTGAAGACCACATCCACATTTTTTTTCTTGAGTTTTATAGAAAAACAGCAATACAGAGATAAAAAAAACAATCTAGAAAATGAAATAATAATACTATCTAATATATAGATTTCCCTGACCACCCCAGCACTCTAACATGTATGTGATGTGTGTGGGATTGCATGTCATACATTTATTCATTGTTTATTCTTTTATGGTTTAATGTACCACCTACCACAACCAAAAAAGTCTTCTTCATCTAAGAACGCCCCCATTGTTTTTTTAGGTGGACCCGGAATATTGTCTACCACCTTTTAAAGTCTCAAATTACCGATAAATAATTGGTGGTCTCCTGGGTAATACTTTTCCTAAAGTGGGGTCTTTTTGCCATATGGGCCAATTTCTCCTAATAATCTTCTCTAATTGCTGATATTGATAATTGTAACCAGTAATAAAGGATGACTCTTGTATACAATTATCTTTAGTGCTGTTTCTTAATAAGGGTGACTTCTGTAGTGTGGCGGCTAATCTGGCCCTAACTGACCCTGACTGGGGGGTCATCTTTATCTGGTCATCTTTCTGGGTTCATAGGCTCCAGCTGTATGAATGGCCAGAGCCGCGATGACGTCACTCTCTCACATGCGGGGTATGCCGTCCCATCCGAGCGCAGGCGCTGATGACGTCACTGGCGGCATCCAGTGTGAATATCTCCTAAGTTTAGGAGATCTCCGCTGTGCCTACAGGCAACCCTTCTTATAGGCTGGAGTCTACCTTCACTTTAAAATTGTCTCCTTTAAATATTGCACTCTTTTGTTGTTCCAATAAAGATTTTAAAGAATAAAAAAACCCTTCTAAAGGGGAAAAAAAAAATCCTTTCTGACCCTCCAGGACGATCAGATGCTCCCTGAATCGCCCATCTATGGTTCTGATTCAGAGGAAGGCGAAAACCCTATTAAGGTGCAGTCTAATGTACTCCAATAGGGAAAAAATTCCTTCCTGACCCCCTGGAAGGCCGGTGATCAACATGAGGCCCAAAGTGGGACCCACCATGCTCCAGATCTCAATGTAGGACGTGATCCCCATCACACCGTGTCCCCACACTACCAATGTCCCCTTCTAAGACAATCCAAATGTTCCTCTCCCGGCTGTGTCATGGTTAGGGTCAGGGTAACTAGACATGTGCAATTCATTTCTGTCCAAATATAAATTTGGACCTTTTTTTAATTATTTAAAGATTCGTTGAAATTCGTTAAGTTTTGTTTTCTGGAATTAATTCCAGATTTTGGGGAACGATCCAAATTCTCTGTGAAGAATAGTTGGTTGTTAGGGAGTGGGACAGAAAGCTGGACGCCGCGACCCTAGCAACCGATGTCTCATCAGCTGTCAGCGGGTCTCCCCATCGACAGCGGAAATGTAAACGAAAGAATGCCAGCAATGAAAAAATGCAGAAAGAAAATGGCTTGGGTCCCCCCCCCCCCCCATCCATTCCTCCCCATCCATTCCAGGCCCTTCAAATCTGGTATGGATTTTATAGGGAACCCCACACCAAAATTTAAAAGATAGTTGGTATGGGGTCCACTTAGAATCCTTATCCGAGCATACAGCCCGGTAGGCAGGGAAGGGGGGGGGGGGCAAACAAGCACCTCCGCTCCTGAACCATACAAGTCCACATGCCCTCAACATAGGGGGTGCTTTAGGGCAGGGGAGCCCCCCCCCCCCAAAGCACCTTGTCCCCATGTTGATGGAGACAAGGGCCTCTTCTCCACAACCCTGGCCCAGTGATTGTGAGGGTGCAGGGGGGTGACATTAGAATATGAAAGCCCCCTTTAACAAGGGTCCCCCAGATCCCGACCCCCCCCCTTCCCCCATGTGAAGGAATATGGGGTCTGTTGTCCCTCATACTCATTTACATAGAGAGGGGTAAGGATCTGGGGGCCTGCTTGATAAAGGGTGCTTCCGGATTCTGATAAGTCATCCCCCGCACCCCCACAACCACCGGGCAAGGGTTGTGGAGAAGAGCCCTTGTCTCCATCAACAAGGGAACAAGGTGCTTTGGGGGGAGATCCCCTGCGCCAAAGTACCCCCTATGTTGAGGGCATGTGGCCTTGTATGGTTCAGGAGCCGGGTGTTTGCTTGTCCCCACCTTTCCTGGCCTACTGAGCTGCATGCTCGGATAAGGATCTGGTATGGATTCTGAGCGGACCCCACACCAATTTTTTTTTGTCTGTTTTCTTTCTGTAGTTTTCATTGCTGGCATTCTTTTGTTTACATTTCAGCTGTCAGCGGGGAGACCTGCTGACAGCTGATGAGTCATTGGTTGTTAAGGACGAGGCGGCGGCTTCCCGTCCTGCTCCCTAGCAACCGATTGTTCTTCATACAGAATTCGAAGCCCTCGTCCCACAAAGTTCCTCTTCCCACTGCATCCCTCTGCCCTCGTCCCGCGGAGTCCCTCTGTACTCCTTCCAGTGCAAAGTAAATTAGTAAATAAAAAAATCATACCCCTTCTTCATTAGACTTACGGGCGGTCACCTTAAGATCATTGCCGGGATTGGTGTTTCCTAAGGGATGAAACAAAGAGAGATAGAAATAAATCACACTATAGAAGGAAATGGTTTATAGAGCACATTTTGGCGCACACTTTGGCATTCTGATTGGAGGAAGAAGAGAGAAGTCACACATACTGATCTCATCCATGGTTAGTATGACATGTATATTATAGGAGACTCTCCCATAGACACTGTAACTTGTATGTTTTCATTAGGAGGGACATGCTAAGCCTGCACCCAGTCCATCATACCTTTGTTACAGCGTGCTCAGTAATAGAATAGGGTCCCGCCGAGCACAGCGCGGACCCCATTCGTGCTCTCACTTAACTTCTTCCTTCCCATACCAAATGACCAGGCTGTAAACCACTGTAACATGGGTTTGGCTTTGGTTGCTATTGGATACCAACCTCTAGGGAGGGGGCCAGAAAATCGACCCCCCCCCTCACTACTGGAGGACCTATCACCTTACCAGGTACCACGCCTAACAACTGGTTGCTTTCTGTCTTGAACTTGTGCTTGGTTACTCTTAGCAACTGCACTACTCTTCTTGTCTTGCCGAGTTAAACCCTTCTGTAACTGTGTTTCTTCATAACCTGTAGTGCTGTTACAAACCCAGGTTCTTTTGGATGCACCCCTTTAAATAACTTCAGACCAGGCTCATAATGGGTAATGTAACTTTACTGAAGAGTTGCTGCAGATCTATTCAATATGAACAACGTGCATTCCCTAATCCTGACTAGAACCGTGTAGTGGCCCAGGCATTGCTGGCCAAACCTCCATGGCTTGAATGTCTTCTGAAAACCCTGGTTTCTTCAGTAGCACCAGCAACTGCAGTCACAGGTGATGGTGGAACTTGCAGGACCCTCTGCAACCTGCCTTTTTGGACCTCCACGTCCCCCTTTTAACAGTTGGACAGGCTAGTACCAAATGCTCAGGAACTAAGCAAGAAGCACTTAACCCTTTCCCCAGCCTGGGCTGGCTGTTGGTTCACATATTTCAACCTGCTTACACCTCTACCAGGACCTGCTCTTGTGCAGCTGTCACCTGCTCATGACAGGCCTGTGCTTGCACATTGTCCAGTAGTAGCTGCTTAACCACTTCTGGACAGCCCCACGCAGATATAATGTGGCAGGCGGCCCTCCTGCGAGAAATCATGTACCTGTACATGATTTAGTGCACTGGGTCCGAGCACTACCGCTGAAGTCAGCTGGGGAAGAGTGGAGGAGAGAGAGATCAATGTTATTTGGGTACAGGGTGGCACGCCTGCGCAATTGTGAGTTAAAATACCGCAGTGCCGTGACTCGGCTATCTTAACTATCTGTAAAATGTGTTGCCTGATGGAGAATTTGGGCTCCGAGGGACTTCAATATCTCAATATCGGTCATAGATGGGCCTTCAGTATTAGATATGTTATGCAGAGGGGCCGCAATTCAGGATCCATCCCACAATTTGGGTCAATAATGGTTCTATATTTAGTATAGCAATCATTTGTTGTATTGTGGTATTGTCTCTATGCGTGGATGCCTGCTCCTATGTTAACCAGTATTATTTCCCCTCTTACTTTTGTTTGTTATGTTTGATTATTTTTAAAAATTTATGTACACCCCCCCCCCCTTTTTTTTTTTTTTTTTTTTTACTCTGTTTGTTCTCCCCCTTTTTGTTTTATTTTCTTTTCCCCTTTTGTTTTTTTTACGACTTAATATGTGCAGAGCATGCGAGGATTGTTCGCAGCTCTCTGTGTTGGCGCATATATTCTTTACTTGAAAAACTAATAAAAACCATTGAAACAGAAAATACCGCAGTGCCATATTGCAAAAAAAGGGCCTGGTCATGAAGGGGGGTAAACATTTGGGGCTGAAGTGGTTAATCAGCTCGTCTATCACTTTTATCTGTTTTTTTTTTTTTTTAAGCCTGTACTGTACCCTCAAATTGCCAGCATTCTCCACCAATTGTCAGGATCGGAGGGGAAACAAGTGCCAGCAACACTCAAAGTCCCCTTTATTGCTCAACAAACTGGCTGCTTTTTTTTTGCTTCAAAGCAAACAAAGAGTAAGGCCCCTTTCACATGTACGGATCCCGTGAGGACCCGTACATGTCTCATCTGCTTGCTCAGCGGGGATCGCTCCAATGACCCCCGCTGAGCCGGCAGATGACAGGGCGGTCCCCGCACACTGTGCAGGGACCGCCCTGTCAGATCTCCGCTCTCTTGTATGTTCATAGAAGAGATGTTCATTCGCTGACACCCGCTATCCCATAGGGATACATGTATGTCCGTATTTCATCCAAAAACGGATGGATGAAATACGGACATACGGTCCGCAGGTGTGAAAGGGCCCTAACCGCTTCTTGTTATTGCAAAAGACAGAGGCAGAAATGTGCTCAGGTTCAGCACTTTGTCAAATCTCCAGGTAACCTGCTGTAAACAACAGCTAAAAAAAATGGAGCACGTCTAAACACAAATGACACATTTTCTGGAATGATGTGGGAGTCAGATTGTTAACAGTTTAGATGTAAATGGTGTTTAGCGGAGTTCATTTCTAAGCAGTGTTTTCAGTGAAAAGCTTCTCTTTGGCTTTGCTATCTGGATGTAATTATGGCTCATTCCACAGCTGTACTGAAATTCTTTCTATGAAAAGCTTTTTCATTCCAAATGACCTTGCTTCTTGTGTGTCTTCTTCTCTTTTGTGTCCCCCCCCCCCCCCCCGTCATAAAGTTGCAGCCTATCTGTATTGGCTTTCACCTTGAGTCCTTGGCTATGTTCTTAGAAAATAATTATGTTCCCTGTGCAGGTTTTATTTTTTAAATCACACTAGAATACATTATTTTCTTTGATAATCACTCATTCTGCACAATGTGCAGTCCTTGAACCTCATCATTTCATAGACCTTGCACCATATTATAAAGGCTGCACCCCACAATCATGTGACTTTCCTCTTTTGTATCCTCCTAAAACTCCATTAGAAATAGAACTATGTTTGGGTTAGTCAGTCATCCAGACCCAGTGGTCGTAGAAACTGGGAAGTTGAAGCACAATTCCAGCCTCCTGCCTCATGTCATTTTTTTATTTTGTGTTTGTGTGTTTGTGTGTTCCTGTGTATATATACAAAAATAAGCCATAATACTAAGATCACTAATGGGTAAAGTGAATACTATTGTTTATCTCATTACAATGGCATCTGAAAGTCGATGGTAAATTTTAGGCAGCAGGTAAACATGTTGTCTATTGAGTGTGGTGGGTTGAAAGCAGAAATGGGCATCGCAGTTTGTTGTGTATGGGGCTTCAGACCAGTCGGGGTGCCCAGGCTTACCTGTGTCCACAGAAAGTTCCTACAGTGGGCATGTGAGAATTAGACATGGACCACAGAGCAATGGAAGAAGGTGACCTGGAATGATGAATCATGACTCTTTTACATCACGTGGGATCACAAGGGATGTTTCCAACACCTTGTTGAATCTATACCATGAAGAATAGAGGCAGTTCTGAAGGCAAAAAGGGGGTCCAATGTGTACCTAATAAAGTGGCCAGTGAGTGTATATCACACACAAACACATACAGAAGCAATAATGTGACTCACTGGGTCCTTTTTGCCTCTTCTGTGCCGCTACCAGGGCTCAAGTCCTGCGGGAAGGCTTGGGAACGGAGTTCCTGCACTTTTTTCACAGCAGGAACTCCGTTCCCTTTGAAGGACTAGAGCAGCCGAGCCAATCCTTCACTAAGCGGCGATGCCCAGCTCGAGTCACTCTCAGGGGCAGGCGAACCTTAGTAATCCTTTTATGTTACTGGCCGCTTCCTGTATATGGATTCATCGGGTAGTGTGCGGGTATTCCGTCACTTCCTCGATGCCGCAATGTCTCCTGGGAGCTTTTGTCATTGTTCCCAGGAGACATTGCGGAGGTCTGCCGCGAGTTATTGCAGGATTTAGAAAGAACTTGCTTTACAGTTACAGGAACAGTGGATCGAAAAGAAAAAAAAAACATGCGGTTTAGTAATTATGCATATGAGCGTATAATTATTTTTATTTTTTTGGTGGGGGAGTGGATCTTGGGTGGGAGTTCCCACACTTTTTTCCCCAGGACTTGACCCCTGGCCGCTACACTGTATTTGGTGGTGAAGAGAATGTCACTACTGTGATGACCACACCTGCATGATTGTACTGTTAGTGCAGAAAAAATGTCTTCCTGGTTCTCAAAGGTGACCAGATCAACTTTCCAGCCAAAACATGTTTGTTAGATCCTGTCTTTGGATTTTGTTTTGCCATTTCTTTCCCCCCTTTAGAAAATTTTACCCTCTCTTGTCCCAGAGACATGACTACAACTCCCAACCTTTGTCACCATCAGGGTATTTCTCATCTTTTCCTGTCCTGGGCAGAGTCATCCATGGCAGGATTTCCTCTCTGGCTTGGTAAGTAATGTCATCCGCACTCTCTCAAACCAAAAGAGGAAATTTTGAGGTTTTTTTAAACCAGCTGACACATTTTTAGTTTTGTTTTAATATCTCTGGAGCCACATGGGGTGAGAACTCAGATCAAGTTGGCAATTCTGCACACAATTATAAATGGACCCACAGGGCAGCTTATACCACAAGACTTCACCTGTAATGAATATTTATTTCATGGTGGACTGATCCCAGGGCCGGTGCAAGGATTTTTGACACCCTAGGCGGAACCTCATTTTACCACCCATCTGGCTCCGCCCCTGACTCCACCCCAATTGCCAGTGTTAAATTGTTTGATTCAACCCTGCAACTGCTACATGTGCAAGACAGCTCATTCTTTTGAAAAACAACAGACTTACTAGAAGGATCACTAAATGAATATAAAAGAGAAAACCTAAAACAAAACTAATGCCGCCACCCATCTAAGAATTGGTAAACTGCAGTATAATATTTTGCTTTGTTTTAAGTTGATAAAAGTTAATTCTGTTATACATCAGTGTATAGGCAGATGATGGGAAGGAAGGAGTTGAAACAGGAGATAAACAGACTGTTGTTGGCGAGAGAGAGAGGGGTGAGAAGAGAGAGAGGGGGGGAGAGAGAGGGGAAGAGAGAGAGAGAGGGGAAGAGAGAGAGAGAGAGGGGAAGAGAGAGAGAGAGAGGGGGGAGAGAAGAGAGAGAGGGGAAGAGAGAGGGGGGGGGGGAAGAGAGAGGGGGGGAAGAGAGAGGGGGGAGAGAGAGAGAGGGGGGAGAGAGAGAGAGGGGGGAGAGAGAGAGAGGGGGGAGAGAGAGAGAGAGAGAGAGGGGAGAGAGAGAGAGAGAGGGGGGGAGAGAGGAAAGGAGGGAGAGGGAGAGAGAAGGAGGGAGAGGGGGGGAGAGAGAGAGGGAAGGGGGGGGAGAGAGAGAGAGAGGGGGGGGAAGAGAGAGAAGGGGTGAGATGAGAGGTGGGACTCGGGAGTGATTTCAGAGCGGAAAGGGGGGGGGAGATTACTGGACACTGTACACATCAGAGAGGAGAGCGCCCTGCTGGGGGAGGGGGAGGGGGCTGCATTATTTCTGAAAACATGTCAGAGCGGAGAGATGAGAGCCGCACGGGATCGGGATGGCGCTGCTTTACACATGACAGCTTTGTGGATATTGCGGTAGTAGATTAACCAGCGGCCGGGCGCTCTAGGCAGCAGTGCGCCCCAAGCGGTTGCCTAATCCGCCTAGTGGTAGCGCCGGCCCTGACTGATCCTGCAAATTAAAATTTACTGTTATGTAAGGAGTACAGTTGGGACAGTAGAGAGGATGTCGGGACATCAAAGCCCCAAACCTACCCCATCTATGAAGCGGGCGGGCAGCGTGTCCAGCGAGCGGCAGCTTTCTTCCTCCTCCTCCTATGGCTCACGGTGGCTTCTGCCCTCCTCCTAGGTGTCCAATAGGATCTCTTGTCCTTTTAGGAAAGCAAATAAATATTCATTTGCCTTTCTAAAGCCCCATACACACAGTCACACTTTTTGCCAACCAACTTCAAAATCTGCAAGTTTTCTAATTTGTCTGACCGTGTGTACGCTCCATTGGACCAACTTTTTCGGGTTTCATCCAACAAAAAGTTGGGTTTGCAAAGGGACCAACTTTTCGGCAACAAAAGTCCGATGGTGCCTTGTCTGACTGTGTGTACAGCAATCCAACCAACTTTTGGACAAAGTGCAAATACGCATGCTCAGAACCAATGTTAAAAGCAACAAACAATAGCCGAAGTTAACCAAAGGGTGGCGGTAAAGAGCAGAAAATAGCAAAAAAAACACGTGATGTTAGGAAAGTTTTAGAAAAGTTTGCAGAAAAGTCTGACTGTGTGTATGCTATGGGTGTGGCCGGACAAATCAATTTGAAAAAAAAATCCAAGGGAAATTTTGTTGGATGTCTGACTGTGTGTATAAGCCTTAACACACCCTATTTTGAAGCATATTAGAGACTCCGGCTCTAATCAGGTGCTTAAAAAAAAACACCCCCGCCACCGTAATTCATGCGACCGGCATCCTGAAAGGGCAGCGGCAATTGAAAAAGGGGGCACTCTTAGGCCCTATGCATACCGCCCGTTTTTGCCGCGAATTGCGCAGCGTTTTGCCGCAATTAGCGGCGTTTTACCGCGTTTGCGGCTGTCAGCGCTTATCTCAAAGACATTGTAGACCCTCCCAAAGTTTAAAACGCAAAAATAAAACGCTTCTGAACCCAAAATTTTGCGTCTGAAAAAACGGACATAAACCCAACTGCTTTAAAACGCCAAAAAACGTTATTGTGTGCATGGACACATAAGATAACATTAAATGTGTTCAGGGGCAGTTGAAAAAAATGCCCAAATGCCTCTGAACTCGAGTTTAGCAGCATCTCGTGTGCATGGGGCCTTAACCTCCCTGGCAGTATGATTATGTCAGATTTTTGGTGCTGAAAGCGGTACCATTATTTTGCATGGAAATTTGGCGTTTTATATTGTTGGCCTGTAATTCTTAGGAATAACTCACTTAAATCTGTCCAAACAAGAGTCTAGAAGACATCCGGGTATGATAAAGTTTGAAACACAAAATCATAAATTATAATATAAAAAATTAACTATAAATAATTATAACAAATAATAATGTAATTATAATAAAAATTATTCGAAAATGTAATCAAATCAAAAAACACTGAAATTTGCTCAGTTGCAGAATTGTCGCTGTATTACTTTCAGTGTTTGATGATGAATTTCCCAAAATCACTATCGCTCAATTCTGCAAGTGATTCTAATTTATTATTGCTGTTTTCTAGCTGCTCTAAAACCACTTTTGACATAAACGGACACTTTTTGGTTGCTATGGACAATCTCCAGTTTCCAGGCAGAAAGAACAGTTTTTATAATATAAAGCTGCATGCAGGACACTGGGCAGACTGCACAGCCATTATAGTTGGTTGCTTTTTTTAGGTCCATAACTAAAGGTCTGCACCTTGGTTGGTGCTGTGGGAACCGTCTGCAGGAGCCTGTGTATTGCGCCTGTCATTCACTGATCAGGTTTGCAGTTGTAGCGCCTGGTTACTTTTCAGAACCGGTGCTAGTGTAAATTTAGAGGGGGTCAGAGAGTTAAGTGACTCTGACCAGGTTAATCTGTTTAAATTTGGAGCCTCTGTCCCAGCTTTGGCTGTGCTGTGGGTTCATGCTGTCGTTTCTGGGGTGCTGGTCACATCCCAGGTCAACAGGTGGCAGCAGCGGAGTCAAGGGTCTGGATGCTTTTTCCCGGCAGCCTATCAGGGGGAGTTTTCCTTGCTGTGCATGCTGGGGAGGGGTATTTATGGAGCAGACGCCATTTATTTGGGTCTTCTTCCCGTGTGGCGCCCACCTTCAGGGTAGCCATTCCACGGCACCCCAGGAAAAATGGCCTTCTGGGCCGGGGTGTGCGTGCTACGTTGGCCCAGAGCATCTAATCTGCGGCTGGGGCCCAGTAAATGGCTGGGTCCTCAATTTTTTGAGGTCCTGAGCTGTCCTTCCTGTTGGAGGAAGCTGTCCGGTGGAGAGTCTGCCTGAGGAGTGCCAAGAGAGGCTGGTGTTCCAATAGGGGCCTGACCATCCATGGGGGACCAGGAAAACCGGGTACTGAAAGGCTGGATGTCAGTCGCCTAGCAGTCGGTAACCTAACTAAAACTACCTGAAGGAGATCCAGGTGTTGAATCTAATAGAGAGGATTCTGCACCATTTTGTTTCCTCAACCATTGGGAGAGTCTGTGGCAGAGACTTCGCCCCAAGTTCCGAGTGACATTCTGGCTGCCAGGCTTGTGAGAGAGGCCTGTCCAGGTGCGCTAAGCCCATTCCGGCTGGAGTGGCGAAGTAAAGTGTCGTTGGAAGCAGGACTGTTTCCCCATCTACATACACCTGAATCTGTTGTTCACCATTTCTGCTATCCCTTCACCTTTCTACTGTTTAACCGTTTTTACCCAGCTGGATAATAAAAGCACAGAAAAGACACCTGTTGAGTGGACATTCCATTTACTACAACTCTCATCAAGTACCCTAGACGACGAAGATACAGAGGTAACATGCCACCCAAAACAAACCCGCAGCTCTTTCGGGGGTAGTGCTACACGTGGGGGCTCGTCCGGGATTGTCTGTTACCTCTTACATTGGAATTTGAGCAATTATTCCGCCATTGAGAGCCAGGAATTGTCGTGGTGTTGGAATGTGTTGGGGAAGAAGGGGTTAACTTCAGGTGCTGCAAGACTGGGCGCACGTGCAGCAGAGTGACGTGTGCCTGCAACGTGCTCAGAAAAAAACCAACGTGGGAGGAGTTACCCACCCCTGCGTGTGACGTAGGGCGAGTTTGCGCCAAAGGACAGAGTGATTGCCCGCCCACGAGAGAGGATCGTGCAACATGTCTGTGCCCCCAGTGCCGTTTGAGAGATTGAGGCCTCCAATGTCCTCAGTGGGAGTCACTCCGATTCCTGCTGCCACCGGAGTCTCCCTGACCGATATCGGAATCCGGCGGTTCGTGCTGTTTACTAGCGGCAGCGTGGAGGCCCTTGGCTTGTCTTGTCCCCGATGTATGGAGTTAGCTGTCAGTATCCTGCCTTTTACTCTGTGCAAGAAATGTGGGGAATATTTGTTCAGAGTGGAGCAACTGATGAAATCTCCCCGCGAATAACGGGTCAATTGGATCACCAAAACGGTGACCGCGGAGGAAGTTGTTCCTTGGCCTGCACCTACTACTACTGCTGATACTGCTACCACTACGACCACTATGTCGTCGGTCGCCACTTCGATGGTGTCCCCCGAAGTAAGTGACTGTGATGCGGCTGAGATTGTGCCTGCTGTGAAGGTGGATGCTGCCACCAAAACTGTGTGTATGGCGGTGGTCCCTGCTTGGCTCACTTCAGGAAAAATGGGCCCCGTGAAGGTCTCCCACGGCTGTGGTCGAGGCCTACCTTTGCGCAGGACTGAACCGGACTCCAGGGAGGATGTTGCTCCTGTCGAGGCCAAAACCAAGGACAAGGTCAGTACATCTATTACGGAACGTATCTGCTTGCCCGCGGAAGAGTGCAACAGTTCCGAGATTGATTCTTCCTTTGATGTGGGTGATGATCAGTGGCTTGAGCCGGAGCAGCCCGAGCTACAATGGGGCAGAGGGTCCCATGCTCCAAAACCCCGCAAATCTAAAGGATGTTCTAGGGATGCCACGGGCGGATATCCCACAGTTAACTTGGGGAGTCACAGTGCCAAAAACCAGTGACACTAGTCACTAGACACCACTCCGATCCCAGCTACATTGCCTGTGTTAAAGAGGGCCCCGGATTCTCTTGTTATGCCAGGGTTGGGATATCCCTGTATGCTGCCAAAGTTAGCACGTCTTCAGCGCATTGTTATGAAGAAGGTGACCCTGAACTATGAGTGGGAGTTCCCATATGTGCCTGTAGCCCTC
Source organism: Rana temporaria (assembly GCF_905171775.1). Classification (NCBI taxonomy): domain Eukaryota; kingdom Metazoa; phylum Chordata; class Amphibia; order Anura; family Ranidae; genus Rana; species Rana temporaria. The sequence goes on from NC_053497.1 coordinate 131,777,264, forward strand.
ATGGAGCTGATTGAAAAGATGACGGATGAATAGTGTGAAGACGCCATTTGGGAGTACTTAAATGTGCCAAAGACTGATCGCAATACGGAATATGCTTTTATTTCCCTTGGCCACCGGTTTGAAGGTTGCTTGGAGGACTGGAGTCCTGGCCGGTACATTTTCCTGTTACATTTTCCATGACAGAGTGGTCATCAAGAGCCCCGGAAAAGTTGATCAGGTCTATTCTATCACCACATTGAATGACCAGGGGGACATTATCACTCTGCCTGATCCCAGGTTTTATCTGTAGGCCCAACACCTGCAGTGTTGCTTTTGCATAGCTTGAAGAAGTCCTGGACAGGAACAACCACTTTTTCATTTTTGGTTTTTATTTTTCTTCTCCTGCTCCACATTTGGCTGTGATGTGACAAACTTTGGGGGGAGGGAATAATATGTTTAGTCAGTTTAGATTAGGTTCCTGTGGGCTTCATCAACAAAGTAAAGAAGAGAAAGTTATTTTCTGATTTGTTCAACGTTTTGAGTATGGACTATGCTGCACTTGCTATATCAGGACGCTGCCGCTAGAGGGCAGATTTCTGCAACTTTGATAAAATACATTTTTTTTTTCTCAGGCCTTTATATTTGGAGAAATGTTCCAGCACTTAGTTTTATATATGTCTCTTTGGGAGGAAGGAGGCTTTTTTTGTTGGCAAAGGTGCAGCTTCATTCACCCTTAGTGACTGTAAGTAATATAAATGTTTTGTGTATATATTTTTCTATTTTTGTTTTGCGGGTTTGTTGATCACCTATCAAGACTGTCGGAGAATGGGGCAGGCTAGATAGACAGGCATATTGATGTCAAATGTACCACTGTGTAAATTGTAAAAATGTTTTATATTTTTATATTCTCTTTTATCCTTTTCTCTTTACTTTACTGTCAAGCAGATTCAGGTAAGGTGATCAGGACTGAACACCATTTTTTCCATACACTGGGGACAGTGTCTATTTGAGTGGGGGGAGTGTGTAGCGCCTGGTTACTTTTCAGAACCGATGCTAGTGTAAATTTAGAGGGGGTAAGAGAGTTAAGTGACTCTGACCAGGTTAATCTGTTTAAATTTGGAGCCTCTGTCCCAGCTTTGGCTGTGCTGTGGGTTCATGCTGTCGTTTCTGGGTGCTGGTCACACCCCAGGTCGACAGGTGGCATCAGCAGGGTCAAGGGTTTGGATGCTTTTTCCCGGCAGCCTATCGGGGGGAGTTTTCCTTGCTGTGCATGCTGGGGAGGGGTATTTATGGGGCAGACGCCATTTTCTTGGGTCTTCTTCCCATGTGGCGCCCACCTTCAGGGTAGCCATTCCACGACTACGCAGCGATCCTGGTTCCGGGACCACATTGGACCAGAGCATCTAATCTGCGGCTGGGGCCCAGTGAATAGCTGGGTCCTCAATCTTTTGAGGTCCTGAGCTGTCCGTCCTGTTGGAGGAAGCTGTCCGGTGGAGAGTCTGCCTGAGGAGTGCCAAGAGAGGCTGGTGTTCCAATAGGGACCTGACTATCGATGGGGGACCAGGAAAACTGGGTACTGAGAGGCTGGACGTCGATCACCTAGCAGTCGGTAACCTAACCAAAACTACTTAAATGAGATCCGGGTGTTGAATCTAATAGAGAGGATTCTGCACCATTTTGTTTCCTCAACCATTGGGAGGGTCTGTGGCAGAGACTTCGAAGTTCCGAGTGACATTCTGGCTGCCAGGCTTGTGAGAGAGGCCTGTCCAGGTGCGCTATGCCTATTCCGGCTGGATTGGCGAAGTATAGTGTCGTTGGAAGCAGGACTGTTTCCCCATCTACATACACCTGAATCTGTTGTTCACCATTTCAGCTATCCCTTCACCTTAGTTTAACCGTTTTTACCCGGCTGGATAATAAAAGCACAGAAAAGACACCTGTTGAGTGGACATTCCATTTACTACAACTCTCATCAAGTACCCTAGATGGCGGAGATACAGAGGTAATGTGCCACCCAAAACAAGCCAGCAGCTCCTTCGGGGGTAGTGCTACACAGTGCTCTGCAGGCACGTTATTTTTATATTATGGATGCGTTTATTAACAAAGACAAATCTTTTTTAGTGTTGGACAGAGTGGAGAAGGGTTGGCTAAAAATGGCCACCACACCAGAAGCAGTAGATATTACCATTGTACTGAAATTGCAGTCGCAACACATAGGCATGCACTTAAGAAAAAAAAAAAAAAAACTTCTGGAGACTCACAAATCCCCTTTTTCAAGGTGACCGACAATGCAAACAAACTGAGTACATATTTATATACCTAAAATAATCAAAATTAAACCCAAATGTGTACCTAAGGTTTTCCAATGCTTGTCCCCTTAGTCCTTCCTCTTATGGCCAGTAGTGCCTAAACTTATTGGTACCTGTTGCAGTCCACCCTGGTCTTAAGTGGGGTACAAATAGCTGTAAAGATCTAAAGGGTAAAATGTATGTCACTGTGCATTTTGGCCTTCAAAGTCCACTCTCCATCCAGATTTAAGGAGGTATAGACAGCAAATCACTATTGTGTAAACCCGTGAGCATCAAATGACATCACTGAAAAACTGGAAGTGATATATCTGGAACTGTTCTTACCTGGAACTAGAAAAAAAAGGGGAAAGACAGGGAAAAAAGAAAGGAAAAGAATAAACAGCACCTAACCAGGAATTCAAAAAGCGGCAAACCAAACAGTGAAAGAAACATTTGTAAAAAATTTAAGCAGTATTAACCACTTGACCTCCAGAATGTTTTACCCTCTTAATGACCAGAGCATTTCTTGCTATTCAGCACTGCGCTACTTTATCTGGCAAATATGTGGTCATTCAACACTACGAAAAATTGAATTTATATCATTTTTTTCCCACACAAATAGAGCTTTCTTTTGGTGGTATTTGATCATCCCTGGGTTTTTTACTTTTTATTATATGAACGAATAAAGACCAAAAAATTACAATTTCTGTAATAAAACATATCAAATAAAGTCAAATTTCTTCAAAATGTATTCTGCTACCTGTCTTTGGTAAGGACACTATACTATCAGGGACACTAGTATAAGGCCCCTTTCACATTGAGGAGTTTTTCAGGCGGTACAGCGCTAAAAATAGCGCTGCTATCCCGCCTGAAAAACTCCTGCACTGCAGACTCAATGTGAAAGCCAGAGGGCTTTCACACTGAGGCGATGCGCTGGCGGGAGACAAAAAAATCTCCTGTCAGCAGCATCTTTGGAGCGGTGAGAGGAGCGGCATGTATACCGCTCCTTCACCGCTCCTTCCTATTGAAAACAATGGGAACCGCGGCAATACCGCCCGCAATGCGCCTCTATAGAGGCGCATTGCTGGCGGTATTAACCCTTTATCGGCCGCTAGCGGGGGTTAATACCGCACCGCTAGCGGCTGATTCCCGCGGCAATCCCGGCGGTATAGCGCCGCTATTTTTAGCGGCGATATACCGCCACCGCGGCTACAGGTCCAATGTGAAAGGGGCCTAATTCTAAACCAAAAAACAAGTTGTCAATAAATAGTAAAAAATAATAATTTCTCAGTGACAGCTGCACTCACAGTGCCCTGAAAAAGTATTCACACCCCTTGAAATTTTCCACATTTTGTAATGTTACAACCAAAAACATAAATGTATTTTATTGGGATTTTATGTGATGGACCAACACAAAGTGGCAAATAAGTATGTGAAAAGTGTGGCGTGCATTTGTATTCAGCCCCCTAGTCAATATTTTTTAGAACCACCTTTCTCTGAAATTACAGCTAAGTTTTTTTTGGGGATGTTTCTACCACTCTAGAGAGTGGCATTTTTGTCCATTCTTCCTTGCAAAAGAGCTCAACCTCTGTCAAATTGGATGGAGAATGCCTCTGAACAGCAATTTTCAAGTCTTGCCACAGATTCTCAATTGGATTTAGGTCTGGACTTTGACTGGGCCATTCTAACACATGAATATGCTTTGATCTAAACCTTTCCATTGTAGCTCTGGCTGTATGATTAGGGTCGTTGTCCTGCTGGAATGTGAACCTCTGCCCCAGTCTCAAGTCTTCTGCAGACTCCAAGACCCCTTTCACACCGAATATCTTACGAAAAATGTAGTCCGAGGAAGAATTGTACGATAATCAGATCGTTAGTACAGAGCTTTCGAGAGCCAATCGTGACAGTTCATCTGATTTTATTTTATCGGACATGCACAAAAATGTTCTCGTACGGTACCAGATCATACGATTTTCGTTTAGTCAGTACAGTTGTCGTCCGAAAATACAAATGCATTACAACACATGGCATCACGTCCGATTATCTTTTTTTTTCTTTTTGTTGTACGAGAATTTTCGTGACTTTAATAACCTATTTAATTTGTACTTGTGACTATTAAGCGAAAAAAGTCGTACGATCTGTCGTACGATATTCGGATCGTGTGTACGGGACATAACTCTTCCCGATCACATCATTTCCTGTCTCAAAATACCGCAAGATTTCACTATTAGGCTACCTGAAGCCTTCTGGGATAGATGACACCAATATCCCAGGAGTCCAAGGGAATCTCTTGATGATGTAATCGCCCAGACGGCTGGGACCAGAAGTGACGGCAAATTGTATTAAAATAAGGTATTTATTAAGAATTTAAAAAAAATTGATAATATCCATCCAACTACTGTGCTTTGTATGGGCATTATGATCAGAAGACGTTTAAAAAAAATGGGCGAAACTCTGCTTTAACTCTTCCCCAGTTTATACAATTTGGCTTTAACTTTGTAACAAAAATAAGGCGATGCAAGCTTACAAAAATGTAAGTCACATTAAAAAAAAATGTACCGTATTTATCGGTGTATACCGCGCACTATTTTGCCCTGAAAATCAGGGCAAAATCGTGGGTGTGCGGTATACGCCGATACCCGCTTTCCCGCCACGAGTTTGAATACTGCGCCGGCATATACCGAGCGCAGTACACTCGTGTATCTTCGGGCAGTCTCGGCGCCTCTCGCACTGACGTCCTGAGCGTACAGGACGTCAGCGCGAGAGTTGCCGAGCCTGCCCGACGATACACGAGTGTACTGCGCTCGGTATATGTCGGCGCAGTATTCAAACCCGGCACGGGAAACGAGCGGGGAGGACGCCGCAGAAGGACGCCGGACCCGACGAAGAGGACACCCGAAGCCGCAGACGGACGCCGGACCCGGCGCAAGACACCAAAACTGTAAGTACAAAACATCTTTTTTCCACAGGAATTCAGGCAACTTTAGGGGTGCGCGCTATACCCGCGTATACCCCGATAAATACGGTAATCTCCAAATATGCGTGCACTGAAATGTCTCCATACTTTTCATTTAAATGGAAGTTTGCTACTCTTTAAAGCGGGGGTTCACCCAAAAATTAATTTTTAACATTACATTCAGCCGAGTTGACCTAATGACAATCGGCTGTTTTTTTTCCGTACATACCTTATTTTCACCGCCGCTTCCAGGTATGTCTTCTTTGGAACTGAGCGTTCCTACCTGATTGACAGGCTTCCGACCGTCGCATACATCCCGTCACGAGTTGCCGAAAGAAGTCGAACGTCGGTGCGGCTCTATACGGCGCCTGCGCACCGACGTTCGGCTTCTTTCGGCAACTCGTGACGCGTAGTATGCGACGGTCGGAAGCCTGTCAATCAGATAGGAACGCCCAGTCCCGCAGAAGACAAACCCGGAAGCGGCGGTGAAAATAAGGTATGTACGAAAAAAAAAAAAAACAATTGTCATTAGGACAACGCGGCTGAATGTAATGTTAAAAATTTATATTTTTTTGGGGTGAACCTCCACTTTAAGGAATTATGTGGGCTTGGAATCCCTGAGCTCTGTGTCTGCTGGGATATGTAGTTCCCCTGTAGCTGCAGAAATGACATTCTTCTGCTGCGGTCTGTAATGAGTTGCACCCTGCTCGCAGTGCCTCTCTTGGAAGTCTAATATCCTACAGCTAGGAAGGAGGAGTGTTAGAGATTTGGCTACTTCTCCTCCCACTGCAAAGATTGCACTCATCAGACTGCTGGGGGGACACCCAGGAGCCCAGAGGCAGGAGATTCCATACGGTTCAGTAAGTGGGACTTCTCTATATACAAGTTTGTATGTTGCTGTTGAGTGTTGCCTCATGTGTGTCAAATCTGCAAACTTCTCTATCCTATATCCTGTTGTCTTGTGTGTTAACTTTGTGATGTGACTTGTTTACATTGTAAGCTTAGACCTGCCAGCTTCATATGGATGGAGCCTATACATGCATTAACTAGATCGGATCTCGTTCTCATTGGATCCCAAATCTCAGAGCAGCTGCTACAAAAACACATTTGTCAGATTTCCCCTTCGGATCGGTTTACTGCAATCCCACCACTCTACAAAAGCAACATTTGTGGCCTTGTTGTGGACGAGACACGATCACAATCATGGAACTTCAATTAAATTATTTGTGGTTTTATCAGCACCGATTAATAATCAATAAAACTTTTTTGGATGGAAAAGGATAAGAAAATATTTCCAAGACCATTTAATTCTGGCGGAGATTTCTTATGTCTTTTTTCTGTCCTATTTGTTATTTGCGGCTTTTTTATTGACGCACATTGTTGTGAAATATGTTGCTGCAAAAAAAGCTACAACCGAATGATTACATTTGAATTTAGATTGCACAACAGCTGCAAAGTATAAATGGGCATTTAAAGCAATCTCTCCTCCACCCAGCCAAAAGGTTCCCCCCAGACAGGATCATGTTTCAGAAAATGCGTAGACCGGTGACCAGAAGGAGGGGAATAATGTATACAGCTGCATTCACTGCTGCAAAGATATTTCCACATACTGAGTGCATTGCATAATCTCTGTAGTAACTATGTGAGGCTCTCTGTACAAATACAACACTCAAAAATCTCTGAAAATTGTTGGATGTGACAAAAAGGGTTCTGACTACACACAATGCACAACTTTATACCATGACATTATTATTATACAAGATTTATATAGCGCCAGCAGTTTACAACATGAGGGCAGACAGTACAGTTACAATACAATTTAATACAAGAGGAATCAGAGGGCCTAGACAATATCCTTATTCTTTAAAAAATAATCTATATGCATCCTCTACTTAAAGGGAGTTGTAAAGACAGAAGTTTTTTTATCTTGATGCATTAAGATAAAAAACCTTCTGTGTGTAGCAGCCTCCCTAGCACCTCCTAATTACTTACCTGAGCCCCATCTCTCTCCAGCGATGTCCACGAGTGTCTTAGCCGTCCCTCCTGATTGGCTGAGACACAGCAGTGGTGCCATTTGCTCCCGCTGCTTTCAATCAAAGTCAGTTAGCCAATCAGGAGAGAGAGGGGCGGGGCCGAACTGCCGCTCCATGTCTAAGCAGGGAGCTGGGGCTAGGCTCGGGTGCTTGCTGTGGGGGCACTCGATAGGAGAAACAGGCCAGGAGCACTGAAGAGGGTCCCGAGAAGAGGAGGATCCAGGCTGTTCTGGGCAAAACCCTTACACAGGGCTGGTAATTATAACATGTTTGTTTTTTTATTTAAAAAAAAAACACGAGATTTTAATATCTTTAGTGGTCCTGTGATTTTTTTTTTTCATTTGTTTCCTACTGTGGTTTTTTTTTCCTGCCTCCTTATAACATTGTAGTTGAATTTCAAAGTCATTACACAAATAAAGCCAAGGAAGCCGCTGGCAAAAACAATACGGATACGAAACAGCATAAATAAACAGAAGATTGCCATGCTAAAATTGCAAAAAAAAAAAAAGTCCCATAAATAACAATCATATGATATTATAAAAACGCCACATGCTTTTATCTCATTGAACGTTTTAATTATTTAACTGTTTATCCTCTCAAGACTGTCCCCATCAGCGCTTTCAATTGTAATTGCTTCTGAATTTTTTATTTTTTTATTTTTTTCTGTTCTGAATTCTATTTTACTTGTATTCACACCCCTCCTGGTGTTCTCATCCACACAGCTGCTCTTTTGGGTTCTCAGTGCAATAGATGTCGCACTTTCCTGGCGCCAGACTGTTTTTGTCTGTCCATAAATATTACTGTAGCAAAGGGGGTAATCCACAAAGATCAGGCGTAACGTAAATTTTCCCATTTAAGTTACACTGCCTTAAAATTTCTACCTAAGTGCCCAATCCACAAAGCACTTACCTAGAAATTTTTGGCTGTGTAACTTAAATTCCGCCGGCGCAAGGCGTTCCTCTTTTCATGGGGGCGATTCCCATTTAAATTAGGCGCGCTCCCGCGCCGGCCGTACTGCGCATGCTCGTGACGTCATTTTCCCGATGTGCATAGTGCGAAATTACGTTATGCCGAGCTTTGTGTATCGCAAGGGGCCAATAAAGTTGCGTCGGGAAAAAAAAAAGATACGGCGAAAAAAAAAAATTCAAAACAAAAAAAAAATCGCGTCGCTGGACAGAAGGGTCTGTTTTTACAAGGTGTAAACAGTTTACACTTTGTTAAAGCAGCCCTAATTTTGCGTTTGCAAACTAAAACTTACGGAGAAAAAACGAAGCGTAAAAGCTTTGTGGATCTCCGTAAGTCCTAATTTGCATACCCGAGGCGGCATTTCGACACGAAATGCCCCCAGCGGCGGATGCGGTACTGCATCCTAAGATCCGGCAGTGTAAGTCCCTTACACATGTCGGATCTTCTGCCTAACTATGTGAAACTGATTCTGTGGATCAGTTCCATAGTTAGAAACAGGGATACGACGGCATAACAGCAGTTACGCCGGCGTATCCTTTTTGAGGATCTGGCCCAAAGTCTTTAGCCTCTTCCAGTCTAATGAGAACCTCCTAAGGCCAAAGATAGCTGACATCCTTCAATATGTAGTGAGTTGTGAGGCATAGTGGGTGCAAAGATGGTGAAAGTCATTGGGCACCAGACACTTCTTGGATGTAAAAGAGGTTTTATTTCTCTTAACAGTCCGTTTTTGTATTTTTGGGGGAAGAGGGTTAGCTGATGGCTTTTAATAAACATACACTTACCTGCTCTGCCGTCCAGCGCCGCGCCGCACGGAGCTCCGCTCCTCTCCCCCCCTCTCCGTCGGCGTCTCCATCCTAACTGTGGGCACCCGGCCGTGACAGCTTTCGGCTTCACGGCCGGGCACTCACTGCGCATGCGCGATCGGCGCTGCGCCATCTGATTGGACAGGCGATCGCCTGGGACCTGTCACGTGTCCCAGGCGATCGCCTACAGGAGGGGCTGCCAAAAGGCGATTAGACTATTCGCCTTTGCAGCCCCTCGGCGGAAGGAGGAAGTGGGACAGGAAGTCCCACTCCTCCTGAAGCCCCCACTCCCTCCCCCCCCAAAAAAAATGACATGTCAAATGTGGCATATAAGGGGGCGAGGAGTGGATTAAGCGGAAGTTCCACTTTTGGGTGGAACTCCGCTTTAAAGGGTCACTAAAGGAATTTTTTTTTTCTAGCTAAATAGCTTCCTTTACCTTACTGCAGTACTGGTTTCATGTCCTCATTGTTCGTTTTTGCTTTGAAGTAGCTGTAATTCTGCTGTGATCTCCACACTTCCTGGTTGCCTGTTTCCTTATAACCATGGTACTGGGAGATTTTCACGGTGGTCTAAGCTGTCATTACTGTGTGTCTAAAACTCCTCAGAACCAATCAGATTCATTTTAAAAACAAAACACTGCCCTGGATTTGTTGTTTTTGTTCTGTGAGTCTTCCCGACTCACCTCTCACCCGGAACTTCATGTATGTACCTTTAAAACCGAACGTGAAACTAGAGGCACATTATATGATAGATTAAATTCAATTTGTAATCATTTTTAAAAGGAATCGGTTAACTTTTATGTCTCTATACCCTGTAAACAGTCATTTCAGCAAAAAAATGTTTTCCTTTAGTGACCCTTTAAGTAGTTGTGGATTCAATTGGCAGACTTTATGACTTCAATAGGAGGTCAGCCGTGCAGGAAAAGGCCCCAGCAAGGCGCCACATCTGCACATGCAGGAATGCTCCTGTGGCAACACAAACGTAACAGTTCCTTCACTTTCACTACAACTGCTTCTTGTAGTTCTTCCACACTGAGCTCCCAGTCTCTCACTAGACCCACTGATTTACTGACTCTGAATCCCTTGAGCTCCTCCAATCTTTGCGGTGGTATCTCCCTCAAGCGTCACCCCCTCACTTCCCTGCTGGGTTCCTAGCTTAGCTCTCCAGATACTTCACAAGCTTCACCCCTGCTGACCGGCTCCGTCCCTGGCTTGACACACAAGGTTGCTCTGCAAACGTCACCTCCGCTGGTTGGGTGCCTGACTTGATCACCGCCTGAAGCCAACAACTACATTGTTGGCTTCACCTCCTTCCTATTCTAAGGCCCCTTTCACACAGTCGGACCTTTCAGGTCAGCCTGTCAGTTTTGTCGGCGGACCTGAACGGCCACTCCATGCAATCCTATGGATGTCAGCGGAGACATGACCCGATCCGCCAAAATCAGACGTATGGCGATACGACCCTATCCATAAAAAAGGGACGCTGTCCGTTTTTATTGGATCTCTCCATAGGAAACAGCGGCACTGTACAAGCCCCTCCCACTCAGTGAGCAGAGAGGGACTTGCTATCCGCCGGCTCAGTGGAGAGATCTCCCGCCTCGTGTGAAAGTAGCTTTAGACATAGGCAGGAAGGGTGGGACATGGCCTGTGACTGGCAGAAATCCACCCACACCATGTCATTGACACAAAATAATAAAGATTTGATTTCAATTTTATATTTATATGACAATTTAAACCAGTTTATTGATATTATTTATTTTTACTCTGTATTCCAAAGGCTGTTATTTATTTTTCACACTGGAAACGCCTATAGCGGAGCGTTAAAATAGCGGTAAAACACTGCAGTTTTACCATGTTTTTACCGCGATTTTACAGCGTTTTCAATTCATTTCAATGGAGGGGGCGTTTTTAGAGAGTTTTATGAGCGTTTTAATAGCGCTATTTTTGCCGCGAAAACGCAGCAAAAACACACCAGTGTGAAAGGGCTCTAACATGTGACCAGCAGCAGAGGACTAGAAGCTCCCCTGCTTATGTTTCCTTGCACACAGGCTGCGGAAGATCTGGATTATGTGACAGCTGTATATCGATTAGGAAAAAGGTACTTGGATTTTTTTAAATTAAAAAAATTACAGTGCCATCATCCACATACATAAATAAAAGGGACATTGTAAATTAAACAGTGTGATCTGGCTGCTGACCTGTCTGAATTGTATTTTTTAGTGTGATCATTGACGAAAGCGCTGATCAGTGTTGCTGACAGCAGAGGAGTCCCATTTTCAGAATACAATAGCTCGCGGGGGGGGGGGGGGTCTATTGTTTTTTTTATTGTTTAATCAGCCCACTGGCTCTGCTTTGTGAAGATCCCCAAACATTTACTTCCTTGGTTTCTGTGACATGTATTCACTATGTCCTGTGAGTAGTCACTGCTGTGTCACACATTTCACAGAGCCTGACTTCTGATCTACAGAGGTGCTGAGAGCAGGGGTTTCGGGAGGCACAGTCAGTACAGGAATCACTGCTTGCAGGTAGCAAGGTACCATGGGATATATAGTCCTTAGAAATGGAAAGTAAACAGCAGAGGAGAAGCTGCAAAGCATGCTGGGAATAACGGAAGTTGCGGGAAGAGATATCAGCAGACAGGCAACACTCGCAACACAAAAGGAGTTTTTAAAGTAAGCCTTTAATTGTCAATTATAACCATTGTTATTACAATGCTGTGACCAGAGGACTCCTTTAAGAATACATAATTGAATAGATTTTTTTTTTTTTTAGGGTTTAGTGTCACTTTAAATTAATCTGCCTTGGAGCAGCTGGCACGTATGCAATGCACACATACTTATTGAGTGCACGTGTATGTGTGTGTTTATACATACACACACTTATCAGAGAAAACTCGCTCAATTCCTTGCAGATACCAAACTCAGAGGCTCTGAGCGCACTACTTCTCCTTCCCCTCTAGAGTTTATCTCTTATTATTATTATTATTATTATTATTATTATTATTATTACTACTACAGGTATTTAATTTACGCAGTGCTCTACATATATATTGTATATTTACATCAGTCCCTGCCCTCAAGGAGCTTACAATCTAAGGTCCCTAACTCACATTCATACTGTAGCACCCTCTACCTGTAGGTAGGTAGGTAGGTGCTAGAGTAGTGTTTGTGTTTTTGCTGCCAGTGCAGGTAAATTTGGGCTAGCTCTTTTTTTATTTAAGGGCAGGGGAGTGGTGTAGTGTAGCAGCAGGAGACTGACATATGCTTTAGCTCTCTGGCGCCTCCTCTGTTTCCAGTGAGAAGGTTCTGGAAAAGAGACAGGGCTGGGGTTTGGAGTGGCATGGGGTGTATTTGGGAGCCCTGACCAATCCCCAAATAGGATTGGCAGGGGACAGGCCTCCTATATATACCCATGGTCAGCCTGCTGGGAGAGGAGTTGTCGGAAGTTCTGTCCTCTTCTCTGCTGCCAACTACCGAGACAAGGTGGGGGCAGAAACAAAAGAGGGGACTGCATTTGCAGAAGAGGGCCACATGAAATGACCTGGAGAGCGAGATTTGGCCCATGGGCTTTGTGGCCCATGGAATCTGGAGGACCAGACTGGTGTCTCAAGCCTTTGGTCTTTCAGAACTCCTACAGCTAATATCTTCCCTCTACACAAGTTAGGCATTCCTGAAAGGTTCTGGACCTCACCGGAGTGTGCCAGACTATTCCCCTTTGAGAGAGAATGTAACCCACCTGAACAGAAAAAAATTAACAATCGTAGAGACCTTACTTTCTTTTTAGGATTCTACTGACAAACAGTTGGAATCAATCAAATTCTTGCATGGGATTGTTTTTCATACAGATTTGCAGAGAATTTTGGTAAAGTTGCTGGAATGCTGATGCAACATTCAGGGAGCTCCTGACTGGCTTGGCCTTCAAGGGACATTGTCTTTTTGAATCTACCCTTGAAACCATTGTCCAGAATACCAAGGTAGGCCAGAATGTGCACCTGTCTCAGCTTAAGATGTCCAAGGAGAGTTTGGCTGAACCTCACCCTTCTCCTTCAACTTCTGAAGCAGGTGCTCCCAGACCCTCAAAGTCTGACTTTCAGACAGCCCACAGGACTAGAAAGTCATCTTTGAAATCTTCAACATGAAAGTTTGCCCCTCAGTTCTACAAGTGGGTGGCAGGTTGTTAATCCTTGCGGGTCCTTGGGTTGTTTGCCCTCTTTGCATTTAGGAGCAGAGAGTGCCCATTATGCTCCCAAGCTTATCTCCAGCCTTTGAGGCTCTCTTCAGCTGCTCACTATCTACTTCTCTTTGGCACTGCACAAAAAATACCTTCCACAGTCCTCTTGGACTCCAGTTCCTGTGTCAGCTAAACCTCGAGTTGTGTGCCATCCAGGCCACCATTCTCTTTCTCAGAGTTTTTTTGCTTGGGGCATGAAAGACTTACAGTGGTACCTGGTACCCCATATGTCATCCCCCCCCCCTTGTTTAGAGGGACCCTCTGACATGTTGGATCAACCGGAACCAACTTTAAATGTCCTTCATTCACCCATGTAAACCTGATGCCTCTCGAAGCATTAAAACGTGAAAATAAGTAAACCACAAAATCCTGTGCATGCACAATAAAAATGTATCGGTGCGCAACTGTCAAACTTATGAACCGTGTCTATTGAAAACAAAAGTTCCCAACACAATGATAAACATGCAACTATATCATAGAATGGAATAGCATAGAACAGAATTAATTAGAATAGAAAATAAAGGAATCAAATAGAAAATAATAGAAACTAAAAGGAATTTAATAGAATAGAAAAGAATACAATAAAAATAGAATAAAACTGAATAGAATAGCATGAAATAGAAAATAAAAGAATAGAATAGCATATAACAGAATAGAAAATAAAGGAATGAAATGGAAAAGAGTTGAATAGAATATTTGAAGACGGCTATATTTTTTTTATTCTTACATAGTTGCATAGTAGATGAGGTTAAAAAGTCCAACCTATGTGTGCGATTACATTGTATATCCCTGTATGTTGCGATCGTTCAGGTGCTTCTCTAATAGGTTTTTGAAACTATCGATTCCTCTTCCTCCTCCTCCTCCTCCTCCTCCTCCCCCCTTAGGGTGTACTCACTTTTGTTTCCAGCGGTTTAGACATTAATGGCTGTGTGTTGAGTTATTTTGAGGGGACAGAAGATTTACACTGTTATACAAGCTGTACACTCACTACTTTACATTGCAGCAAAGTGTAATTTCTTCAGTGTTGTCACATGAAAAGATATAATAAAATATTTACAAAAATGTGATGGGTGTACTCACTTTTGTCAGATACTGTATAGAGCTTTGTTTTTTTTATCTTGAAATTTTGACCTAATGACTGTGGGAATCAGGTTGGTACAGATGATGCATTTAATACTCGTAGATAGCAGTAATTGTAATATGTGTAGTCAACTTTAGACTTCTTCTTTTTTTTTGATTTTTTTATGGACTGTTTAAATTAAAAGATCTGCCTCATTGATAGATGTTATGTCTGAAGTCTCCTAAATCTGTTAAATATTTATCTTCCCATCAGGTCTTTCTTGTCTATTCTCTTCTGTCAGTTACATGATGCTGGCAGCGCTGTTCTTGCTGAGCGCCGTGCTGTTGTGCCTCCTTCTTTTTGTGGTTTGGAAAGTACGTACAAATGGCGAGTGGGCACTCTGGTGGCACGACAACTACTTGGAAAGGTTAAAGGACTTTGTGACCGGCACCACGCGACCTGTTAGGATTCTGCAATTCGTACAGCGCTGTGCCACGCATGGGGATGCCCTCAGTGTCATTTCTGCCATCGACTCTTTTTGCAGCAAGGTTGAGTGGGCCATGAACGTTGGAGACAAAAAGGGTAAGCAAGTGGAGATGGTCATGTGATGGTACAGCCTGACTTTCCCTAATCTTCATTTTATATGTTGTTAGCCTTTCAACAGGAGGGTCTACTAGACTGAGCAAAATGACTGGCTAAAATCATGATCAGTAGTTGACAGGTTGCTGATCATAGCCATTCATTCATAATGTGAGTGCACATCACTACCACGGTGCACTTCCAGCCGGAGGGAGGATCCGATGTTCAGGATCCTCAGTACTGATTATTCTGTTATTCATTCATAACTGAAGCAATAGATTGCTATCACCCAGTTTGTAATTGAACATGGAAGTGCTCCGTACAGAGCTTTTCTGTATTCAGTGTAGTGAGTGCTGGGGCTGCAGTGGAGAAGACTTATGCCCCGTACACACGGTCGGACTTTTGACCGGCCAAAATCACATGTTCTCTATCTAAACTCCAATGAAATTCCTTGGAATTTCTGCTGAAAAAAGTCCGATGGGGCATAGACACGGTCGGAATTTCCGATAAAAAAAAGTCTGTCTGACTTTTTCCATCGGAAATTCCGATTGTGTGTACGGGGCATAAGGACTGTGTCTTCAATCTCTCTCTCTTATCTTTGCCTTACCCACTTAAGGACCGCCGCACGACGATATACGTTGACAGAATGGCACGGCTGGGCATAAGGGCGTACATGTATGTCCGCGACTCGGTTCGGAGCTACGTGACCGCGCCATCGAGAACAGCGATCAGTGGCCTGTCACGCCAAGCCACGCCCCCTAACAGTTACAAGCACTCCCTAGGTCACACTAAACCCCTTCAGCGCCCCCTACAGGTTATCCCCTATACTGCCAGTGTCATTTTTACAGTAATCAGTGCATTTTTATAGCACTGATCGCTGTAAAAATGACAATGGTGCCAAAATGGTGTCAAAAGTGTCCATAATGATCTCCGCCATAACTAGTAAAAAAAATATATATATTATTAAAAATGCCATAAAACTATCCCCTATTTTGTAGATGCTATAACGTTTGCGCAAACCAATCAAACACGTATTGCGATATTTTTGGTATAACAAAATGTAGAAGAATACGTGGCGGACTAAACTGTGGAAAAATATTTTTTTATATATTTATTATAGCAAAAAGTCAAATATTGAATTATTTTCAAAATTGTTGCTCTATTTTTGTTTATAGCGCAAAAAATACCACCAAAAGAAAGCTCTATTTCCCAACACCCCCAGACAGTACTGTGAAATAAAAAAAATAGAATAAATAATTAATAAAAAAAGAAATACGACCTTATTCACCTGACAAATGGCAGTTCAATACTAAGAAAGAGCATATATATGGAGCCTCGGGTAATGCTGCTCTAGGTGAGTGACCAAATCTCACCATGTTGTGAACTGGAATCCAGGATGCTGCACAGCTCACCTGTGAGATTCAGTAATATGGGAAAAAAAATGTGGAATGTTGCTGCACTCCTGGGTATCTTTATTGAAGCATTAAAATGACATCACAGGTATGACAGGAACATTAAAAGGTGATGCGTTTTGTACTAAATTCAGCGCTCACTTAAACCTCATATACACATACATCCAGGGACGGATTTGCTCTCCCTGCCGCCCCAAGGCCAGGTTCCACAATGCACCCCCTCCTCCCTGCCAACCGAACCCCCCCCCCCCTAAATCAACGGAGAATGTGCGGCACAGTTAGTTCAAATATGTTTTGTTTGTTTTTTTACTTTTTTTTATCACTTTTTTATTTTATTTTATTTATCTGTAGCTTGTCGCTTACTTTTTAGAATTTTTGTATAATTTTCTTATTTTTCTTATTCTTTCCTTTTTTATTTTATTAATTTAATTTAATTATTATTTCTTATTTATTTATTTGTTATCAATTTTTTTTCACTTAACTTTTTTGCTATGGAAAGGGGGGGGGTTATGCATACGCATAGGTGGGACTTTGAGTGAGGCACATGTCTGTGCTTCCATCCCTAGTACAAAAATAGAGCAAGGAGGTTGGGACTTTAAATGAAGTTCACGACAGGGTGGGAGTGCAAAAGGAAAACATGTTTATTAACATGCAAAACAAAGTGTGATATACTCACAGAGTCATAGGGGCTGAGCATGTAAACATAGCAGTAGGGGACAATAAAGATACATGGTAATGTCAACCAGGAACTTCATGACATATGGGTATACATATGAACCATGGACACAGGGACATACAATGCCATCAAAAATTTATACAATACAGTATGAAAAACAACAAACAGCTTCCCATGAGTGGGGGATAAGCACACCAGTTTCCTTGAGTGACACAATGCGATTAAAAGACTTGAGGTAGAGATTGTAGATAAAAATTGTAGATACAAGTGGCTATTGACTCAGATATGGAGTGGGGTGGCATCCTTGAATTGCTATCACACCGGAGAAAAACATTTCCTGTGTGATAGCAATTGGAGGTGACATGTTCTCTTTATTGACCCTGTCACCTCCAAAACAGGAGCCCTAGCACTTTGCTAGAACTCCTGTCACAGCTGAGATGGGAAGAGCACAGCTCTCCCCTCTCACTTCATACATCGGCAGCAGGGACAGGAGACAGACTCGGTGGCCGGGGGGAGGACGGAGTCCCGAAGACAGAGCCAGCAGAGAGAGGTATGTGGGGTGGAGAGGGGAGGACGGACGGGAGCACACATTTTACAAGTGATTTCGGCGACATCGCCGCAATCACTTGTTAACGAGCAAGCGGATTCCCCCATAACTTACCACCCTTAACTGTATGTTCCGGGCGTCGGGGGACTCCATGCCACTGCCGCCCCTTGGAGCCCTGCCGCCCCAAGGCCTGGCCTCAGTGGCCTTGTGGGAAATCCAGGCTTGCATACATCGCATGAAAAAGAAAGAAATATATATAATGTGGTTTGCGTGACCGCTGCATTTAACGCAAAATGTGCCACCTTTTAATGTTCCTGTCATACCTGTGATGTCATTTTAATGCTTCAATAAACATACCAAGGAGTGCAGCAATATTCCGCATTTGTGCATGTAACTGTATGCATACTGGTGTGTAAAAATCATAAGCAGGCTGACAGATGCCATGGCTGTATGCATGTAACCATACATCCAAGCTCTTGCATGCGTACAGAGACAGATGAGCAGCTCTGGCTGGAATCGAACTGCGCCCAGGGTCGCTTATAGGAATAAATAGCAAAAAAAAAACATTGTCAGGCTTTGTAATCTCTCCAACAGGAATGCAGACGGCAATAAAAATGTGAGCCCTGTCTGTCGTATCTATAAAAACATTATGGCTGAGTTGAGCTTTATTGGAGATGGAAGGAAAGTGACAAAAAAGGGTAAACGCTTACAGAGATGAATACAGTAATGTACTCCTTTAGCGTTTATTACTTACTCAAAGCTGGGAATCTATCTCCTAGTATATCTAATTCTCCCATCTAATGCCATTGCACAACTTCTGGAGGTGGTACTGATTTGGTTGGCAGACACATGTATGACTCTGCAGAGGCATGCTCTGCCCGAAGCAAGAGCCTTTTCCGGAGTTTGAACAAAAACTTACATTTAGCCTTGCAAGTCTCAAATGTCAAATAGGGCTGCAACTACCGATTTATTTTTATAATCGATTAGTTGGCCGATTATTGTTTCGATTAATCGGATAATAGCCTTAAAAAAAAAATAGCATTTTTACATTTTTTTGGGCCAATTTGTTGTTGGGCAGATTACAAAACACAAAATGACGCAAAAACGCATTACATGCTTTTCTGCAGCTTCTCCATTGAAGTATATTGAACCAAAAAAAAAAAATAGCACCGTTTTGCGTTTAAAAATTCCTGTCCGTTTCCAAATCCGCAGCAGCTGAAAAAAAATCATGGATGTGAACGTGTCAAATAGGAAAACATGTAAATGAACTAGAGGTGCACCGAAATGGAAATTTCAGAACCGAAACGAAACCGAAATAAAAAAAGTCAGGCCGAAACCGAAAATTACTTTTCTTTTTTCCCCCTATTTCATATTTTTTTAAATAATTGTATGTATTACATGAGACATTTTAATTAGCTTCATTGATTTAAAATAACCAGAATTGAGAAGCTCCAAGTCAATATAATAAATGTATTACCTCAGTTACTATGACCAGTGGTGGCAGACAGTACATTTACCCCCCCCCCCCCCCGCCATGCTGCATATTAAGATCATCAAAATGACAGTCACAGTTCATAATCTGCATACATCAAACTGCACTGTAGTCAGATGGCTGCATAACATTCCCTATGCATCTCAGCCTAATATGCCTTAGTAGTGTTTGTGTCTTAATCTTACTTGTTGAACTTGCTGGCAATGGTGGTGGCACTGACTGTATCGTCTGTATCGTCGTTCTTGTTCCTCCTCGGCGGCGCTGGCTCCGCCTCCTCTTGGAACTTGAACAGCTGCTCTCCTCGGGCTCAGCTCC
Source organism: Rana temporaria (assembly GCF_905171775.1). Lineage (NCBI taxonomy): Eukaryota > Metazoa > Chordata > Amphibia > Anura > Ranidae > Rana > Rana temporaria. Next base: position 131,796,600 of record NC_053497.1, read on the forward strand.
TCCCATGCTCCTCCTCTCATCCCCTCCCGCCTACGGCCATGACCCCCTGAGATACGTCACGCCGCTGGGAGGGGAGCAGGGCCGCTCTAAACATAGGAGGAGCCGGAGGGAAGTGTTGGTGGCACTGGCAGCCGCAGCGTGATGGCTCTTGGCTGACGCCACCGCTGAGTACGTGCAGATTGCGCAGGTAAATAAATACTGAACCCAGAGAAACACTGACATTGACAGTGATTGACAGCCGGCCGGCCCACTGCCGATCAGCCCACCGGGAATCTCCCGATGGCCAGTCCATCGCTGGCCCTGAGTGGAGGTGGGTCATTATCGGCAATTCTTTCGTTGTTTCTGCATTTCCCCAAAACAGCTATTTTCGGGCCGATATGTATCGTTCGCCGATATATTTGTGCAGGTGTGACCCCGACCTGAGATGTTTAGTAACATAATGGGGTTAAAAAAACAAAAATAAGTACAAAAAGAGCAAATAATCGCTTCTGTAAGGGGTTAATTTTTTTACTGTGGGACAGTGAAAGTAATATTTACAGTAGCGATTTGCTTTTTTGTACTATAAAGGGACAATTTTAGTTTTTTTAACCCCATTATGTTACTGCCGGATTAATCTATTACGAAAATTGTAATCGATTAATTTCATTATCGATTAGTTGTTTTCGGCCCTAATGTCAAAGTAAATCTGTGCCATGCAGTTGTCAAAAAGGAAGTTGTGCCCAATAAATTGTATCTTTCCCCATTACTAACTTATCATGCCTTGTTCTACACTGTGTCTCTGTACGAGGTGGTCCATTTTGGTAGAGGTGGTCCATTTTTTCCTCGTGTCAGACCCTCCAGCATACAGAACAGTGAGCAACACAGTAGTGACATCACCAAATTACCCCAAATGTCCTGAGACAAGCAGTCACAGGCAACAGTGCCTTGGATCTCACACTGTAAATATACAGCTATGAGGATAAATGCCCAGGAGACATTAGAAGGCATACTCGCATACCAGGAAGGGCCTACTATATTTTTTTTTTTAGGAAGAATTAAGGACAAAAGACAAATTGACATTTCTAGATGTTCCCTGTTGATTTCAGGTCCAATTTACCTGTTGCCCAGCCCACTCGCTATTACCTGCCTTCCCTGTACTTCTTCACCACTATCTGGCTGAAAGGGTCCAAGATACTTAGCCTACTGTTATCTCCAATTCGGGGATGTTATAGTGTTACTAAACCCAGGACCCTGCATTCACTATATCTGGTCTCCCACAGTACACAGAAATGCAATTATTTTAGTAAATATAAACTGCTAAATACCTTTTCTCATGAGCAGTATATAGCAGTCTTGTGACTTCTATCAGTGCCTGGTTAAAGTTTGTAGGAGAGGTTTTCATACTGCAATGGCTGTCCTATCAGGATCCAGGACCCTGACCCTCTGTCTGGACAGTGCTGATTGGCCCTGTGCTAATCACATGCACTGTCCCAAGAAAAAAAAAAATTCTCTAGCAATACACACAAATCTGAGCATGTGCAGCCTGACTCCAGTATCTGTCTTATCCAGACCTATTCTGGAGTCAGTGGAAAAAGGGGAGGATCTGTGTATAAAGGCTCAAACAGCCTTTTTACACAATGCAGAGGATTAACCTCTTTGGTTCCATGGTGAGTATAAGAAGCATGCTTTACTGCATATCCAGACTGGTTTTACTGTTGTGGGTCTAGTAACACTTTAGGGACCCTCTCCCCATCGACTTGTCACACCCCGAGTGACCAATCACTGGACCCTGCATTTGGAAGGAAGGGGAAGAGACCCCAATGCTCCCCTTAGTTATAAGTACCAGTTATGTCTCCTGGACACTAAACAGAGCAGTGGGGGTGGGGGGGGATGTGAAGGATGTAAAGTTAAGTGAGCCTGTTGTTTTTCTGTACACAGGATTAATTTAATGGCTATTTTTTTTTTTATATCAGGAGAAATCCTGGATGCTGTTATTCTGGAGACCCGTCCTCGCTGTGTGCTAGAACTGGGCACATATTGTGGTTACTCTGCGGTGCGGATCGCTAGGTTGCTGCCTCCTGGTGCACGGCTTGTTACCATAGAGATGAATCCACACTATGCCCAGGTGGCCAAAGAAGTGATTCGGCACGCAGGGTTGGAAGCACAGGTGGGTCACACCTTTCTTAAAGGGAATGTTTAGTGGTTTTCTGTATGATTTTTTCTTTTTTTTATAAATATTATTTTAAGTATTTTTACATGTCTCATTGCCTACTACTGTAAAAAGAGTGTTGCTCACACATTTCAGTAGCTCAAGCTGAAATTTACAAACCCAATTACTGAGTTTGAGCAATTAATCAATATGAGGGTTCATTCTTTAAAAAAAAAAAAAAAAGCCTATAGAAATGGAAATTGGGAATGAGAAGGAGCAGATAATACATTTTTGTACTCCTAGAATAGCATCGCTTCCTACATGTATACTCTTTTCCAGCCAGTAGTGAGCTAGTTAGTAGTGAGTATGCTGGGGATGCATACTTTAAAAGAAACTTGTGCTTTGTCCAGGCAGTACACTTGCTTTAGTGTCCCCTCTCCTCACTTGCAGAAAATATTTCCCCTTTCTTTTTTTCCATGCCAAACCTTTCAGTGGCAAAAAAACAAAAAACAAAAACCAGCTAAAACTATGGAAATGTATGTGACTCCACATGACAGTGCTGGTTCTTGGTAATTGGCCCAGCACTGCCACATACACATAGGAGTCCTCATCCAACTAACTAAGTTGTAACCATTGCCTACTCTTTGAAAAATTAAAAGGCATAAAAATCTTATGCCGCGTACACACGATTGGAAATTCCGACAACAAATGTTCTATGTGGGCGTTTAGTCAGAAATTCCGACCGTGTGTAGGCTCCATCGGACATTTGCTGTCGGAATTTCCGACCACAAAAATTTAAGAGCTGGTTCTCAAATTTTCCAACAACAAAAGTTCTTTTCGGAAATTCTGATCGTCTGTATGCAATTCCGACGCACACAAATTCTACACATGCTCGGAATCATTGAACTTAATTTTTCTCGGCTCGTCGTAGTGTTGTACGTGACCGCGTCCTTGACGTTCGGAATTTCCGACAAGATTTGTGTGACCGTGTGTATGCAACACAAGTTTGAGCCAAAATTCCGTCTGAAAAAAAATCCACAGGTTTGTTGTCGGAATTTCCGGTCGTGGGTACATGGCATTAGGCTAGAGCAGGGATATGCAATTAGCAGACCTCCAGCTGTTGCCAAACTACAAGTTCCATGAGGCATAGCGAGATTCTGACAGCATCAAGCATGACACCCAGAGGCAGAGGCATGATGGGACTTGTAGTTTGGCAACAGCTGGAGGTTCGCTAATTGCATATCCCTGGGCTAGAGTTAGGGCTCTTTTACACGGGCGCACCGTTCAGGTCCGCCTGCCAGTTTTTTCGGCGGACCTGAACGGGTGCTCCGTGCTCCTCTATGGAGCCGCGGATGTCAGCGGTGACATCCGATCCGCCAAAGTGTGACGGAGGAAAAACCTACTTTTCCATCCGTCTGGCGGATCGGATCAGGTGAACACGGACAGACGGTCCGTGTTCGTCAGATCCCCCCATAGGGGAGAGCGGAGAAAAGACAGGGCCCTGTCATCCGCCGGCTCAGCGGGGATCAACGGAGCGATCCCCGCTGGACAAGCAGAGGTTCACGGGGCGGATCATTGCTGATCCGCCCCGTGTGAAAGGGACCTTACATATTAATTGAAAATCCATCTTTATAGAGATGCATTGAAAATAAATAGTATAATGTATAGATAACTTTTAATTGTCAAGGACACATTTGGTGCTGTCTTGTAATAACATATATATTTTCTTTTGTTCACCAAACCCGATTTGCCATCCTACCTATCCTTGTAGATGCCCCTTGTCCCCGATTACCCAGTGCCCTCCGGCGTCTCCTCTTCCTGTTCTCAGGCCGAGCAGACAGCCAGCAACACAACCCTCCCACCTAGTTCAAACCAGCTCAGGTGGCGTTTGCAGGAAGCTCTTCTATACACCACATTGCAGTGCCTGCAGCTGCCCCTGCAACTTTTTTCTCGCACTTCCCAAAACCCGTTTACATCATCATCTTCACTACCAACTCGGAAAGAAACTACGGAAAGGCAACCTGCTGCCCAAACCTGCAAGGTGAGACCTTTTCTCTCAATATTCAGTCAGGTTGTAGAGGGGGGCCTGCGAAGTGGAGACCTGTATTGCCGGTGTTCTGCCGAATAAGTTCCACCCGGCGGATAAGGACCCCCTTGAGCAGGCGTGGCGCTGAGTCTCCGAAAATAGCCGAACATGTAGAGCTGAGAGTCAGCTCTACATGGCGCATGCGCAATGACTATCGCATATGCTGCACGCTCCAAATGTTAGTGCTACTCTGCAAGGGGTGGGGGTGATTTTAACAATAAAGTACGCGTCTTAGCGGGGCGTGTTGTCCATCTGAGTTAAATGTGCAAATCCGCCCATGAACATTGCCATTGCAAAACCTACCCCGCTAAGACGTGTACTTTATTGTTAAAATCACCCCCGCCCCTTGCAGATTAGCACTAGCATTGGGAGCGTGCGGCATATATGATAGTCATTGCGCATGCGCCGTGTAGAGCTGACTCTCAGCTCTACATGTTCGACTTGGAGACTCCGCGCCGCGCCTGCACAGTACAAGGGGGCTCGGTTGAGAGATTCAGACAAAGAAAACAAAGAAAAAAAACATTTAGAAGGAAAAGGTAAGTGAACCAACAATGCACTAGCTTAAAGGAACCTATTTAGAAAATAAAAAATGAACCTTTACAACACGTTAAGCACGGTTGGATATTGGATGGTCGTTTTAACCCCTTGTGTGGTTTAAAAAGCGTCTGAGCCAAACACGAAAGTTGGAGGCATTGCAAGCTGGTGAGTGCGGTTTTAAAGGGAGAGGAGTCACTTGCACGTTGGTGTGGTGGATGAGATAAGAAAATTCAACACTGAAATTTCTAACTGGAATTTTTCACTAGAATTTTTTATGGACTATTATTTTTTCACTGGGTGATATTTATGATAATATTCACGTTATAATATATTGTATACACTGTTGTTATTAACAATTCGTTATAATATATGTGTCACTGAGCGCCACTATTTTTTCCTGTTTTTTCAATTGTTTTTTTAAATATTTACACATTTATAGCTTTTTAAGTGGCAGCCTCTTCCATTTCTTTTTTTCATAGGCGCAGTGGTGGTATTTAGTATTAGGGGCGGATACATACTGATTATCAACCGTTCTTTTATGTTTTTGTGCATGCCTAATTTCAATGAGCCTACTTAACTACTTGCCGACCAGCCGCCGTATAACTGTTATACGGCGGCAGGTTGGCTCGGCTGCGCGAGATCACGTAGCTGTACGTCATCTCGCGTTTCAGCCAATAGGGGCGCACGTCCCCCGCTCACCCATGGTGCCGGCGTGCGTGATCACCGCCGGGCACCCGCGATCGCTCGTTACAGAGCGAGAACTGGGAGCTGTGTGTGTAAACACCAGGGCTCAAGTCCTGCGGGAACGCGTGGGAACGGAGTTCCTGCACTTTTTTCACAGCAGGAACTCCGTTCCCTTTGCAGGACTAGAGCAGCCGAGCCGCCCGAGCCAATCATTCATTAAGCGGCGATGCCCAGCTCGAGTCACTGTCAGGGGCAGGCAAACCAAAGTAATCCTTTATGTTACTGGCTGCTTCCTGTATATGGATTCATCGGGTAGTGTGCGGGTATTCCGTCACTTTCTCGATGCCGCAATGTCTCCTGGGAGCTTTTGTCATTGTTCCAAGGAGACATTGCGGAGGTCTGCCGCGAGTAATCGCGGGATTTAAAAATAACTTGCTTCTGTAAGTAACATAAAGAAATACTAAGGTACAGTGTATCGAAAAAAAACATGCGGTTTAGTAATTATGCATATGAGCGTATCTTTTTTTTTTTTTTGGTGAGGGAGTGGATCTTGGTTGGCAGTTCCCACACTTTTTTCCTCAGGACTTGACCCCTGGTAAACACACAGCTCCCGGTCCTGTCAGGGGGAGAAATGCCTGATCCAAACACGAAAGTTGGAGGCATTCATACAATGTATGAACAGCGATCTGTCATTTCCCCTAGACAGTCCCACCCCCCCTTTAGTTAAAACACACCCATGGAACATAATTGACCCCTTCCTCGCCCCCTAGTGTTAACCCCTTCCCTGCCAGTGGCATTTTTATAGCAATCAATGCATTTTTATAGCACCGATCGCTATAAAAATGCCAATGGTCCCAAAAATGTGTCAAAAGTGTCCGAAGTGTCCGCCATAAGGTCGCAGTACTAATAAAAATCGCTAAAAAATGTTTTACTAGTAAAAAAAAAACATTAATAAAAATGCCATAAAACGATGCCCTATTTTGTTAACGCTATAACTTTTGCGCAAACCAATCAATAAACGCTTATTGCGATTTTTTTTTTTAACGAAAAATATGTAGAAGAATACGTATCAGCCTAAACTGAGGAAAAAAACGTTTTTTTATATATTTTTGGGGATCTTTATTACAGCAAAAATTTAAAAATATTCATTTTTTTTTCAAAATTGTCGCTCTATTTTTGTTTATAGCGCAAAAAATAAAAACCACAGAGGTGATTAAATACCACCAAAAGAAAGCTCTATTTGTGGGAAAAAAGAACGCCAATTTTGTTTGGGAGCCATGTCGCACGACCACGCAATTGTCAGTTAAAGCTACGCAGTGCGGAATCACAAAAAAGGGGCCCAGTAATTGACCAGCGATATGGTCCGGGGCTGAAGTGGTTAATACTTATCACAAAAAAAATATGCTACTTATTTTTTTCAACCACAAATTGCAACGCTCAGATGTAGACAAACCTCATAATAATTATAATGATGGATGGCATTTTCCTGCTGTAAACCTGATTGCAAATGAATGTTGCTATAATCAGTTCAGATACAACATTTTCAATAATGCCCATATATCAAAGCTCAGAATCTTAGGAAATGTCCTTACTATAACTGCTTCTTGGAAAAAGGCCCAGATTTTTCCCTCAACTGTCATGCCAATAAACAGAACTCCATTAACTACTGTTTCGCAGTTGGCAGGTGACTAACCTATGACAAAACAATAAGGAGGTTTGTCAGCTACACGGCGGAAGCTGTAGCCAAAGATTGCCTTGGACTAGTTTCAAGAACTGACTTGGCTTGAAGCAAAAATAAATCTGTAGCTGAGCGAAAAAGTCTCCAATTATCCACAGATGACTTCTCAGATTGCTATCGCTCTTTGTACCATGAGAATGCGGTCCATGTGACCGCTCAGAGGGGACAATTTCTGGGTTAATAATCTGTATAGGAAATGAGGGGCATTACTCTAATGGAAGTATCTTCTGTGCTGGAGGATGTCGGCTACAATGCACACTACTTTCATACAAAAATAGCCACAAATAATTATTGGCTAACTTATGGTTCTAAATTTTTCATGAAATCGTGTTTTTTATTTTATTTTTTTAATAAAAATTAAGTTTACTCTAATTTCTGACATCAAGCAAAATACCTATATGAGAAAGCTTAGGTTTTAGATGGGATGCAGGTCCTTCATACATGTGGCGTCTACGCACACATGTGCAGAGAAAACCCAACACATGCGCAAATGTGCAAAAGATCTTTGCAGGGTTCTGATGCCCTGCAACACATTGTGTAGAAACCATAGCTTGTGTCATCAGAGATACCAGGGGGCGCAATGTCATTCTCGCCTAGGTGAGGTAAGTGCTGAGCTGTAGCATAAAAGTAGAAAACGCTTACATTTTTCTTTTAGCCTAAATCTTGTTCTTTATTCTAATCTTCTTTTTTTTTTTTAATCCATGAAAAGGATGCAACCACTTTTTGGCTGCAATTTTCTGCCCGGCTCCATCAAAGGATGGGCGAGATGGCTGACATGGCCACCCACCCCACTGAGCGAATATTGGCCGTTGTGTAAAGTCAGCTTAAAGCGGAGGTTCACCGGAATTTTTTTTTTCTAAAGCCAGCAGCTACAAATACTGCAGCTGCTGACTTTTAAAAAATGGACCCTTGCTTGTCCAGCTCGCCCGCGACGTCGGCAGCCGAAGCCGAGCTACCGCGCGGCTCTCGGCTTCCACTGCCACCACCCTCGGTGAGGGAATCAGGAAGTGAAGTGCTGCAGCTTCACTGACCGGTTCCCTACTGTGCATGTGCGAGTCGCGCTGCGCCGTCCTCACTGGTCCCTGATGTGTTCTGGGAGCTGTGTGTTTCCCAGAACACACTGGGGGGGGGGGGGTAATGCGAAGGGGCGGGAATCTATACCAGGAAGTGGTGCAAATACCTGTTTTATACAGGTATCTGCACCCCCTCCCCCCTGAAAAGTGCCAAATGTGACATCGGAGGGGGGGAGGGTTTCGAAAAGCGGAGGTTCACTTTTGGGTGAACTTCCGCTTTAAAGCAGGGACCGGGCGAATTGTGATCAGTGCATAGCCGTACACACTTTACAGAATTTGATCAGCTTCTGTCACAAGGACATTATTTATTTATGACAGAAAATTTTAGAACGCTGTCAATAAATAAATATATATATATATATATATATATATATATATATATATATATATATATATATATATATATATATATATATTACCAAAAGTATTGGGACTCTTGATTTTACACACAAAGTTTAATGGCATTCCAGTCTTAGTCTTAGTCTGTAGGGTTCAACATCGAGTTTGCCCACCCTTTGCAGCTATAACAGCTTCAACTCTTCTGGGAAGGCTGTCCACAAGGTTTAGGAGTGTGTCTATGGGAATGTTTGATTATTCTTCCAGAACTGCATTTGTGAGGTCAGGCACTGATGTGGACAAGAAGGCCTGGCTCGCAGTCTCTGCTCTAATTCATCCCGAAGATGTTCTATCAGGTTGAGGTCATGACTCTGCAGGCCAGTCAAGTTTCTCCACCCCAAACTTGCTCATTTATGTCTTTATGGACCTTGCTTTGTGCACTGGTCCAAATCATTTGGTAGAGGGGTATTATAATGTGGGGTTGTTTTTTCAGGGGTTGGGCTTGGCCCCTTAGTTCCAGTGAAGAGAACTCTCAAGGCGTCAGCATGCCAAGACATTTTGAACAATTTCATGCTCCCAACATAACTGTGCACCAGTGCACAAAGAAAGGTCATAAAGACATGGATGAGTGAGTTTGGGGTGAAGGAAATTGACTGGCATGCACAGAATCCTGACCTCAACCCGATAGAACACCTTTGGGATGAATTAGAGCGGAGACTGTGAACCAGGCCCTCTCGTCCACATCAGTGCCTGACCTCACACATGCACTTGTGGAAGAATGATCAAACATTCCCATAGACACTCCTAAACCTTGTGGACGGCCTTCCCAGAAGAGATGAAGCTGTTATAGCTGCAAAGGGTGGGCCAACTCAATATTGAACCCTACGGACTAAGACTGGGATGCCATTAAAGTTCATGTGCGTGTAAAGGCAGACATCCCAATACTTTTGGTAATGTAGTGTACATTGTGCAGTGCGTATAGAAAAGAGTCACTCCCCTTTTTAAAATACTCACTCACATTTTGTTGTTTTGCAGCCTGAAATGAAGACGGACACAGTTTTTGTTTTAACCAGCTGTATTTGCTCAGTGCAACTTATAACATCCAAGTAAAAGATATAACACCATGTCATAAAAAAATTAAAAAAAATTGTAAAAACCGAATCACTGAGTTGTAACAAGGATTACCCCCTAATGTCAGTATTTTGTTGAACCACCTTTAGCTTTATTTACAGCCTTTAGTCTGATGGTATATGTCTACAAATCTGCACATCTAGACTTTGCAATACTTGCCCACTCTTCTTTGCAGAACTGCTCAAGTTCAGTTAAATTTGATGGTAACCGGTGTGGACTGCAGTCTTCAAGTCATTCCACAGATTGTCAATGGGGTCTGGGCTCTGACTAGGCCATGCAAGGACATTTACCTTTTTCTCCTTCAACCACTGTATGGTCATTTTTGCTGTGGGTCATTGTCATGTTGGAAGGTAAACTTTCCCATTGACAACTTTCTGGCAGAGGGCAGCAGATTTTTCTCAGGAATTGGATGATATTTGATCCATTTTCCCTTCTATCCTGACAATTGCCCCAGTCCCTGCTGCAGAGAAACACCCCCGTAACAGGATATTACCACATCCTTTACTGTAGGAATGGTTTTATATTTGTATGGTGAGCTGTATTGGATTTCAGCCAGACATATGGTTTGGTGTTGAGGCCAAATAATTCAATTTTAGTCTGATCATAACCCCTTTTTCCGTGTGGCCTCAGAATCTTCAAGGTGTGCTTTGGAAAAAGCTCAGTTGTGACTTGATGTGGCCTTTAGTGAGGTGTGGCTTTTTTCTTGCAACCCTCCCATACAAGCCACATTTGTGGAGAATGTGTGATACTGTGGTCACATACACACAATAACCAATCTTTGTCATAAATTCCTGAAACTGCATCAGAGTTGCTGTAGGCCTCTTGGTAGCCTGTCTGACCATAATCCTGGCTCTTTTATTCAGTCTTGGATGATGTGCTGATCCAGGGAGGGTCTGTGTTGTACCAAATACCTTACACTTCTTAATAATAGACTTAGTTTTGCTTCTAGGCATTGATAGATGCAAAACTATTTCATAGGCTTTATCTCATGACTTGTGCCTGTCCACAGCTTTATCCCGGAGATCTTTTGACAGTGCCTTGCCACCCATAGTTGTTTGTTAACTTCAGTTTCACTTTTAGAGACTGAAATGCTCCAGGAAAGCTCTTTTCATGTTGAGCTAATCAAAAATCACCACAGCTGATCACAGTTGAACGTCAAATGGCTTTGTGTGCCATTGAGAAGGTGATTAGCTACACTTGATTGTAGGGGTGCATCGGATCAAAAAACTCACGGATTGGATCGATCCTCGGATCAGGAGTCACGGATCAGATCATTTTCGGATAAGCAAAAAAAAAAGTCCCTTTTCATCGGTCCAAAAAAAAAAATTATATATATATATATATAATCACACACACACTTTATAGTCATTGTCGGAACTGGGGGGAAATAACATGCAGTAGTAGTAAATAATCTTGCTGTAAAAACAGCAAGATTGTACTTTTAACAAGTCCTGTCTAAACAGCCTCTTTAATCCACCCTTGTGAATTGCTACTGTGCTGTGCTCTTTTTTTTTTTTCCCTCTCAAAGTCTGCTTGCCAGAGCCCAGTGCACAGCGTGACACGCCTCCCCGGGGAGGCGTGTCATGCTGGGCTCTGGCAAGCAGACTGGGTGGAGCAAGATGGCCACCGCTCCGAAACTAGGCCGAAGCCGGGGACTTTCCTAGGCCTAGGCTCCGGAGCGCTCCGCGAATCGCGGGGTGTGCCGATCCGAACGGGGTGACCCGTTCGGATCACGGATCGGTGACGATCCGTTGCACCCCTACTTGATTGAGTTTACAAGTAATTTTTAGGAGGGGGGTGATCCTTATTCCAACTCAGCCATTTCAGTTTTTTTTCTGACATGTGTTTTATCTTTCACTTGGATGTTATAAGTTGCAGCTGGATAAAACATAAACTGTGTCTGTCTTCATTTTAGGCTGCAAAGCAATGTGATTATTTTAAAGGGGAGTGATTCTTTTCTATACCCACTGTACATTCACATCAGTCTCTGCCCTCAAGGAGCTTACAATTGAAGGCCCCTAACTCATATTCATACATACACATACTGGGGACAATTTATTAGCATGTCTTTGGAGTGTGGGAGGAAACCCACACAGGCACGGGAGAACATGCAAACTCCAGGCAGGTAGTGCCATGGTTGGGATTCAAACAGATGGCCCTAGAGCTGCTATACAGAAGTAGCTAACCACTCTGCTGGAGAACTTTTGACGATCGAAGGCTGCAACCACTGATCAGTGTATTCTGACAGTAGCGGGTCCCATTGTCTGAAAATGTCCCAGCAGGAAGGATTGCTTCATCCATTGTGTTTGCGTGTCAGTCCACTGGCTGAATGGGGGAAAAAAACTAATTGTGTATATATAGCCAGCTTTATAGTCACTGACCTTGAGTAAGCGATAAGACAGAGGTTGCCTATCCACTGGCCCACGGGCCACATGCGGAGCCCTCAGATGTGGCCCGTGACCTCCTGCTCTTGGATGGCGGGTCGGCAAACCTACATCATGGGTTCCTGACCCACCATCCGAGAGCATGAGCATTCTGAATAGAACTGGGGCTAGAGGAAGCATGGCTGCAGAGGGAGCAGAGCCACATAAGGAGATACTGCCTGTATAGCACCAGCTCCTTTCACAGGCGGAGTGATACCAACTGCACTCCGCCTGGGACAGCAACAGCTGGCAATACCTGTCGTTTTTAGGTGGACCCAATCAGGTCCTCCATTCACCTTGTATGCGATTACACCCGCCTACCTCAAATCTGATCCACTAAAAAAAAACATCTGTCCCCTGCTGTCTGGACAGATTGGAGGACCTATAGAGTAGAGCGGGCTGTGTCCGTGTCTGCTCTGCATCCATCCGTTTCGCTCACTGTGGCCCACGACCGGTTACCAAGTTGCTTAAGTGGGCCTTGCTCTTCAAAAAAATAGGCACCCCTGAGATAAGATACTCTGACCTCACCTATCAAAGATCTCCCCCCTATCACAGATCCCCCCATCGATATTACCCTTCTATAACATCCCAGCACTCCACCTCTCTGCTACCTCAATCACACAAGATGCGAAGCATGGCAGGTCCGGACAAAGGGCGGGACTTTGAGTGATTAAACCACTTTCAGTTCTTAATATCTCTTGGGTGAGATCTCTGTGCAGAGTTCCTAGTTCCGCACATCAGCAGTGGTCACTGTGTGTATTTTATACTACAGAGAATGTAGCAGGAGCTGGACCACACAAAAAAGGTATGCAAGAACACTCAAAAATCCCAGAAACAGAGCTGGGGATTGTGGCAGGGAGATCTCACTACCAATAACACTGTTCAGGGGTCCAAAAGGGTAACCTTTTGTTCTGGGAGAAGAATCTTATGCTTGTTTTGTGCCACAGGTGGAACTGTTGGTGGGCTCCAGCTCCATTTTGATCCCTCAGTTGAAGAAGAAACTGGACATTGAGAATTTTGACCTGGTGTTTATAGACCACTGGAAAGTCAGTTATCTCCCAGACACCAAACTGATGGAGGTGAGTTAAAATGGCATGTGTGGATTATTGTACGTGTCTGACAACATGCCACAGTTGTTGGTGCCAGTATCAACTCCTGGTCTGCATTTCCTGTGTAATTTTTGATTCTAGAAATGCCATATTTAAAATGTAGCTACAGACAAACCCTCCTTTTGTCGGAAAGAAGGGCCAGATTCTCTTGCGGTTCTTTTTTTGTCCCAGAGGCACAACAGGAAGTGAGACATTTTCAGACAGTTGTCTCTAGAACTTTGTCCTAGTGAACATGGACGCCAAGACTAATAGAAAGGGTGAATATTTTTAGCGGGATTACAGACAGCAAGAAGAAAAACAGACAGAAGTTTTAAGCTGGGTTCAGACTTATACGAATTGGATGCTGGATTTACGGCATCCAATTTGCATGAAAGGAGATTTTGCCCAGTTCCCAATGTAGCCAGGTGACACATCTCCAGGGCGGCCTTGGAAAACACTGCAGAAGGGTCCTGTGCATCTTTGGATCTGTTTCAGGTCCGAATTCAGGCCAAAATTCGGACCTGAAATGGTAAAAGGGGACGCACCGGACCCCTGCTGCACACCGCTCCGCAGATAGTGTGAACCCAGCCTTAATCTTTCTGCACTTTATCCACAAAAAAAATTATTTGGATAGAAATGCACTTTAATTATTTACAGAATACAGAGTTAGATTTCAAGTAGATATCTGATCTGTATTCAAAATGTATGTCCATGTCATCTAAAGAAAGTGGGGTAGATTTACTAAAACTGGAGCACTCAGAATCTTGTGCAGCTGTGTATGGTAGCCAATCCGCTTCTAACTTTAGCTGCTTTGACAAAACCTGGAAGCTGATTGGTTACTATGCAGAGCTGCCCCAGATTTTATATTCTCCATTTTTAGTAAATCCCCCCCCCCCTCCCAGTGTTCCTAATGGGCAAGCCCACCTTTGCAAAGATTTCCCACATCCCTCATGCACCGCAATGTCCGTCCCCAAAATCTTAAAATGCTGCGCCCTGCTCCTCAAACCAGTGCTGATCCTTGACACCATTGTCCTCCCTAATGAGCGACCCCAGGAAATTCACATTTGAGCACTCCCAGCTTCATCCCCACCCATGCATGGACAGTCTGCTGACTTATACACTCGCAAAAACGATTGAGCTGTGAAAGAGAGCAGACTGCGCATGTACAGCTGGGAAGGGAGGTTTGGGAATGTTCGTACATGGATTTCTGGGGCCGGGCATGTGGCACTGAATGCACCCTGCCATTTTCAGGACTGATTGGGGAGGACAATGGTGTCAGCAGCTGAAGAGGCGGGTGTGGGCTTGGGGAACATGGCCCAGCAATGTAATATATTTAGAATATTGTGGTGCGTTAGGGCCTTTTCTGGAAATGTGTGAGGTGAAAAACCCTTTAAACTGGTGAATTCAAAGTCCCAAATAAAAAAAATTGATGCTGTTCTGGGACCCAAATTATTAATGAAATATCGGCAAAGGCAAAAAAAAGTCCATATAACACATTGCAGGCATTCTTCACCATTTCTGTATAACGTGAAATCAATCCATTATATTTTCTTTTTGATGTTTTTTATTACGGTCAGCGTGTCTTCACCTCACAATCTTATTTGTGCTGTCTATCATATGGGTTTGTTTTTCGGGTTTCACTTATTTTACTGTAATATGCAAACATCTGATAATAGCACAGGTCATCAATGAGAGTGCTTATACATTTTCATCTTACAAAAACAAGAGCTGTCTGTCACACGTTAACCACATTGTTTATTGGCTATTTCACATATACCAGTAATATCCGATTTCCTGCTTTGAGAACTGGGCTATTTAGATCAGTGTTTCTCAACTCCAGTCCTCAAGGCGCACCAACAGGTCATGTTTTCAGGATTTCCCTCAGATGAAATGGCTGTGGTAATTACTAAGGCAGTGAAACTGATTAAATCCCCTGTGCAAAATAATGGAAAGCCTGAAAACATGACCTGTTGGGGCACCTTGAGGGCTGGAGTTGAGAAACACTGATTTAGATACAGAAACACGTCTGACCCAATTTTGGTCCCGACTAGGAATGAGGCTCAAGTGCGTTTTGATCCATTTCTGAACGAGCCCACTAGGAAGTTGTCACTATACTGGGCCGAGCATAAGCGGCCGAGGCATTTCTCACCCGCAGCCACATGTATTGTATATGTGAGTAGGGTTGCCAACTCATCCCTTTAAAACAGAACACATATTAATTACACAGGTTCTGTGGCTGATTAAGGAGGTAATTAAACTCACTTGGTGCCTTATTTGCATTAAATTAGCCTCAGAACCTGTGTAATTAATATGTGTTCTGTTTTAAAGGGATGAGTTGGCAACCCTATATGTGAGGCAGAGAATGCACTGGTTGCACATGATTGGCCCAGTACAGATGACGGCTTCCTGGTGGGCTTGCTAATTTGGGTTTGAACTAGGGTCCAAACATGCCTGAGCTTGTCACTGGTCCCAACCCATAGTTAAAGAAACACTGATCTAAAGAAATACATACAATGCATTTACTCATGAATGTTTCTATATATCTGCTGAGGGTTGTTCTTTGTCTTTCTAGGAATGTGGATTGCTGAGAGCCGGTTCTGTTCTTCTGGCTGACAATGTTGTGTGTCCTGGTACCCCAGATTACCTCCAATATGTAAGGAACAGTCCTAAATATCAGAGCCAGTATTTCCAGTCCTATCTCGAGTACCTACAGGTGGAGGATGGCCTAGAGAAATCCGTCTTCCTGGGTTGATGGCCATAGCAAGAACTATACCATGGTCACCTGCAGTCCCGCAACTATCTCTGTGCTCCTGGTTGTAGAAGACTACTACTGGGCAGTGTTGTAAATTTCCATGGATTCCAGTTTGTTGGGAGAAGGACAAGCTGATCCTCCAATCTTTTAGGATAGAATTTAATTTGTTTACATTGGGGCTGGGCTCTCTTTGGCTAAACTTTGACCACACAACTGTCAGACTTTTCCTATTCATGACGACTTCTGGATTCAGAACATCTTGGGGTCCTCCTAGGAAAAAAAAAAAAAAAATCTGTTCACAAGGCTTTCTTTACATCTGGTCATGGTATAGCCAAGAATATTAATGGGTATGCTTGATATATATATTTATTTTGAGCTATGAGATAAAAAATTACTGAATTTCTCCTTAATCATCAATCTAAGTGTTAAGGTGGAAAGTCTGTTTCTCAAAATGCAAAGGTATCTGGGAAACATTTTTGAAGGAGGCTCAAAATAATGTAAAAATAGGACAAACAAGGGCGTACTCAGCTTCTATTTAGGTTTAAGTGAGAGATTTTAATCCAAGTTTCAATTACTTTTTTATTTTTTATAAATTTTCAGAATTGCTTAACTGTACCATAACATATTGTCAAGTTTAAAGATCTTGGTACCTTTTTCCCCATATGATGTGGCACAGGCCGTGCATGTTGCACAACATGCCACCTCAGTAACCACCTATTGTGCACATTCTTGTTGGCAGTTGAACAAGCTGTGCTATAATACAGCCAAAGAGGACACAGAGAAATGTGGTACAAGGTTTACAGAACAGATAGACACAAATGGTGGAAACCTGACCTGATTTATTCAAAGTACATTTATTAGAATAAAATTGGGATCTGATTCCCCCCACTGCCCTCCTAATTAAACGGAGTGATTTTAATGCATTCTCCCGCTGCCTTAGCTTGCCTGTGACAGGGCAGTGTTAACCTCTGATCTCCTCTTCAGCAGTGGTGACCTGTGCATTGCACAGCCATAAGGAATAATGGACATCCTAAGCAGCTAACATTTTTGGAAGTTGTGTATTTCCATGCGGATTGAACAGGCAACTTTAGAAAACTGCATAAAAACCCGTTTACCGGTTCAGGTGCGAATCGGGTCCGATTTTTTTTTTTTGCCTGAATTCACACAGGACCCCTTTGGAATGTAGACTGCAGCCACCCCAGACCTGCGTGAACCGGCTCCATTGCACGTCATGTGAATTGGATGCGGAGAAATCTGCATCCAATTCACACACGTGAACCCAGCCTAAAAGAGATGTATGGGAATAAAAAAAAATCACACACAACATATATACTCACCTGTATGCTGCAGCTTAAAGTAGTTGTAAAGGAAAAAAAAATGCAATCTATGCATTAAGGTGAAAAAACATCTGATGATGCCACGCCCAAGCCCCCGTTTTACTTACCTGACCCATCGAAAGTCCTGCTCTCGGTCCCGAGATCCTCTTCGCCGCTCAGCCTGATTGGCTAGAGTGGATGGATTGAGAGCAGCGCAGCCATTGGCGCTGCTGTCAATCACATCCAGTGACGCGCCGAGGGATACAGTGAGCGGCTATGGCCGCTCGCTGTATCACGGGAGCGCGCCCGCAAGGACTCACCACCATGCAAGCTCTCTCGCATGAATGTGGTGAGTTATTGCGGGGAGAACCAGAGACAGCCGCCGAGGGACCCCAGAAGATGTGAATCGGGGCCACTCTTTGCAAAACGAACTGCACAGTGGAGGCAAGTATAACATGTTTGTTATTTAAAAAAAAAAAAATCCTATAGTGACCCTTTAAGTGTGATGCTGAAGCTGTCCCACATCAGTTCTGAGACTGAGAAGTCACAGGACCTCTGATTTCTTAGCTCTCGTTCTTCATGGAGCGGACTAGCATCTTCAGAAGATCGGCAATGGCAACTCCCATGTCTCTCTTGAGAAAGACTTGCTTAAAAGAAGTCCATTATTACAGGAACATATGGGCTACTATGACCTCTATATTCTAGAAAAACTGGTGCATGACTGTCGGGGGTAATCCTCCAGTTTCAAAAATTTGTGTCACAGACCCGAAACAAGTATGCAGATAAGCACTTCTTAACTTTTTGATCTGCATACTTGTCCCAGGTCAACGACTGAGAAAGTATACAAGTCAGTGGGTCAGCCAACCTCATGTACTAGGCTAATCACCAACATTGTCACTTAGGAGGAAAGGTGGATATGTGCAGCTTGGGAAGAGGGTGCTATGTGAACCTTTTTGAATTTGGTGGTCACATTTCAGGGATAATGATATTTTGGCTACAGTAAATCTGCTTTAACTTGCTAAGATTCTATACAATTTTTTTGTCATGGTATGAAGGGACTCTAAACCCTTTTTTATCCTGCTTTTGTATGTTTCAATATATATAGAGAAGATTGGGTGAACAATTCTTGTAATAAAAAAATAATCTACACTATGAAAGCTCTGGTCAATTTATCCATTTTCACTTCTTTCTTTACTTCACTTTGATCCACCTTTCTTTTTTCAGGTCAGCAATTTTAAAGAATGTTAATCCTCTTCTAGTATCAAAGGTCAGTGCCAGCACATACATGGTGCATCTAACGTCCCTATGTATTGAAACAGGATGACGCAAGAGATGCACCGTCTGAATTTACTCAGTCTGTGCACCTCTGTTTAGATGTGGTAAAGCAAAGACAATAGTTTGGGTCACTTTAAATCTGTTCAGTTGTTGCAGATATCCTAAGGCCTCGTACAGACGAGAGGATATCCGCTGGCAACGGTCCGCCGGACCGTTTCCAGCGGATAAATCCTCTGGCGGATTTGGATCAGATGGCTGTACACACCATCAGATCGAAATCCCTGCGGAATACATCCGCGGTGACGTGGCCGCCCCGGTGACGCGCGCGACCCTGGAAGGTAAATACTCCCTCGCATGCGTCGTAATGATTCGACGCATGCGAGGGATGGGAGCGGATGGACTGATCCAGTGAGTCTGTAAAGACGACCGGATCAGTCCGCTGGACTGGATTCCAGCGGATAGATTTCTTAGCATGCCAAGAAATTTTTATCCGCTGGGAATCCGTCGGCTGGATTTTTATCCGCCTGAAAATGTCCGCTAGGCCGTACACACGACCGGATCTATCTGCTGGAACTGATCCGCGGATCAATCCCAGCGGATTGATCCGGTCATGTGTACGGGGCCTAAGAAGGCACATATGTTTGACATATGGCCCGAATCTGGCCTGCCAGGCCTTGTCATGTGGCCCTTGCACCCAGTTTTACAGGTAGAGCTGAATACACAGGTAGTGGAACCAGGCTAGGAAGGAGGGGGGTCGGCTTGGGATTGCACACCCCTAACCCCGGTGCTCTGTACTTAGCGCACTCCTGAACTTCCCTGCTCTAAGGCATTCTCTAGAGCAACCAAGGCATTTGTGCACAATCTAGGCGATCTATGGGTGCCAAGGCCACACATTTGAATGGAGATGGGATTGGGGAGAAGGTAAGCAGTGCTGATCGACCATTATTTTGCAACACCGACTTCAACAGGTTTTCCAATTCAGTTTATCAAATGTTCCCCCAGACAGCGGCTGGCAGCCTTTCACATAAAATAAACGGATGACAAAAGGTTGTCATTTAATTTCTATGAGGAACGACTGTGCCAGTGTTCGAGAGATTTTTCTCTTTTTTCCCCTCAAATAGTTGTGGATAAAGGAGAAAGATTACTGATCCTGTCTACAGTATATATAGAGTAGATTTCTCTTCTTGTTTTGACATCTGGGAAGGAAGTGAGGGCCCCATTAATGCCACAGACAGAGCGAGTAACACTTTCTCATTCTGCTAGATAATATTTTTTATTGCTGTCTCTACTGTTCTGTCTGCCACACATCTAAGAGATAGCAATATCTTCCAAATTGGAACACAGGTGGCAATAAAAAGTTGAGAGGAAGAATCGTTTAGAGTTGGGCTTTAAACTCTAAACTAGTAAATGACCACTTTGCTTGCATGAAGGTGAAAAGCCTTACGATCCACTATAGAGCAGTGTTAAACTCAAAAGCACACATTTAATATATTGCAGCTTACCAATTCTTAGATGTGATGGCTGCATTCATTTTCTTGTTTAGGCTTACTTTCTACCATTTTCATCCGGTGATATCTGTCAGAACAAGCTCTCCAGCGGAATGTATCAAATTACAGGGATCAGACAAACCATTTACCACCGACAGGGGTGATTACATTGATCAACTTTTATTTATGTATCCCAAAAGAAAAACTTTGCTGGAGTCTAGCTTCAATTTGTTACTGTATTTAAATCTGATAGTAAATGTAACACTCCCCCAGACTCCACTGCTGCTGTGCCCCCCTGCGCTCATTAATCCAGAATGGGGGCACTCTAATACAGCAGTTGTGTTACTGGCCAGATCACCAGGTGGAAAAAAAAAGCCTATTAAAAAATAAACAAACGCACTTCATTTTTGGTCTTGGGTATACCGCTTTAAAACCCAATGTCACTCCATTACGAGATCATAAAAATTGTGATGTTTCAATTTTTTTTTCTAGGGGCATGATATAACAGAGTAATACTTTCCTCAACTGTGGCCCCCACAACAGCTGGCAGGCTAGTCTTCCATCAGCACTGGAATATGGATGGGCAGTCCTACCAGTGACCACATCTCAGGGGTTGTTCACACCAGATGCTTTTTTTTTTAAATGGTTAAAAAAATAAAGGTACAGGGACATGCAGTGTTTTGAACTGGAACGCACATAAACACATTTTTCTAGTGAAAAAAAAAAAGAATTGCTTGGAAACGCACATGGACAAGAGAGATTGTGGTATGAATTAGCCCTTATGCGGATATAGCTGCAGGTGATCATGGACTAGAGTGGTTTTGGGGGACCAGTTCTCATCACCATAACAGGCAGGGCCCGGGTTTGGGAGGTATTGCTCTGTGGTACCAATACCCTAGAAATATAAGCAATATTTTATCAAAGGAGAAACAAGAGAAATATCTTCAGAACTGAGTTGGGCTTTAAGTTTGTTGTAGTACGGGAGTCTCCAAACTTTCTAAACAAAAGGGCCAGTTTGCTGTTCTTCAGACTTGGGGGGGGTAGGTTGTGGCCAGTGGGAGTAGAAAATGTCTTGGAGTCAGTGGGGCAGATTCATCAATAGATACGCCGGCGGATCTCCTGATCCGCCGTCGTATCTGTGAGACCCGACGGTCGGATCTGTGAGATCCCACCGTCGGAGCTATGCGACTGATTCATAAGAATCAGTTCCGCATAGATCTCCCTTGGATCCGACTGGTGTAAGTGACTTACACCAGTCGAATCTTAGGCTGTAATCTCCCGCCGGCCTCTAGGTGTCGTCGCGATTTTTTACCCGTCGCATATGCAAATAAGGAAAACCGCCGATTCACGTCCGTACGCCCGTCGCTCGTTTTCTACGTCTTTTGCGTTCGGGTTTTTCCGGCGGATAGCTACCCCTGCTTCTATGAGGGGTAGCTAATGTTAAGTATGGCCGACGTTCCCGCGCCGATTTTAAAATTTTCTACGTCGTTTGCGTACCGTGATCGGGAATACCGATGGCCGCAAACGACGTACCCGCCGCAAACAATGACGTCGTAGCGACGTCATTTGGAGCATGCGCACTGGGCTTTTTTGCCCCGGCGCATGCGCAGTTAAATCGGCGCGGGAACGCGCCTGATTTAAATTGTACACTCCCCCTAGCCACGGAATTTGCATTCCGCCGGGGGGAGTTAGGATCCGACGGTGCAGTTTGCGAGGTAAGTGCTTTATGAATCATGCACTTGCCTCGCTAAATTGCACCGGCGGATCGTAAACCAGGTAGATCTAGCGGATCTAAAGATCCGCAGATCTATATGAATCTGCCCCAGTGGCAGTAAACCATGCCTCGTTTTTGGTATTTGGGCGAGGAAGAGTGCCCCATCGTTGGCGTCAATGGGAGGAACAGTGCCACCAAGGGTCGGAGAAAGACAAGCAAGGAGCTGCAATGGACCCCCAGGCTGCATCTTGAAGACCGCTGTTGCATAAGAAAAACAAATTGTAATCAATATCAACTTTGGGGGGGGGGGGGGATAAAAGGACAATAAATGCTCACTTTGTCATACAATACTTGATGTTTCTGGATTGTGGAACTAAAAGGCTTCTTGTCAGCAGCCGCAATTCTCTACATTTGGTTCTCAAAATTGTGCAATCACAAAAGTGGACCCGAAAGACAGCAGATGTAACCCGCTTCAAATTGCAGCACCATGCGATCAGGACTTCTCTGTAGCAGGTCTAAGGCCTCGTTCACACGATCGGTTAACCAGAGGACAACGGTCTGATGGACCGTTTTCATCGGTCCAAACCGATCATGTGTAGGCCCCATAGGTTATTTAACCTTTGGTTAAAAAAATGGCAACTTGATTTAAAATTTAACCGATGGATTGCTAACCGATAGGTCAAAACCGATCGTTGGTACGCACAACCATCGGTTAAAAATCCATGCATGCTCAGAATCAAGTCGAGGCATGCTTGGAAGCATTGAACTTCATTTTTTCAGCACGTCGTGTTTTACGTCACCGCGTTCTGACATGATTGTTTTTTTAACCTATGGTGTGTAGGCGCGATGGACCATCAGTCTTCGGGCAAAAGCTTCCAGTTCAGTCACATTCTTAGGTTAACCTATGACAAACGATCCGTCGGTCCGTTCTCATCGGATGGACTGATCGTGTGTACGCGGCTTTAGACTACAGGTTTCCCCTGTGGCAGATTACTCTTTCTAGGGAAAGTATTTTTAATGGGATTTTTGTACTACAGGCACACCCTTGTGAAAGTGTTTCATCCTACGAATCATTCTAATTTCCTAACAAAGCCTTTGATTCTCACGGCACTTAATGTTTTATTCAAGCAAAGGTTGGGGGAACGTCCGCACTTTCTGAACATCCGAATGCCTCAAAATATTCATTGTCGCCTCAGCTAATAGGCTGTAATTAGTACAGTGGGGGGTGTTGAAGAATTTAGGTCAGGCTGTAGGAGGGGGGCGGCTCAACATAGAGGACGCAAGGATTAGGCCGCTACTTAGTGTGACATAATTAGGAAGGACAAGGCCCAATTTAACTCTTATGCTGCCACAATCCGCTAGGTCTCAGCAGCTGTTGATTTTATCATTCAGATAAAAGCGGTTAATGGATGATTCAAAATGGAGTGGCTGTTTTGTAATGTGGGCTGAGCATCAGGAGGCTGATTTTTAGATTATTAGGAACATACTTGTGCAATGTGTTGGTACAGACACTCCTAGTCTACGTTGAGGGTGACAAAGCACAGCAATTAGAAGACGGGGACTATGCATTGTCACCCTTATGGTAAGATGGGTATTTGTTTAATGAAGAAGAATATTGAAAAACAATTTTTACAAGCTGTGTGTTAATTTAATTACGTAAGCGATTTAAAACTCTACTTAAAATGGCAGTACTGAAGGAAGTTGGCCTTTAAAAACGCAAGTAATCTACAAGGCGATAGTTCATGATAATTTATTCATATAGAATACACCTAATACAATTCATAATATGTTACAGCTAGAAGACAAATTGGCAATAATAGATAAAAATATTGGTGTCTGCCACATTTTGGTAATCATGGGTGTACATAACTGGAAATGATCTAAAACAGTGAATGAACACACAGGGGTCAGCACATAGCTTGCTAAAGTGACTGACTCGCTGCAATTCCCGGGCTTGCTGAAAGAAAAACAACTTGGATAAATTGTATGTCTGTCTGCCCCACCGACCTCCCAAAAATGCTAGTTGCCTGGCTGTCAATACTGACCCATAACAAGAACACAGCAGCCTTTGTATTTTTTCAGTAGTCACTTAAGCCGGCCATAGCTGGTTTGAATCCTGGCCGGCTAAGCTGGGACCAGAGGAGATTTGAACGGTCTATGGGCAGACTGATTAGATCAACTTGGGTACAACCAGCACGCCAAATTTTTATATGCGATTATTAACAGCGACTATATCTCACGACAGGGGCAGTTCCCCCAGCTAGGAGAACACAATAGCTCAGCAGGAAGAATTCCTGGGAGTCATGCTTGTAACTGTCAGCCTTGCAGTGCCTCATGGGACTTGTAGTTTTGCAACAGCTGGAGGGGTGGCCAGTTTGAGACCCCTGATCTATAGGGTTTGTACATTGACAGATTGCCAATATGCAGGTTTTCTTTTTTTGCTAGTGCTGGCACTTATTGCATGTTAATGACAGGCAGACCCCTGCCACTTTCAAATGACAGAAGCAGGTAAGAATCAGCAAACACATAATAAAAAAAACATGCAATGTAGAGAATTGTCCCTTTTTTTTTACCTCCTAAAAGAAATAAAAATGGTAAAACAAGCCAGCAAAAGTAGCAGCAGCCATATGACTATTTTCATAGGTCAATTTAAAGGTCCCATTTACACCATGGCAGTCTGTTGTGGTGCAGTTAACATGCATCATGTTAAGGCAGTCCATTCTTTTGAAAAGGCTACCATCACATCACAAAAACCTAAAACCTACACCTGCCACATTTTTGGTAGTGCCCAAAAACTTGTGTCTGTTATCGGTCACATTTAAGGCTCTCAAAGCCAATTTGCAGAGCTGGTGCTCATCCAGGGCACACCACACCTTTGCAACATCAGCCAACTGCAATTGACACCACTTTATTATGATACATGTGTAGAGCTACAGTTCATTTATCTTTGGTGGGTGTCAGAAGTCCGTTATGTACATATTTTAGTGAAGCATGATCAAGATGGATTTCATTTCAGCAAGGTAAATAAGTACTAAATATTTACACTGTACAGAAGCTCTTAATGGAAAGTGTAGAACACCGCTGTCCAAAGAGGGGAAGGAAAGGACGCTTGTTTGCTCCCCTAGAACAGTGCCTGCAATAAGTTCAAATTTTGCCATTTTCTTTCCTTGCTCAAGAAGCGTTGAATATTTTCTGCAGCAGTGAGCGATTCGTCTGCGATCTCTCCTGTGCACGCTCTGCCTGCTCCTGCCTCTTCTGGATTCGTTTCTTGTCACCAGATGCCTTGAGGACCTGTATTTCATCCTCAGTCTTGCGCTGCGTGAAGTTCCACTGCTTGTCAGGGAATTTGCTGCCCTCTGGCTCCAGTGCCCTCTTACGGTCAGCTTTGGAGAACTTTTTGCTGCGCTCTATGTTCTGTAAGTAGAAATTAGTTTCTCTCTTGGCCTGGGACACCTCGGCACGCATTCTCTGCTTCCGCACTTGCCTCTCGATGGCCAGCCTCTCGCTGAGATGAGACCACTTGAAACGGTGCAGATACTGTAGATGGAAAAGTGCAATCGTTAGTGAAAGTTACTTCTAGTTGCACGCAATCCGACATTGACCCCACAAAGGTTCTACATTTTCACTGTATATTATATTTAAAGTGGAGGTTCACCCAAAAAAAACAAAAAAAATGTAACATTCAGCTGAGTTGTCCCAATGACAATCGGCTGTTTTTTTTTCTTTTTTCCCCCGTACATACCTTATTTTCACCGCAGCTTCCGGGTATGTCTTCTGCGGGACTGGGCATTCCTATCTGATTGACAGGCTTCCGACCGTCGCATACTACGCGTCACGAGTTGCCGAAAGTCGGTGCGCAGGCGCCGTATAGAGCCGCACCGACGTTCGACTTCTTTTCGGGAACTCGTGATGCGCTGTATGTGGCGGTCGGAAGCCTGTCAATCAGATAGGAACGCTCAGTCCCGCAGAAGACATACCCGGAAGCGGCGGTGAAATACGGTATGTACGGCGAAAAAAAAAAAAAAAAAAAGCCGATTGTCATTAGGACAACTCGGCTGAATGTAATGTTAAAAAATAATTTTTGGGTGAACCCCCGCTTTAAATAATAAAAATAAAAAATAATTACGGATGGTTGTTTTTGTCCCTCTTGGAGTGATTTCCTATGTAGCCACAAAATCGCATGTTTTGGATATTGCTCAAAAAGCAGGACAAATAAGAAAATGTTTTAATCCCGTTTATTTTAAAAGTGGTTGAATCTTTTGGGTTTATTTACTAACCCTTTCATGACTAAGCCCATTTCTGACATTTGGTGTTTACAAGTTAAAATCCGTATTTTTTGCTAGAAAATTACTTAGAACCCCCAAACATTATATATTTTTTATATATATATATATATATATATATACATACACACACATATACATACACACACATATACATACATATTTTTGCAGAGAATCTAGAGAATAAAATGGCGATTGTTGCAATATTTTATGTTGCACTGTATTTGTGCAGCAGTGTTTTAAATGCAACTTTTTGGGAAAAAGACACTTTCATGAATTAAAAAAAAGTTAGCCCAATTTTTTTTTTTATAATGTGAAAGATGATGTTACGCCGAGTAAATAGATACCAAACATGTCACGCCTTATAATTGCACGCACTCGTGGAATGGCGACAAACTACGGTACCTAAAAATCTCCATAGGCGACGCTTTCAATTTTTATTTATTTTTGTAGTTACCAGATTAGAGTAACAGAATTATTGCTCTCGCTCTGACGATTGCGGCAATACCCCACATGTATAATTTTAACACCGTTTACATATGCGGGTGCGACTTCTGTATGCGTTTTCTTTGCTGTGCAAGCTCGCGGGGACGGGAGCACTTAAAAAAAAAAAAACATTTTTTTTATATATAAAATTGTGTTTTTAAAAAATAAATAAAAATTTGATCACTTTTATTGCTGTCACAAGGAATGTAAAAAAAAGTGACCGTAATAGGTGGTGACAGATGCTCTTTATGGAGGGATCCCTCCTTTGCACTTCAAAGTATTCAGATCGCCAAAAATGTCCCCTACCGCTCCTCTGGAGTAATAACCAATCGGCTTTTAGCCGCATCGGTTGTTATCTCTAAAAAGCCAAATCGCCGGCTCTAAAAAATGATACCGGGATGATGCCTGCAGCTGCGGGCATCATCCCGGTATAAACCCCGAAAGCCGAGGCCGCATATGTGCGTACGCTAGGCAAGGGACTAAGAGCAAATCCACTGTAAGTGCAGTCGCTGTAGATCTAAGGGGGACACGCTTGAACACGACTGGATAGAAACCAGCAGATCTTCCCCTTATTTCTACAGCAACTGCACGTCCAAATGCACTTATAGTGCACAGTGGATTTGCCTTTAGTAAATAAACCCCTTTGTTCCATATTAAATCTTTTTTTTTCTTATAGCAAAACCATAAACTACTCTAAAGTCCAGTACAAACTATCAGCTGCCCAAATGGCAGAAACTCCAACCTCACCTTCATATTCCATAGGTCATCATGGAAGCGGTTCTTTTTCCGTGTGCCCATAGAGGAGTTGTTCAGGCTTGTAGCTAGCAGCTTAGCCACGCGCTTGTCCCGGAATTCCACCCAACCCTCTGTGAAGTCGCGGGCATTGCTGCCGGCTTTCTTTTTCTTATTGCGAATTGCGCGATCTGCCAAAAAAAGAAAAGTTTAGAAACACAAACGCGACTTATACACAATGGACAAATTCATGTATAATCTAGGTGTAAGCTTGATCTAGGAGCCAGCAAGCAATAAATCTGCCCACGGATATTGGATGTTGTCGTGTCACACTGATTTGCTATTGGAGTTACGCCTTTTTAAAACATTTTTTATACTAAAACAGATTAACCACTTAAGCTCCAGAATGTTTTACCCTCTTCATGACCAGGCCATTTTTTGCAGCACGGCACTGTGTTGCTTTAACTAGCAATTGTACGGTCGTGCGACGCTGTACCCAAATAAAATGGATGGCCTTTTTTCCCACAAATAAAGCTTTCTTTTGGTGGCATTTGATCACCTCTGCTGTATTTATTTTTTGCGCTATAAACAAAAAAAAAACAGAACAACAATTTTGAAGGAAAAACTTTTTTTTTTTACTTTCCGCTATAAAATGTTCCCAATAAAATGTAAAAAAAAAAAAAAAGTCTTTATCAATTTAAAGTAATATGTATTCTGCTACATATTTATGGTAAAAAAAAAAAAAAAAAAAAAAAAAAAAAAAGCGTATATTGATTGGTTTGTTCAAAAGTTATAGCATCTACAAACTATGGGATAGATTTGGGGACTTTTTTTTATCTATTTTTTTTACTAGTAATGGCAGCGATTTATAGTGGGACTGCGTCATTCAAATCTGACACTGACACTTTTTGGAGACCAGCGACATCAATATAGTTATCAGTGCTAAAAAAAAAAAAAAAAATGCACGGATCACTGTAAAGGGTTAACACCAGGGGCCATCAAAGGGTTAAGTACGTTCCCTATGAGTGCTTTCTAAGGCCCCTTTCACACTGAGGAGTTTTTCAGGTGGTACAGCGCTAAAAATAGCACCTAAATACCGCCTGAAAAACTCCTGCCCAGCCTTCTCAATGTGAAAGCACAAGGGCTTTCACACAGGCGATGCGCTGACAGGAGAGAAAAAAAAAATCTCCTGCAAGCAGCATCTTTGGAGCGGTATGTATACCGCTCCTTCCCATTTAAAACAATGGGAAACCGCGGTAATACCTGCAGAGGCGCATTGCGGGCGGTATTAACCCTTTATCGGTCGCTAGCAGGGGTTAATACCGCACCGCTAGCGGCCTGAATCCCGCGGCAATTCCGACGGTATAGCGACGCTATACCGCCACCGCGCCTCCCACCCCAGTGTGAAAGTGGCCTTACTGTGGGGAGAGTGGATGCACTGGAGAAAAAGAGATCCACGTTTCTCTCTTTTACTCTGACAGACCAGCTGATTGGCTCCTGCTGTGTGTGTTCTGGTGGCGAGCGCTCACCCTCCAGATCGCGTGCACAAAATCATTTACAGGTACATGATTTCGCACAGCCGGGCCGCCCTGCCACAGTATATGTGCTGTGGGCGGTCCAGAAGTGGTTAAGGAGATTAGGGCGGCATCTAACCATTATTTTCATAATCGATTAGTTGGCCGATTATTGTTTCGTTTAATCGGTTAATAACCTTAAAAAAAAAAAAAAAAATTAGGTCATTTTGCTGCGATTTTTACATTTTATTTTGGCCAATTTGTTGTTGGGCAGATTAAAAAACACAAATTGCAGGAAAAACGCATTAAATGCTTTTCTACAGCTTCTCCATTGAAGTATATTGAACCAAAAAAACAAAATGGCACCGGTTTGCGTTAAAAAGTCCTTGCCCTTTCCAAATACGCAGCAGCTGAAAAGAAATCATGGATGTGAACGTGTCCCATAGGAAAACATGTAAATGAACTGTAGTGTGTTTCTGCAAAAAGCACCAAAAAACAGAGGTGTGACCCCGGCCTGAGATGTTTAGTAACATAATGGGGGTAAAAAAAACTAAAATTAGTACAAAAAAGAGCAAATAATCGCTACTGTAAGGGGTACATTTTTTTACTGTGGGACAGTGAAAGTAACACTTACAGTAGCGATTTGCTCTTTTTGTACTATAAAGGGCTCATTTTTTAACCCCATTATTTTACTGGCCGATTAATCGATTATGAAAATGGTAATCGATTAATTTCATAAACGATTAGTTGTTTTGGCCCTAAAGGAGATTAACACTTATTGAAAAGGTAATTTTCACGACAAAAAAGTGACATTAAAGGCTTCTTGGGTCCTGTGCCAGTGCTTTTGGCTCCTCCTCCTGACCAGTGCCCCCAGAGCAAGTGGCTTGCAATGGGGGCACTGGTGCGTGCTGCTCCCGAGCCCGGCTCCATAAGACATGTAGAGCCATGACTTGTCCCCACCCCCTTCTCATTGGCTCACTGGCTGCGATTGACAGCAGTGGAAGCCAATGGAGCTTGTCTCAGCCAATGAGAAGTTGTAGGACAGCCAAGTCTCTTATGCACATCACTGGACCAAGAGGGGGCTTAGGTGAGTATTGGGGGGTGAGCAGCACACAGAAGGTAAAAAAAAAAAAAAAAAAAACACTTCTGCCTTTACAACCACCTCTTCGTGAAATTCGTTGTGATAGGAGCCATACACAGACCGATAACTTTATGACCACTGACAGGTTAAAGTAGAACTATAGGGAAAACTTTTTTTTCCCCCCCATTTCGGAGAGCGTAATGGAGGGTTGTAACCCCTCAGATTTTTTTTCCGCCATCTGTGCCCCATTGCAGAGATTTACCTTAATTTCCTGTACCATAGCCTAAAAAAGGAAGCAAGAGGAAATCCCTTTATTTGCAGGGAATTCCATGGGGGCCCCCAGGTCATTGGAACTAGTGGAACATTTCCTCTCCATTACTTTTCTGGGGACAACACAAAATGTGCAACTTTTACTTTTAAATGATAAATGGTATACAGGACAAAGAAAGTGAATGTGCTTAACGGGAGCACCGACAGCAAAAAAAATTGACAGATGTTCTACTCTCTCTTCCCTATCCAAAACTAAAAAAAGTTTTGCCTTTAGTTCTACTTTAAAACTATAACCCTTCAGATTGTTTTTTGCCCCATTGGGGAGATATTCCTCGACTTCCTGCTCAATAACCAAAACAGGAAGTGAGAGAGGAAATCTCTCCAAAGTGAGGGAATCCCTGGCTGTCACCAGAACCTGATGATTACTTCTCTATTACTGTTCTAGGAACAACCCAAAACTAGAGATTTTCCTTTACCATCACTTTCGATAACAGTAAACATGACAGATAGAAAGGGTACATTTTCTTAACGGGGCATGGACAGCAATAAAACTGACAGGAGGTTCCAATCTCCCTGCACCATCCAAAACGTAAAGCCTTTAGACTTTAAAAAGGAACTGCAGTCTGCTCACATAATTTGTAATAAAAACATCTTTCTGAAGCTTCCCTCCAACCACTTTGCATATTATTTTATATATAATGTGATTCTGTACTTGCCAAATATGCTGCAGAAACCTCCCTCCACCAAGTCTGGCTGCAACTGAAGCTGCTGCCTGTTCACTTCCTGGATTTACACAGACACACACAACTCCAGCTCTACAGCTCTCATTGGCACTCTTATGACTCATCCCCCCTCCCTTCCTGGCAAACCCTCATGAGAGAGAGAGTGGTGCATGATGTCATAAGCCTAGGCTAATAACCAGACAAGAAACAGGAAGTGGGCTGTATAAGGTATTTACTGGCTAAAAAAAAAATGTTACCATCGAAAGGTAAAAAAAAAAAAAAAAAGGCAGAGGATTTAATAGATGGAAAACAATTACTGAAGTTCTGCTTTAAGTGAATGGCATTGGTGATCTCTCTACAATGGTATCTAAAAGTGTGTGTAAGGTATTGGGCAGCAAGTTAACACATTGTCCCTGAAGTTGATGTGTTGAAAACATTAACCACTTGCCCACCAGGTAAATTCTGGCACTTCTCTCCTTCATGTGAAAATCACAATTTTTTTGCTAGAAAATTAATCAGAACCCCCAAACATTATATATTTTTTTTTAGCAGACATCCTAGGGAATAAAATGGCAGTCATTGCAATACTTTTTGTCACACCGTATTTGCGCAGCGGTCTTACAAGCGCACTTTTTTTGGATAAAAATCACTTTTTTGAATTAAAAAATAAGACAACAATACATTTTGCCCAATTTTTTTATATATTGTGAAAGATAATGTTACGCCGAGTAAAATGATACCCAACATGTCACGCTTAAAAATTGCGCCCGCTCGTGTCATGGCGTCAAACTTTTACCCTTAAAAATCTCGATAGGCGACGTTTAAAAAATTCTACAGGTTGCATTTTTTGAGTTGCAGAGTAGGTCTAGGGCTAGAATTATTGCTCTCACTCTAACGATCGCGGCGATACCTCACTTGTGTGGTTTGAATACCGTTTTCATATGCGGGCGCTACTCGCGTATGCGTTTGCTTCTGCGCGCGAGCTCGTCGGGACGGGGCGCTTTAAAAAAAATTTTTTTGGTTTTCTTATTTATTTTTATTTAGTTTTATAATTTTTTACACTGAAAAAAAAAAAAAAAAAAAAATTGATCACTTTTATTCCTATTACAAGGAATGTAAACATCCCTTGTAATAGAAAAAAGCATGACAGGTCCTCTTAAATATGAGATCTGGGGTCAAAAAGACCTCAGATCTCATAATTAGACTTAAATGCAAAAAAAAAAATTAAAAAAAAAAAAGTCATTTTTTCAAATGACAAAAAAAAAAATGTTTCTTTAAGAGGCTGGGCGGGACTGACGTTTTGACGTCACTTCCGCCCAGCAGAGCTAGGAGGACGGGTGAAGGAGATTTCTCCTTCAGTCCCGTCCCCGCTCAGCTGCCGGACACATCGGATCCCCTCCGCCGCTACCGACGGCTCCGGTAAGCGGCGGAGGGCGCGGGAGAGCGGCGGGAGGGGGGGGGCCCCTCTCCCGCCACCGATAACGGCGATCTCGCGGCGAATCCGCCGCGGAGACCGCCGTTATCGTGTACACCACCGCCCCCTGAAAAGATGAATATCTCGGTTGTGGCAGCAGCTGCTGCCGTTATCGAGATATTCAACTTTAAAAAGGAGGACGTCTTTTTGACATGGGGCGGTGGTCAAGAGGTTAAAAAAAAAAAAAAAAAAAAATGGGCATTGCAGTTTGTTGTATATGGAGCAGAGTAGCTGCAGACTGTTCAGGGTGTCCATGCTGACCCGTGTCCACAGCCAAAAGCACCTACAATGGGCATATGAGCCCATATCAGAACTGGACCACAGAGCACATTATAAAGCTCAAGTTCTGCTCTACACTTTGCATCTCTAATTATGGTTCATTTCTCCTTCTCGCAAGTCCATGTGATGGCTGACTTACTGAAAACAATGCCATTTTTTATTTATTAAAGTGTATTTGTTTCCCCCAAAAAAATTGCTTTTAAAAGACTGCTGCGCAAATACAGCGCAACAGCCACCATTTTAGTCTGCTAAAAATATATATATAAAAAAAGTTTGGGGGTTCAAAGTAATTTTCTATCAAAAAATACCGATTTTAGCAACAAGTATCAGAAAAAGGCTCAGTCTTTAAAGCGGAGGTCCGGTAAAAAAAAAAAAAAAATGTTTTAAAAGTCAGCAGCTACTAACACTGTAGCTGCTGACTTTTAATAAGGACACTTACCTGTCCTAGTCGCCAGTGATGTTCGCTCCCGCCGAGGCCGATCCTCCATCCTAGCAGCTCCAGGCGCCGCCATCCACTGTAAGGGAAACAGGCAGTGAAGCCGTGCGGCTTCACTGCCCGTTTCCTACTGCGCATGCGCGAGCGGCGCGGCGCTTTGTGAATGGGCCGGCTGCTTTCTGGCACACACACAGTTCCCAGAATGCAGCGCGCCCCATTCACAAGAAAAAACCGAGTGTAGGACGAGGAAGAGGAAGCAGATTCGGGATTTCCTTGCATAGCAACAGCTATTTCGGGTAAACTTTTTTTTTTTTTTTTATATATTTTTGGAGTAAAACATTTTTCAGGGTGGAACTCCACTTTAAGTGGTTAAACTGACCTGATTTGCAGATCGAAGTGCATCCCTTTGATCTAAAAGAACCACATGATACAAGGTTATTATTTTATCTCTCAGCGCTGAGCAATGTTGCGATAAACTTTGCCAGCTGCTCTATTTATTTATTTTTTTTGAACAGCTGTGAGTGAGCAGAGAACAGCTCTGCACTTGTTACATGAATCGTGGAAATGTCATGAGGGAGTTGAATCGAGATAATGCACTCCGGTATATAAACAATCCGGTATTGTTTTTTCGTTTTGGGATATCGATGCTGACGACACAATGTATGCTGAGCCCATATCCTGGCGGCACAAAGCCATCTGGTGAGTGGCCCACCTTATAGGTGGAGGAGCACTTTTATAAAGAAGAGCACTTTTATAAGAAGAGCACGGAGCACTAATCAACACGTGGCGTTTTTATAGCAGTTGCACAAAGAACAATCACTGCTGTATATGATTACATGATCTTCACCTATTGCTATTAGTAGCACATAATTGTTTTATTTTTTCATTATATATTTTTTTCCATGTTATTTGGTGTTTATGTTTTTTTATGAGGTTATTTATTTGGTGTAATAGCTAGCGCCTCAACACAAGATCTCTATTGACCCCCAATCAAGAGTGGTCAAACAGTGTTGATATATTCCACACCATATGGTCACTTCACACTAGCTGTAATCACCAAAAGCGTGGTATTCACAAACTGCCTTTCAGAATAGATCTGACTCAAAGTAACCAAATTTCAATGAACAGCCATCAAAGAAAAGAAAGACTGCGTATAGTGGAAAACCATAGGATACAAAGGATTTCTTGGTATATGCACTAACATTTGACAAGAGGTAAACCAGCGTTCAATGTATGCAAAGTACTTCCTAATGCCAGAATCCAAGATAGCAGTGTGGTAGCAGGTGTTCTGGTTCCATCCAATGCGTTTCGTCATATACGGTGTCATCAGGGGCACATAGTACTATGTATTCAAGTATAGTGCTAACTGCTTTGCATTGTTCAACTGCTTGCCGACCAGCCGCTGTCGTTCTACGGCAGCAGGTTGGCTCCCCTGATGAAGTCACGTGATGTGACAATATGGGTCAATATTGGAGCACTAGATTAAGCAATATCTGACGGCAGGAGACGAGCTCGGCGCTCGTGGATAATATGCACAGCAGATTTGTTTTTAAATGCAAGTTTTTACTTTGTTCTGATCAATAAATTGTTAATTTGTGCGGGATTACGCAATGTGTCTTCCTTCTTGCATTTGTACTGCCATCTTCTGAGTAACCACTTGATGCGATCCGGGGGCAAGGAGGAGTGAGAGGTGATACACAGAAGGTTTTTACGAACTCTGCTTTCGTGGAGATACGCCCACAATCACTTTCTTTTGAGTGAGTGCATCACTGTGCGATTCATTTCTGCCCCATTACTGGTTTATAGAGTTCCGCTATATGTATCCTTCTGTTGTCTCTCCACATGCAACATCCGGTACAGAGTCCTTGTAGCTGTATATAGGATTATCGCAGCGCTACAACCATCCACTGTGCATACATTTGAGGATTGCTAGGCTGTCAGCATAACAGCTGTGAGGTGAGCTGCTAGGAGACACAAGAGGTGTTCACACTGAAGCTTTCTTCTTTTCAACACATGTGTGCCTGGTGTTGGGATCACCACATAAAGACTTTCTGTTTATTATATGCTATTTAGTGTATGTTTTTTCTGTATATATATATATATATATATATATATATATATATATATATATATATATATATATTCACGTATGTTTTTTCACTTATCCGTTTTTTGATGTTATTGGATTACGCATTGCCTTCATTGTGTTTTGCACAGCCTTATTGTGATCTACACATTTAGTGTGTTTATCAGTCATACTGTTCCCCTTCCATTTGTATCACACAGCGCAGACATCACCACTTGTTCATTGACATATTTTTTCTGGTTAGGACAGATCACCAGGTGTCTGCAGGACAGCGCGGGAGACCCTTCTTTCACATTAACCCGTTGATCGCCCCCCAGTTAACCTCTTTCACCCCGTTAGTGTCACTAGTGTACAGATCTCTTTTCTGATCACTGTATTAGTGTCACAGGTGACATCAGTTAGGCTTTAGGGTCAGTTAGTGGTAGCGTCAGATTTGAACCCTTTGATTGCCAGTAGCATGAACACACACACCTCCCTTACTAGTATAGTGTTTAAACAAATCAATATCTTTGATCTGATCTATACTAGCGTCCCCAGTAGTATTGTGTAGTGTTCCCAAAAACACAGCGTTAGCAAGATCCGCCCAGAAACCTGCCAGCACCTGCGTTTAGCCCCTCCACCCAGCCCAGCTCACCCAAAGTTCAGTATCAGAAGATCACTGTCACTTTACAAAACACAGCACACAAAACTGCAGCGCTGGCAGAGTCACGCCTGATCCCTTCTAGCCCCATTTTTTTTTATGTAGCGATTCAAGCAGTCTGACAACCAGGTGCATTTTTACCTGCAAGTCACACTAGCTATACCTGTAAATTTAGTGGCCAAAATGTCAAATGAAAGGTACAGTAGTGAAGAGGCCTACAGGATACTGAGCGTGACAGATGAGAGCGCAGAGGAATCACTGTCAGAATCAATCTGATTCAGGCTCACTATACTAACCTGTAGAGAGCAGCGGCACCCTGACAGACAGTTCTGACGATGGAGTAGCGGTCCCTGCTAAGGTCCGACCCCATTTTTCTGTTGCTGAGGTGCAATAACCGCATGGTTCTCGTACGCCGCAGACATCCAGTACTAGTTCCACTCAACCTTCTGGTGAACTGGCAAGTACCAGCAGCCTAGCATGTCCTGGTCGTAGACAAACCAGCACTGCAGTAACACTTGGTGACGTGGCAAGTCCCATAAGTGCAGTTCAAGCTGGTGCGTGGCTAGCACAAGTAGTTCCCCGCAGCCACCAAGAATTCGAACACAGGCTCGTAAAGCCCACAGTGCCCTTCCTGATGTGTATGCAATACCCGATTGGCAGCCCACCACTTCTGCAGCACCTGTACCCCCCCCCCCCCCCATTCACTGGCCAACCCTAAATTCAGGTGGAAAAATACTTTTGCAAGCTGTTTTTGTTATTATTGTTGACCAAATCAATTTATATGCTGGTCAATTTATCACCGCAAATCCAAATTCGACCCTTGCCAGAGAATTTGGCTGGAAACCTTTAACGGTTCCTGAATTTATGACCTTTCTGGGCCTATCCCTCCTCATGGGCATTACCAAAAAGCGAGTTGCAATCATATTTGTCCACTGACCCAATTCACCATACGCACATGTTCTCTGCTGCCATGGCCAGGACTTGATACTAGCAAATCTTGCAGTTTATGCACATCAACCACAATGAACTTGGTTGTCCTCAGGGTGACCCTGAATACGATAAATCTGGCTGCCTGTCTTTCAAGCAGTTTCTCCCCAGCAAGCGTGCCAGATATGGGGTCAAGATGTATAAGCTCTGTGACAGGGCAACATGTCGTTTCCTGGTTTACGAAAGAAAAGATAGGAGTGTGGAGCCCCCCCCAACTGCCTAGACTACACTGGATGCAGCGGCAACATTGTTTGGGACTTGGTGTCACCCTTGTTCAGAAAGGGGTACTATTTATACAAGCGGGCCACTTTTTAGACACACCTTTTCGATTAGGAATTGGCGCATGTGGCACCATGTCATCCAATCATCCCCAACTACTTGTTGATGCCCGACAGTGTGGGGAGAGAGCCTGCTTGAGGTCCAATGAATTGCTTGCCATGAGATGGAAGGACAAACGGAACGTTTTCGTTCTGTCTTGCAGACACGGCAGCCCAAATTACTACGGCGACTGGTGTTGTTGAGAAACCTGTGTCCACAAATACAACCTTAAAATAGAAGGGGTCGACTTCAATGAACAGATGATGGGGGCTGTACTTAATTGCCTGTAAAAGGCCATACGCTGGTAAAAAAAAAAAAAAAAAAAAAAAAAGAAAAAAGAAGTGTCTGTATACCTATTCCAATTGGCTCTGTACAAAGCTGAACTGGACCCTTCCTAAAATTTCAGGAAGAGAAAATCACAGCCCTTCTGTGACCAGGAGGTGCTGTGCCCCAATTTCCCAATCCAAATGCAGTGAGCCGGCTGCATGAGAGGCATTTTCCAGATGTCCTCCCTGGTACCTCTACCCAACGATCACCCCAAAGAAGATGTTGTGTCTGTGGAAAACGCAGACTTAGGCGTGACACCTGCTATTTTTGTCCCTCCTGACCTGGTCTCTGCATCAGGCACCGTTTCTGTCGCTACCACACAATAGTGGAGTATTAGCATAGGGTACATCACTGGACAGTCCTAGGGAACACATTCACACAGGGTCTCGAAAGAGGAGTTGGCCATCGCATTTTGAGACCCCAACATGCAACGTTTACAGTAACAATTTTTATTTATAAAATAGAAAAGCCAAAAATAGTTGGTTTTATTTTTGTGCTCTCTATTGTTGATCTGTTTTACTGTATATTATGCTATACTGTAATATTTTATTATGGTGTTTTATCGTGTTTGCTTTGCAGGTATGTCATTCTACTGTTATACTGTACTGTTACTGTGATTCATGCTTTAATGTAATGTTTTATTGTTACTGTGTTTTATTTAGTTTGCAGGTATGTCCCACTTAAATACTGTACTGTGTTTTATGGTTAACCAATTATTTGCTTTGCAGGTATGCCATTCAGCTGCAGCACAGGTTTATTGATTTTGACAGCAACAGGGTTTGCTCCCACGATACATAAATCCATGACTCCAGCACTGTAGGAGGGGATTTCACCACCAGTTAAATTTAAAAAAAAAAAAGAAAAGGGGGGGGGGGGGGGCATATATTTTTATATTTATTGTATGCCCATCATTAGAAGTGGGTGGATGTAGGGTGGTATTCTAATAGAGGCATACCACCGATCGATCAATGCGAGTGGAGAAATCTGTTAGGTTCTCTTTTCGTTCAGCCCACAGGCTGCATGAAAAAAAAAGGAACATTACAATATGTGCCCAACAAGGACCAGAGACATACTGGTATGTTGCTGGACTGAGTGGTTATACCGGAATGATGCCTGCTGGTTTAGGTATCTTCTTGGTATCGTTTTTTCAGCCGGCGGTCGGCTTTCATGTTAAAGCAAGCCTAGCGGCCATTAAGCCACTAGACTGCTTTAACAAGCAGTGGGAGGAAATGCCCTTGCCCCTCTCTCCATCAATGTTTTTTTCGGGCTCTCCTGCCCCACTGGGGAACACGAGAATGCAGCCGGTGGTTCTGCCTGCTGACTATAAAGCTGATCAGAGACCAGAATGGCTCCAATCATCTCTATGACCTAAGAAACCAGAAGCTACGAGAATTTCATGACTTTGGTTTCGCTGGATATAAACAGTGCCATTGGGAAAGCATCTTATCACACTGATGCTTTAAGGGCTGAGGAGAGATATAGGGTCTAATAAACCCCACTACCTATAAAATAAAAGGGACAGTGTAAAAAAAATAAAAAAGCAAAAAAATACCCCCGTCCAAAGGAGAACGCAAGCATTGGTCTTGTGACGTATGTAAATAGCAATTGCACCATGCATGTGAGGTATCGTCGCAAATGTCAGATCGAGGGGAGTAATTCTAGCAGTAGACCTCTTCTGTAAATCTAAAGTGGTAACCTGTAAAGGTTTTTAAAACGGTATGTAGTTTGTCGCAGCTGCACAGGTGTGCGTAATTTTTAAAAACGTTGTGTTTGCCATCTATGTACTCAGTAAGAACTTTTATATTCTACCAAATATTTGGGCAATATAGTGTGTGGGGAAAAAAATGGCAACACCTACCATTTTAATCTGTAAGGCATTAAAAAAAAAATATTATATATATATATATATATATATATATATATATATATATATATATATATATATATATATATATATATATATATATATATATTTGAGGCTTCAACGTAATTTTCTAGCAAAACTTTTTTTTTTCCCCCCAAGGGCTTTGTCTTCAAGTGGTTAGAAGAGTGGGTGATGTGTGGCAAAAGCTTCTATTGTTGGGAATAAAATGACAGGACAGTTCAAACCCCCCCCCAAATCACTTTTTTTTTTTTTTTACACAAAGTTGTCACTTAATGATATATTGCTTCACATGGCATGGGTATAAGTGAAATTACACCCCAAAATACATTCTGCTGCTTCTCCTTAGTATGGTGATACCACATGTGTGGGACTTTTTGGGAGCCTAGCCGTGTACAGGACCCCAAAATCCAATCACCGCCTTCAGGATTTCTAAAGGCGTAAATTATTAATTTCACTCCTCACTATCTATCACAGTTTCGGAGGCCATGAAATGCCCAGAAAGCACAAAACTTCCCAAATTACCCTATTTTGGAAAGTAGGCACCCCAAGCTATTTGCTAAGAGGCATGTTGAGTATTTTGTAGATCTTGCTTTTTGTCGCAAAGTTTTGAAAATTGAGAAAAAATAAAATAAAAAAATATCTCCTTTTTCTTTCTTCATTTTCCAAAACAAATAACAGCTATATGTCAACGTAAACAAACAGATCCCCATTCTGACAGGGAAGTACAGAGTGATCGTCTGTTCCTAGTGATTAGGGACAGCGATCTCTCTGTACTCCCAGTCAGTCCCCTACCCAACGCAGTTAGAAACACCTCCATAGGGAACACCAAACCACTTGATCACCCCTAGAGTTAACCTTGTCCCTGCCAGTGTAACTTATACAGTAATCAGTGCATTTTTATAGCACTGACGCTGTATAAATGTCACAGGTCCCAAAAAAAGTTTCAAGTGTTCAATCTGTCTGCCGCAGTCCCGCTAAAAATCACTGATCACCGCCATTACTAGTAAAAATTTAAAAATGATAAAAATGCCATAAATGTATTCCCCATTTTGTAGATGCTATAACTTTTGCACAAGCCAATCAATATACGCTTTTCCCCACAAATAAAGCTCTTGGTGGTATCTGATCACCTCTGCGTTTTTTATTTTTTTTTGCTATAAACAAAGAGCGACAATTTTGAAAAAATAAAAAATATATATATTTTGTTTTTGCTAGAATACATATCCCAAAAATATAAAAAAAAATGTATTCGTCAGTTTATATAATTCAGATATAAATAAAATCACAATAGGTGTATATCGATTGGTTTGCTCAAAAGTTATTGCGTCTACAAACTATGGGATAGATTCAGGGACTTATTTTTTACTAGTAATGGCGGCTAGCTGCGATTTTTAGCGGGACCGTGACATTGCGGTGGACAAATCTGACCCCCAAATGACACTTTTTGGGGACCAATGACATTACTTTGATCAGTGCTATAAAAATTCACTGATGAATGTAAAAATGACACTGACAGGGAAGGGGTTAAGCGTGTTCCTTAGCTGTGTTCTGACTGTAGGGTGGATGCTAGGAACATAACAGAGATCATTGTTCCCGATCACTGGGAACAGAAGATTTCTTGTTTACACTGGCAGATTCCCGTTCTGCCTCTTTACTAGGCGATCGTGGGTCGCCGGGAAAAAGACAGAGTCCACCTGACCAGCAGGCATTAGAGCACGCCGCCGTACAGGTACAGTGATTCGTGCAGAGGGCCGACCTGCCGCCGTATAGCGATGGTGGCTTGTCAGCAAGTGGTTAATTTGCAATTAGCTTTTTCTTTTAAGATTAAGCAGCTTTATAAGTGGACCCCAAAGTCTGCAGCAGATCCAGGCATGCCCCAGAGCTCCATGTCTGCTGAACAGACAGAGGTTGACCAAGTGTGTTCTACAGTTTCTCTGGAATAAGCACTATCCTAGTTTAGATTCCAGAAAAGTCTCCCTCGTGGCAACAATTGCTTACCCTCTGCCTGCAGAAAAATACGCCCCACTTCTCCATGGATGCTCAGCATGTTTCGAATGTGGCGAGGCCGGAGGCGAGGTGGGATGTGACCCAGGTATATGATGCCAGGATCAACCGACTTCTTCTTCTTTGTACCAGCAAGACTTTCATCGTCACCCAGCATCTCTGTATGGAGTTCAGATGCATCTTCTTCTCCTTGTTCATCCTTACTCTCCGTTGTCTTCATTTCTCCATTCTCAGCATCCGCCTCTTCTTCATCTGTCCCATCCTCCTCTTCTTCCATTCCAACCTCTTCATCTTCAGTTCCATCCTCCTCCTCTTCACTCCCAGTTACATCCCTTTCTCTGTCTGACATGTTTTGTGCTAAAAGTAGGAAAAAAAAAATGATAATAAAAAAAATATATATAGTGGAGTTACTCTTTAATGTAAACCTTTGATAGTTTTTATACAGCCTGCTGTATATGAACGATTCAGTTTATAAACTCACTGGTGCATAATCTGTAATTAAGCTCTGCTCCAGTCTGTCCCCAGAGGACCAGTTATTACCTCAATTGGTGTCACCATCTTGTTTCTCACACAGCATAGAGAAGGTGGAGACAGGCTGTCAATCACATCCTATGATAAAGTCATTTCTGCCCTTTGTGTGACAGTCAAGGATCACGGGCCAGTGTTTGCATGGTTTTGCTGTGTTCAAACTAGGGTTGTCCTGATACCGATACTAGTACTTGGGCAAATGCTCTGATGCTTCACCCGATACCTGAACAGTCATGGTGATCAGTGCGGTGGGGGGAGTTACAAGCATTGATCACCGCTGACTGTCTTTGTATCCTCCTCCAGCCCCCCCATTCTGCTTTGTACCCCTCCGTGTCCCCCTCCATACTGCCATCTTTTTCTGTGCTGCTGCCATGTCCCCCTCCATGCTACCGCCGTGTCCCCCCTCCGTGCTGCCACCGTTCTGCCGCCGTGTCCCCCCTCCGTGCTGCCGCTGTGTCCCCCCTTGATCTGTCAGGATGGAGAGCGGCGGTAGAAGCTGGTAAATCCAGCTCCTACCTTTTCCGAATGTACAGAGTCAGTGATCACTGACTCTGTACATTCACATAACTGAAACATCGTAAACTGTGTTTACAATGTTTCAGTTTATGAATGGAGAGGAGCCGCTGTCTTCTCCCCTTTCATTTTCAGTACAGCTGAGGCTGCTGAGAAAGGGACTGGGAAATCTGTGTCCCTAGTCCATTTCTCTGTCTCAGAGGGGAGATGTCAGGGATTGTAAAAAATTAAATAAAAAAATAAAATAAAAAACACTGACACTGTCCATTCCCCCCCACCCCCCTTAAAAAAAAAAAAGAAAGAAAGCATTGTAAAAAAAACTTTTTTTAACAAACTGTAAAAAATAAAAAATATATACCGACACGTGCCACTGTCACATGAGATTTAAAAAAAGTATCGGTATTGGCGAGTACTTGATAAAAAGTATCGGTACTTGTACTCGGTCCTAAAAAAGTGGTATCGGGACAACCCTAGTTCCAACCTCTGTGCCTCTCTAATGATGCAAAGAATGCAGTATAGTATAGCTCTGCAACCAGTTGTGATTCTGGTCAATCAATAAAGCAGTGGTAGGTAACCTTCGACAGGTGGAGATCTACCGGAACATAAAAGATCACCCTGATTCTATTGTTTAGAATGTACTCTCCCCTATTTTCTTTTTGGCTCTATATTTGTATTTTTGAAAGAAGTTTAATAAACATATCCAGAAAAAGAAATAAAGCGCTGAACCCCTTTTTTTATTTTAACTAGAAAAGCCTAACTAAATAGTAAGGATATTTTTGAAAAATATATATGTATATAAAAAAATAAATAATAATCATCACTGTAAAGATATAAACTAGGTTTATATACGAGAATTGGATGCGGGTTTCCCTGGGCTTGAAGTCAGGCAAAAATTTGCACCTGAAATAGAGAACAGGAAAGCACTGGACCCCTGCTGCGAGCTGCTCCGCATAGAGCGTGAACCCGGCCTTAAAGTCAGTCAGTAGTTTTTTATTCTTTGTATTGTATTTTTAAAAATGTTATTTAAATATGACATATTTCCGGGCCCATTCCTTCCGCAGCTGGCAGGACAGGGGAGAAGGGAAAGCACACTGGGGAGGCCAAAAGAAGGGGAACCTGGACAGGAGCGGCATCATTTACTGGAACTCCCCATTACTCCTGGGGCCGCTAAATGCCGGCAGGAGAAAGGGGAGAAAAAGTGTCCATTCAGCTGCTGCAGAAGGAAAGTGGATTGGTTTCAGTCTAGGTATCTAGGTTCCGGGGTTGGCAAGGAAGGAACGCAATCTACCCGTCACCTACCTGCAATCGATGTGTAGATTGAGATTGATGGGTTGCCAATCCCCACAATGACTGAAGCCAGCAATTTAAGGCGGTCAGAATATATTTTTTTCACATGCATCCTTCAAAAGTAGCCTGACCCTTAAGACAAGATATGGGTTTTGTCATAATCACTGAGCTGGAAGACTATGCAGTTCTGGTGTTCTCCCACTAAAAGTATAACTAAAGGCATTTTTGTTTCGTTTTGGATAGAGTTGAGAGGGATTAGAGCACCAGTCATGTCTTTTCCCCCGTTAGGAAGATTTGGTCTGTCCTGTTTTAGTTTTCTTTTCTTCCCTTTCTGTGCCCAGTAAGCCATTTGTGTAATCTTTGCATATTTATCCATATCACGTGTTACGTCTGTATAAGCACATCGCAATCCCGGGATAATATTCCTTGCCTCTGTTCCATTTTATGTCCACCCAAAGCCCGCCCACAGACTATAAGAAGCTCAGCTTCTATTAACCTCCAGTCATTGGCTTGAAGAAGGAACCAATCAGCAGTTCCGAAACCCGTCCCATTCCGATGACCCCACTTCCGGTTTGCAATCCACTCTGGTTGCTGGTCCCCTCCCGCTGACGTCAGTTCTGGGATTTGCAC
The DNA here is from genome assembly GCF_905171775.1 of Rana temporaria. Lineage (NCBI taxonomy): Eukaryota > Metazoa > Chordata > Amphibia > Anura > Ranidae > Rana > Rana temporaria. The sequence continues at coordinate 131,840,850 of NC_053497.1, forward strand.
TCCATGCCGTTCCTGACAGTCCAGTGGTGTCCCTAGTATCCTCAGAGCTGAGGCTTCCATCGGCTGCCCACTTTGGAACATTCTGCTGCTATAGTTACACCTTTGGATAAGAATGAGACACACTGGGACCACCAGGATGCCGAATTACTTGCCCTAATTTACATATGATGTGCTCCTTTCATCAAGTGTTTTTAACCCTATTTGGGGTGTTAAAAATGTTATTTCTGCACTTAGGAGGTGCATTTTTTTTTGTTTATCTCATCTTCAAGTGCTGCCTTAAGTGTATGAAGATTTCTTCCCATTCTACATAGGAGTAGTCTTGAAACTCAGAGCGCCATTATACACACTTTTTATCTAAATAAATAGATATGGACAGGGGTTATAACCCACTATACAAAATTAAAGAACAAAGTTTTGCCTATGGTTCTACTTTAACCACTTGCTTACTGGGCACTTAAACCCCCCTCCTGCCCAGACCGATTTTCAGCTTGGGCACTGTTAAGGCAGCACAGATGGGCACTGAGGTGGCACAGATCACAGATGGCACAAGTGGGCACTAAGTGTTGATTGCACTGACTGACACCCAATTGGCACTGATTGGGCACTGTGTGGCACTGTAAGTATTCTATTTTCACTCACTGATGGCACAGGTCGCTCTCCCTCCTCACACACGGTCTCTGTGTGAGGAGGGAGAGCTGGCAATGAGAGATGACCTCATATTTGAGATCATCTCTCATTGGCCACGCCGATCGCGTTGTAAATGGCCGCTGTGATTGGCCATTTACAGCGTTCTGCGATTGCCTGTGTCCAAGGTAGGGAAGGGATAAGACATTTATTATGTTATTTTCGGCTGCCTTTGTCCTGCTGGGGAAATTTCCTTTCCTGTCCTGGAAACACAACAGAACCCGATGAGAAATATCTCCTTTGTTTGCTGCCTAAATAAAAAAAAAAAAACAATTTTTGAAGAAGAAATCTCTCCAAAAATGTAACAAATTAAAATTTTAGAGAGAGGTTACAGGAAAAGTGGTCTCAAAACAAAAGGGGAGAATTCGCCCCCCCCCCCCCCCGAGAGGGAACTCAGACAGCAATAAAAACATGATAAAGGCCTAACCCTTCCCTACTCTATAGGAAGAAGTTCCCCCTACCAGCTGTTTTGTCTTTCAATTACAGAGTTTGGTAAATGAATGAACTTCAAGTACCAACATCCTCTGCGGCTGTCAGTATGTAGTTATCAATGAACTACCAGGGAGCCGTTGAGCAGTGTGGTGGTTCATAGAGTCTTTCTGTAAGTGTGAAACTGCCTAGCCGTACGATGTAAAGGTTCACAGCTCACACTGACAAGTCTGTAGGAGCCCTGCATGGCATCAGCGATCGACTGAACGTGGGTGCCATGCTTTTCAGGAACCTAAAAAAACACACACACACACTATATATATATATATATATATATATATATATATATATATATACACACACACATATATACATACACACATACATACATACATACACACATACATACATACATACACACACACACACACACACACACACACACATTATATATATATATATATACTATACACACACACACACAGTGTGGCACACTGATCCAATGCTGGGAAATTGTATCAGTGTGACATATCATAGGAGGCTGGACTTTTTTACTGTGGCCATCCGGCCCAGGAAATTCAAATGCAGCTCCGTGACACAGCGGGAGATCGCCGCTCTGATCCGGGCACTGGTGAGGCTGCAATGATCTCTTGTATCATGTGTGCAGTCTCTGACCATCTCCTGTATTATGCCTGCTAGAGGTGCACCAGTGTAAGTTCACCACACAGATTTTCTGGTGTTTAACCACTTCAAGCCCATGCCAATTCTGACACTTCGCTCCTACATGTAAAAATCTTTTTTTGCTAGAAAATTACATAGAACCCCCAAACACTATATATGTATTTTTAGCAGAGACCCTTGATAATACAATGGCGGTCATTGCAACTGTTTATCTCAAATGGTATTTGCGCAATTTTTCAACGTTTACACGTTTTTTTTTTAACAGTTTCATGCTTAAAAAAAAGCCCAATTTTTTTGCATAATGTGAAAGACGAAGTTTCCCAAGTAAATAGATACCCAACATGTCAGGCTTCAAAATTGCACACGCTCGTGGAATGGCGAAGTTTTGGTACTTAAAAATCCCCACAGGTGACGCTTTAAAAATTTTTACAGGTTGCATGTTTTGAGTTACAGAGGAGGTCTAGGGCTAGAATCATTGCTCTCGCTCTAATGTTCGCGGCGACACCTCACATGTGTGGTTTGAACACAGTTTACATATGTGGGCGGGACTTACGTATGCGCTCGCTTCTGCGTGCGAGCACACGGGGACAGGGACACTTTAAAAATAATTTTTTTATTATTAAATTTTACTTACATTTTTTTTTTTTAAAGTGTCAAAATAAGAAAAAGACCCCACATCTCACCACTAGGCTGGGAAGGGCAAAAAAACGAACAAAAAGAAAAAAAAGATCCAGGCTTTCCAGCCGAAGCGGCGCAGTGTTTTTGAATGCAGAGGCCGGGCGTGACGTCATAACATCGCGCCTGGCCTCCGAACGATCATAAAGACTCTGGCGACCATCTGGTCCACCAGAAATCTAGGAACCCGGGGTCGGCGGATCTGTTCTCTGACTCACCGATCGCATCGGTAGAAGCACCTGAGGGCGGGGGGGGGGGGCAATGTCCCTTCTCGCCACCTGCAAGAACGATCAAGCGGCAGAACAGCCACTTTGATCGTTCTTACGGTGCACAGAATCGCCACTCTAAAAAACGATATCTGAATGATGCCTGTAGCTGCTGGCATCATTCAGATATACCACCACAAAGCCCAGGACGTCATATGATATGATATGCGAGTGCTTTGAATTACAAGCATTCTCCTGGAAGGGATTATGCTCGTAATCCAAGGTTCCACTGTAATAAAAAACGCTAATGATACTAATCGTTTCCCTACTGACACCATCCGCTGCTCTGCTGATATACATGCAGGTGTTTGTGCTCTGGGGTGCACACCCCAATACTATAGGCTGTGCACACCAATGGATCTCATTTAGGCCAGGACATACACTATACAATCTGATTGCACACATCCATGCTTGCCAAAAGCGTGGAACATGAAGACATACCTAAACTATCCAATCAGACAGGCTCTTACTCTACACCGTTGACAGCAGATCTAAAGAAGATCGTATAATCAGATTGTATAGTGTATGGTCAGCTTTACAGCAATCTATCAACTAAAAAGTATAACAATTGTTTCCAACTCTAACATGCGTCTACACGGTAGCAGAGGCGGTCTTGTTGATGGCATTATCTTAGCAGCCTAGGTCACCCGATAATAAAGTGCGCTCAGGGAAGCCCTCTTATCTTCCTAATCCTCATGTACAGCCGGTAGAAGCACAAATAACCGGAGACCGTTCTACTTACTCAGCCTGAAGCTCAGCTCCACACACAACGTGCTGTCCGGCGCAGCTTGCTGACGTCACCGTTGAGGGTGTAGCAACTGGGACGCTCAGGGTGTAGTGGGCGGTGCTAGGGTCACATGATAGAGGAAGGCGGGAGGATTGAGCAGAGCTGTGAGGGAGATGTGTTATCAGCGCGAGCGCGGCTAGAGAGAGGAAACATGACCTCCACCAGTGCGTTATTAATGTGAGAAATACCAATGTATTCTATGATATCGTTACATGCCATTATAGTTACATTGTTACATGCCAATATAGTTTATGAAACCATTGTATAAATATTGACGCTTTTTTAGGTGATAATATGGACTCTTCACACACCAGTGTCATCAATTCAGTCAGTTTTTTTTTGCTAAGAAAATACGGACAGCGCCTTGAAAAATTATTCATACCCCTTGGAATTTCCCACATTTGTCATGTTACAACCAAAAACGTAAATGTATTTTATGTGATGGACCGACACAAAGTGTCACATAATTGTGAAGTGATAGGAAAATGATGAATCATTTTCATTTTTTTTTACAAATAAATATGTGAAAAGTGTGGTCATGCATTTGTATTCAGCCCCCTTTACTCCGATACCGTAACCAAATTCTACTGGAACCAATTGCCTTCAGAAGTCTCCTGATTAGTAAATAGGGTCCACCTGTGTGCAATTTAATCTCAGTACAAATACAGCTGTTCTGTGAAGCCCTCAGGTTTGTTAGAGAACCTTAGTTAACAAACAGCAACATGAAGGCCAAGGAACACACCAGACAGGTCAGGGATAAAGTTGTGGAGAAGTATAAAGCAGGGTTAGGTTCTAAAAAAATATCCCAAGCTTTGAACATCTCACGGGGCACTGTTCAATCCATCATCCGAAAATGGTAAGAGTATGGCACAACTGCAAACCTACCAAGACATGGCCGTCCACCTAATCTGACAGGCCAGGCAAGGAGAGCTTTAAGCAGCCAAGTAGCCCATGGTAACTCTGGAGGAGCTGCAGAGATCCACAGCGCAGGTGGGAGAATCTGTCCACAGGACAACTATTAGTCGTGCTCTCCACAAATCTGACCTTTATGGAAGAGTGGCAAGAAGAAAACCATTGTTGAAAGAAAGCCATAAGAAGTCCTGTTTGCAAGAAACCATGTGGGGGACACAAATGTGGAAGAAGGTGCTCTGGTCAGATGAGACCAAAATGTAACTTTTTTGCCTAAAAGCGAAACGCTATGTGTGGCCGAAAACAAACACTGCATATCACCCTGAACACATCATCCCCACCGTGAAACATGGTGGTGGCAGCATCATATTGCGGGAATGCTTTTCTTCAGTAGGGACAGGGAAGATGGTCAGAGTTGATGGGAAGATGGATGGAGCCAAATACAGGGCAATCCTAGAAGAAAATCTGTTATGCCACGTACACACGATCGGTTCATCCGATGAAAACAGACTGATGGATTTTTTCGTCGTATATCCGATGAAGCTGACTTTTATCAGTCTTGCCTACACACCATCGGTCAAAAATCCGACCGTGTCCAAACGCGGTGACGTAAAACACTACGACGTGCAGAGAAAAATTAAGTTCAATGCTTCTGAGCAGGGTTTGACAAATTTGCTTGGAATCTCGGAGCCAGCTAAAAAAGTTAGGAGGCAGAAAACGCGCCCCGTCCCGCCGAGCTCGCGTGCAGAAGCAAACACATACGTGAGCAGCGCCCGCATATGTAAACAGTATTCAAACCACACATGTGAGGTATTGCCGCGATTGGTAGAGCGAGAGCAATAATTCTAGCCCTAGACCTCCTCTAACTCAAAACATGCAACCTTTTAAACGTCGCCTATGGAGATTTTAAAGGGTAAAAGTTTGTCGCCATTCCACGAGCGGACGCAATTTTGAAGCATGATATGTTGGGTATCAATTTACTCGGCGTAACATTATCTTTCACAATATAAAAAAATTGGGCTAACTTTACTGTTAGCTTATTTTTTTAATTAAAAAAAGTGTACTTTTTCTCCCAAAAAAGTGCGCTTGTAAGACCGCTGCGCAAATACGGTGTGACAGAAAGTATTGCAACGACCGCAATTTTATTCTCTAGGGTGTTAGAATTACCGAGGCCAGCCGGTAATTGAGGCCTTCTGCAGGCCTAAAGCTTCCCCGGGCGCCAGGTCGCTATTTCTTGTCACAATTGCGACCGGGCGCCCGGATTTTGTTAAGCCCTGCCTTAGTCATTCTGCCACCAATTAAGGCCCATTCACACCATCCAGTACATGTGGCAGCAATGTGTGTAGTATGCAGTATTGGGTTAGCATTTATTCATTTTTCCTGGACTCCAGTGTGCATGTGCCTTACCCTCGGAACGCCACAAAACATACAAACAGTACACATCTGGGTTGCTTTGACGTGCAATGAAAATAATTGGTGTTATCCTTCTTTTTTTTTTTTGCTTGTGCAACAGTGTAAATAGGCACTCAAATATACAGTACTGTATATTCAAAGGTGTCTATGCTAGCAACAAAAAATACTACAAGAATTAAGTAAAAATACCAAGAAAACAATATAAATCACAAAAAGACAATGATACAGTACTTGATTGCTTTGCTGGTGATGGCTATGAGATTCCATCAGGTTTCTGAAGCTAGAAGCAAAAAAACATTGTCCACTTGCTATGAGTAACAACCTTTACAGTAGCACTCATGAACATTTACAAGATATGTTTTAACTTAACCACTGGGCACTTAAACCCCCTTAATAACCAGACCAATTTTCAGCTCTCACATTTTGAATGACGATTACTCAGTCATACAACACTGTACCCAAATGAAAATTTCATCCTCTTTTTTTCACACAAATAGAGCTTTCTTTTGGTGGTATTTAATCACCGTTGGGTTTTTTAGTTTTTACGCTATAAGAATAAAAAAAGACTGAAAATTCTGTAAAAAAATGAATTTTTCTTTGTTATAAAATTTAGCAAATTAGTATTTTTTCTTCATAAATTTTGTCCAAAATGTATACTGCTACATATCTTTGGTAAAAATAAGTACAAATTGGTGGATAATATTTGGTCTTTGTGAAAGTTATAGCGTCCACAAGCTATGGTGCCAATATCTGAAAATTAATCACATCTGAAGTACTGACAACCTATCTCAGTTCTTGAGACCCTAACATGCCAGAAAAGTACAAATACCCCCAAATTACCCCTTGTTGGAAAGAAGACATTCCAGGGTATTTAGAAAGAGGCATGGAGAGTTTTTTGAAGTTGTAATTTTTTCCCACATTTCTTTGCAAAATCAAGATTTTTTTTTTCCTTTTATTTTTTTTTTCACAAAATTGTCATATTCGCAGGTTATTTCTCACACACAGCATATGCATACCACAAATTACACCCCAAAACACATTCTGCGATTACTCGTATTACGAGTATGGCGATACCACATGTGTGAGACTTTTACACAGCGTGGCCACATACAGAGGCCCAACATGCAGGGAGCACCATCAGGCGTTCTGGAGCACCCAGGACAATTCTGACATTTCTCTCCTACATGTAAAAATCATCATTTATTTGCTAGGAAATTACATAGAACCCCAAAACATTATGTATGTTTTTTTAGCAAAGACCTTAGAGAATACAATGGTGGTCGATGCAACTTTTTATCTCGCACTGTATTTGCACAGCAATTTTTCTAACGTGTTTTTTAAAAAAAAAAACGATTTTAAAACTTTTGGCGATTTCAGGTGCGACTTGCATAGACATATGTGCATGAAGTTGCATAGATGTCATCCAAGTCGCACCTGAAGACATCTCAAATTTCAAGTGAAGTTGTGCGATTTCAAAGCACATTCAGTGTGAACCAGGGCTAAATATGTAGAAACATGAACCAGTGTCAGTCAGCACTCAGAAGAAGCCAGGTAGTAGGTGTCGGTGAGGGACATTGGACCCCTGACTTGAGGTAAGTATTGCTGACTTTTTTTTTTACTCCAATATAATGTGGAACTATAGTACATTTATCTATCTACACTTAATATATTAGGAATATTAGGATAGGGGTTGTAAAGGAAATTATTTTTTTCCGTAAATAGCTTCCTTTACCTTAGTGCAGTCCTCCTTCACTTACCTCATCCTTCCATTTTGCTTTTAAATTAGGGTGACCAAACATCCCCGGTTTCAGGGGACAGTCCCCTGATTAAGGACACTGTCCCTGGAAAAAGTCTGTCCCCGGATTGGATTTGAACAGGGACTGGGGCAATTTCATAGACAGTCAGTGCTCCTACTAGCTTAGGGGGTTGGATTTTTTCCATTATCTGTCCCCTTTTCTGATGATCATGTGCTGGTCGGAGCGGAGGGAATATTTCTTCAGTTTCGGGTGCATGCCCATTCCGCTTCGCTCGCATGTTCTTCTGCCTTGGCTCAAGTCCCGGCCAGCCGCCTGCCTGCTTATCTCCTTGCCTTCCCTGGCGGAGTGATCTTCCACCGCTCCCCACCCAGTAGTAGCCGGGGCCCGGAGAGTACCGCCGTACACACGATCGGATATCTGATGCAATCTAATCCGATGGATTTTTTCGTCGTATATCCGATGAAGCTGACTTTGATCAGTCTTGCCCACACACCATCAGTGAAAAATCCGACCGTGTCCAAACGCCGTGATGTAAAACACAATGACTTGCTGAGAAAAATTAAGTTCAATGCTTCCGAGCATGCGTCGACTTGATTCTGAGCATGCGTGGATTTTTGACCGATGGACTTCCACACAGACGATCGTTTTTTTCTATCGTTTTTTTATCCATAGGATAAATTTAAAACATGTTCTATTTTTTTTCACCGATGGAAAAAAAAACGATGGGGCCCACACACAATCGGTTTGTCCGATGAAAACAGTCCATCGGTCTGTTTTCATTAGACAAACCGATCGTGTGTACAGGGCTTTAGACTTGACAGGCTGTGAGGCGGGCGGTGGCGACGGCCAGAGAGTCGTTGATTGCCGCCATTACTAGTATGGATTTAATTTAAAGAATCTGGTCACCTTATTTTAAATGTCCTTATTTCTTTTACAAAGGTTTTATTGTCATATCAACCAACAGTACAGGTTCACAACAGTGTTATAGCATACAAAGTATAAAGTAGATCCGGACCCGAGAGCTCACATCAGCATACAGGAAGCAAGATCTTATGCTATACTCTATTGAAAAGAGAGATGAAAAAGTCAATAGAACAAAATGGTCTAAAGTCCGGGCATCGCCTGTAAAATGAGTGTGCAATTCACAACAACAAAAAGATCTGAAAGTTAGTATCCTCTAGAAAAAGTAAAAAGAGATAACAGCCAAGGGGGAGACTGTAGAGAAGTGGAAAAAGAGAAAAGTGGAGCAGAGCGAGAGGAAGAATAGAAGGTGAAGTGGGAGAGAAAAGAGAAGGGGGTAGAAGGTCCACGGGGTGCGCGCAAGAGGAGCCCTATATTGACAGTAATGCGGTGTCAAACCTAGAAGGGTGGTAGTATGTGATCCAAGGTTGCCAAACCCTGAGAAACTTGTTGTGCGTATCTGAAAGGACAGCCGTTAGTTTCTCATTAACCATTACATCATTCAGGCGGTTTTTGACTGCCTCAAAGCTAAGTGTGGGGGTCTTCCAAGCTCTCGCAATTATCAGCCGAGCCGCAGTAAAGAGATGCTGGGCTAGTTGCCTTTCAGGACGCAGTAATTCCACGATAGGCTTACCAAGGAGTGCTACATAAGGGTCCCTTTTAATGTTAATCTGAAATAGACTACGAAGGAGAGTGTATACTCTAATCCACAGTCTGCACACCCGCGGGCAGGACCACCAAATATGCGCCATGGAGCCCTCCTGGGAGCACCCCCTAAAACAGAGCGGGCAATAATTTGGGATAAAGCGGGCCAACCTCGCCGGTGTGTAGTACCACCTATACAATACTAAATGTCCTCATTTCTTCTGAGAAATCCTCACTTCCTGTTCTTCTGTCTGTAACTCACCACCGTAATGTGAGGCTTTCTCCCTGGTGTGGAGAAAACCCCTTGAGGGGGGAGGGGGCGAGCAGGCAAGTCTCAGAAGAAATAAGGACATTTAAAAGCAAAATGGAAAGAGGACTGCACTAAGGTAAAGGAAGCTATTTAGGGAAAAAAAGGGTTTTCTTTTACAACCCCTTCAACCATGAAAGGGAAGCCTGCTGTTTTTATTTAGAAGTTGAATAAGGAAAAGATTAACCTGATTTTGTAAAAAAAAACAAAACAAAAAAAAAAGAGGATCAAACACTATGGGCAACTCAGAACAAATCACTTATTACCATGGATTTCACCATTAGCATAGCAAATTTCCACTTACTGTATCTGTGCAAGAGAATTTTAGCATGTGAGAGAATCAGATCCAGGCTGATGTTTCCAGTGTGAAGTGTTCTCAGCACATCCTGTGTGTAAATGAGCGTGTCTGCCCATCCAAAGCAGAGTACAGATATTATGGTGCTGTGCCGTCAGTAAGGCTTGTTTACTATGAGATGGCAAAATAATACCGTGTGCGATAATTCTCATCAACAATACAGTTTTCAATAGTTTTTCACAGTTGGGCGGTGAAAGTTGAGTTCGACTTAATCACTGTGGGTTGCCTTGCAGATTGTTTTTTGTTTTGTTTTGTTTTTTTTGCAGTCCCAAAGGCCTGTGTGTACAGAGACCACATGTTAGGTCACAGTGGCTGTGTACACAAAAAGGATTGATCCGGTTTACAGATGTAACACTGTATGAGCTTCTGGGTCCCTCGCTGCCAAATTAAAAAGCTTCTTATTAATTATAAGCAAGATGATGAGGTGGGGGCCCGTGTAGTATCATGCAGCCGGTGGGGTATAATTAATATAAATACACAACATTCGATGAGGCAGGGATTTGGGGGATGTTAATCGGGCGCAGGCAGCTGCCTCCCATCCAAGGATTACAAGCACAGATTGGTACTGCTCACACAAAGCCTCCATCCATTATGCATTATTACATGACCCAGTGCTGGCACCACCTCTATCGTCTATGCTTTTCTGGTTACTGGCATTTACATGGATCTTGCTTGTCATCTGTGAGTTCAGACAGACACTGCTTTTTTTCCAGGTCTCTGCTACTGAGTGCCTTGAAATTTTAGTGTTAACTTAATGCAACTCGGCCATCTTTATATATGTAGAGTACAAAGAGCATGCTTAGATAATACTTCCCATAGGTGTTTTTATTTTTTAACCAAACAGCAGAACAGGGAAAACTGCAGCAGGGGTGATTCTGATGCACATATGAACCAGATTATATTCTCTAAACATGGCTACTGGCCTGGCTTTGTAACAAAACAAGTTCTGTTTGCTACAGTTTTAATTAAGCCATCACAGCAGTCTGTGTATTCCAGTATAGCATTAGTTATGTTTATTGTTTTCGTAATTTTTTATAACACTGCAGCACTTTATAGAGCAAATAAAAGAAAGTGAGCTCTCTGCTTAAGTTACAATAAATTCATAAAGTAAACATATGTGCATGTGATAAAACCCTATTAAAGCGGGGGTTCACCCCAAAAATTTTTTTTTAAATTACATTCAGCCGAGATGTTAGAATGACAATCGGCTGTTTTTTTTAATCTCCTTGCCGTACATACCGTTTTATTTATATTTATATATATATATATATATATATATATATATATATGTTCACAGCGGCTTCCGGGTATGGAATCTGCGGGACTGGGCGTTCCTAATTGATTGACATGCTTCCGACCGGTGCATACAGCGCGTCACGAGTTTCCGGCTTCTTTCGGCAACTCGTGACGCGCTGTATGCGCCGGTTGGAAGCATGTCAATCAATTAGGAACGCCCCGTCCCACAGATTCCATACCCGGAAGCCATGGTGAACATATATATATATATATAAAACGGTATGTATGGCAAGGAGATTAAAAAAAACAGCCGATTGTCATTCTAACAACTCGGCTGAATGTAATGTTAATTTTTTTTTGGGGGTGAACCCCCGCTTTAAGTAATTGAAAAAATCATCAACACTGTGCAAATGGGGCAAAATATATACAAAAAATCAATACAAATTGCAGTTCATTATTAACATATCCAAAATGTGAAAATAACTAAAAAAAAAAAACTGTTCATTAATCACTCGTAGAGTCCATCCACGTGCATAACAAAGTGCTTTGTGCGATATAAAAAGTGCTCCAGTACGAGATAACGAGTCCTCTTACCAGACCGCAATGATCTCAAGTTATAGAGATCAATTGCGCTTATTCTGTATAGCTTGGAGTAGCTGACGCTCTCGGATCTCCACACAGCTCAGTGACCCCAACTACCAGGGTTAACAGCGAAGTCCCCAGCATTTAATGAAAACCTCAGCCAGCGCTCCATCAACCAGCTCCGACGCATTAAATACAAGAAGGGAGAAGTCTCATAGCGCAACACTTTTAAAACCACTTGAGACCCGCGCTATTGACAAAAGACGTCAACAGCGCGGTTCTCAGGTGCCAAGTGGACATCTTTGGACGTCATTTGAAATGCATTACCCGCGGCGGGTAACCACTGTGCCGCCGCATCGCTGGGGACCCGATGCGTGTACCTGGCGGCTGCGATGTCCGCCGGGTACACGCGATCGTCGGTGACACAGCCGGTAACAGCAGGGACGTGGAGCTCTGTGTGTAAACACAGAGCTCCACGTGCTGTTAGAGGAGAGGAGACCGATCTGTGTCTCTTGTACATAGGGACACAGCATCGGTCTCCTCCCCCAGTCACCCCCCCACACAGTTAGAACACACCCAGGCTACACAGTTAACCCCTTCCTCACCCCCTAGTGTTAACCCCTTCCCTGCCAGTCACATTTATACAGTAATTAGTGCATTTTTATAGCACTGATCGCTGTATAAATGTGAATGGTCCCAAATTTGTGTCGAAAGTGTCCGATACGTCCGCCGCAATATTGCAGTCCCAATAAAAATCACAGATCGCCGCCATTACTAGTAAAAAAAAAAATAATGAAAAAAAATCATAATTCTGTTCCCCATTTTGTAGGCGCTATAACTTTTGCGCAAACCAGTCGCTTATTGCGATTTTTTTTTTTTTTTTTTACAAAAATACGTCGAAAAATACGTATCGGCCTTAACTGAGAATTTTTTTTTTTTTTTTTTTTTTTAAAAAAGGGAGATTTATTAAAGCAACAAGTAAAAAATATATATATATTTTTTAAATTGTCGCTCTTTTTTTGTTTATAGCGCAAAAAATAAAAACCGCAGAGGTAATCAAATACCACCAAAATAAAGCTCTATTTGTGGGGAAAAAAGGACGTCAATTTTGTTTGGGAGCCACGCCGCACGACCGCGCAAATGTCAGTTAAAGCGACGCAGTGCCGGAAGCTGAAATTTCGCCTGGGAACGAAGGGGGTTTATGTGCCCAGTAAGCAAGTGGTTAAAATACTCAATTTATTGACTAAAATATTGCATTTACACAGACTTAGAAATTACAAGCATTTTACAAAAGCTCACACAGCCCAGATGGTGGTGTCATCCAGAGAGCCTTAGCGTGATGATGTTACAGAACTAGCCCCGCCCGGCGCGTTTCTCTGTAAAAGGTGCCCTCTGGGCTTGAAGACTGATAGAGTACACGCTTTAATATTTTTAATTTTCAAAAATAGTGCTGACAGTCTCAGAAATATTTCTCATCAGCCCCTGCCCCACAGGTAGGTGCACATATTGCTACCACAATTTGTTCACACACTGTAAGGATCATCCTGAACAGACGATAAAGTTACTTGTGTGTTTGAAGACAAGAGCATTAGGCACACCATAGCAGGAACTTGCATTCTCGCTCATGGTTTTGTGGGCGATTTTCACACAATTCCACGTGTTGCACATGGGGCAGCCTATTCACTTCAGTGTGCTGCCTTATGCGTGTTTGTCACCCAAAAGACGCTCCCGCTCCTTTTTTTTGGACGACAAGCTTTATAAGATTTTTAAACGGAGCTGTTTTAAACAATTGCCACGTGATGTGGAATCTCAAGCAGAATAGTCCCAATTGGATCCATGATTCCAAATCGTCATGTGTGAATGGGGCCTTAGAAAAGACCTGTACTGGAAGACAGCACCTCCAAATGCTAGTTGCCTGGCAGCCTCAATGCTTTCGGAGGCATTCACCCAGAACAAGTATTTAGCTAGCAAAGTCTAAGCTCCTGCTCTGCATGCTTGCCCCTAGGCAATGATTCAGAACATTTTAAAGCCTTTTGGAGCAGCATAACAGATAGAGTACTAACATTTTCAGAAGGAGGGTTTAGTAATGGCAAATTACATGTATACTAAGCACAGGTTACCTCTTAACCCTGGTAGAGGATTATACACACTCCATATGGATGGGGTATCTGGGAAGTTATTCCAGAACCTGAACACAGCAAAGGTACGACTAGAAAATCAAATGTATCCACTTGGTTGCTACAGACAATAGCCCCAGATTTCCATTACATAGAAGAAGTTATTATTGTAAATGTTCAGCAGTTACCTTCATTCATCACATAAAGGTAAAGTGGACTGCTGTATTAGTCCTCATTGTCACCATTGCTAGTGATTCTTCTGAAATGGTCTCCCCCTTATCCTAGTGCAGGTTTGTTTCTGTTGTTTTTGCCAACATGCCCTCTTATGAGATCCAGTGAAAAGGGAATTGCATTACCCATAGCAACCAATTGCCATTAAGCATTTATTTTGTCATCTGTCTCACATAGATGACAGGTGAAGGCTTATTTATTAACATGGCTTTTTCTTTTGTAATCAAAAAGCACACCGCATGCCGCTATAATGTTTTGCATTAAAAATCATGTAAATTCAGCAACTGCTGTCCAAGCTATTGAGTTTTTCTGACCTATATTACCCACCATCATAACTGTACTTCCATTTACATCTGAAACATTTACTGTCCTTAGACTGTTTTATGTATCTGTCTGCCACTCCAGTACGGACCCTGCCCTTAGGCCTGCTTTTTTGAGTAATTATGTTCGTCTTTATTCTGGGTCTTCGTAGGCTCATTTGTTCCAGACAATAAGAGGCCACTCAGTGCCAGAGTTGGCTAAGCCAGGGCCGCAGGCTGCTTACAGCCTATTATCTCTGGCCTTTGGTAGTGGCTGTTACTGCTGCCTCAGTGCCCCCTATACTAACTTATGAGTAATTTCTGCCTCTCAGCCTAAAACACCTCTTGCATGTTACTTGCACATAAAATCACCTTACATTATTCAGTAAGATGTAAGATCGGAGGGCAGCTTTGTCTGAGAGGTTCTGATATTTCCATGTACTGTAGACGGGAATTTAGGACGGCCATCTCCAATCCAAGCAAGTACGTTTTCTCGTATAATCAATGACTTTGATTTGAAAATATTTAATGTTCTTCTTTGAAGGGCCTGCCCACCCAAAACTGATATTTCAGTTTTATGTATTTGATGACAGGTTTAATTATTTGTATTCGCTGACTTATTTTCTCTCTATGGGGCTCAAGTGTGAGATCTCTGCACCCCTTGTCACATAAACGGATATTAAACACATTCAGAGTGTGGGAATGCAGATAAATAGATCTGACTAAAACCAGCTTCAAACTACTTCTGGGTCAGTAAATCTGAAAAGTACCAAAGCCAGGGGGTCAGCAAGACAACTAGTATTTTTAGAAAGTGTCTGTCTACATAGTTCTCTCATGGCAGTTATCTTTTAGGTTTTCTTTAGCTGTTGGGTATTTTAAAAGGTATGTGATATATCAAAAGAAAAATAGAGACGTAGCTGTTGCTGGTAACAATTAATTATGTAATTTATATTCTCAAATGTGCAATCAGAAAATGATTTTTTTTTGTAGGAAGTGGGCAGTAGCCCAAATTTTGATGAGGTTTTTATAAATCAGCTATTCTGTATCCATGTAAAGTGTTTTCTAGTAGGACTAGAAAAATCACCAAAGTTGGGGAGCCTGTGCACCTAAAATATGTTCTACCCATTTCTTATTTCCTCATGCTCTGGGCATTTCCCTGCATCCCCTGTGTCATTCATGCCTGTAGATGCCATCCCCCCCACCCCTGCACTATCAACCGTGCCAGTGCTTTGGGACTAGAATATAATGGAAGAACATCAGCTTTTGCCCATGGTAAATCTGTGCAGCTTTTAAAGGATTTAGTGGCACTCAAATCGTAAAGTGACCTCAGAGGGAAGGTGGGGGGGGGAGTGCACACTCAGCTTCACAGTCCAGAGCTCAGATCCACACTGGCGAATGAGAGACATCGATCGAGAGAGACATCAGGAGAGGGACATAGAGCAACAAGAGTGACACAATAATGAGACAGACCTAAGCCAGACTATAGACTGACATTTACATGTATTAAGAGTACGTACAGTATTAGTAAAAATTCAAGACGAGACTTTTGGTAGGGTAGACAAGAGTTAAATTAACTCATGCAAGTGCAGTCAGCTGTTGATAACATAGTTAGGAAGAGAGTAGACAGTATCTGTCACAAATTACGTTTTTCTATTGGCCGATTTAGGAGCTTCAACCTTCCCTTCCTCCCTCAAACTTTCTAACATTTCCTGTAAGTATCTTTTTCCATCTATATGTCTATATCTGTCAGCCTTTTGTGAATTTTTTATTTAATTTTTTGCCAATTGCATATTTTCAGTCATTACATTACTGTAATGTCAAAAATGTTTGCAATTTAGTGCTTTTTGATTGTATATGCTATATTGTTGCTTTAGTCTAGTCACTTTACACTGTTGTGGGGCACATTTAAAAAATAGCCTGACAAAGTAGTCACCTTTGAATGAAAGTTGTGCCATATTATATTAGTAATTTTTTCATCAGTTTGTAAAAGTTGAGCCTGGAATGTTATGCCATGTATGAAATGATGGAGAGTAGACTGACTGGTGAGGTGACAAAAAATGTATTTTAAAGGAATGTGTTACAACAAATTCAGGGTGCTGTAGATTTTTAGGTGAAAAAAATAAATAAGTGGAAAATTTCATAAATTACATTTATGTGCAGAGTTATGTGGGAATATTTTATTGAAATATGCCACAATAAAAAAAGAGTAATCATCAGTAAAAAGCTTTACAAATATGGGAAATAACACTTTTGACAGATTCCCCAAAGAAAAAAAGCAAATGATGATCTTAATTGTGTTATTAGGGTAACTGTGATGCTGGTCTGCTTGCAAGTTTTATTGCAAAGTTTTCAAATTGTGTACAATCTGATGTCAGTGTCTTGGTTCTTATGCCACGTACACACAACCATTTTTCATGACGAGAAAAATGCAATTTTTTAAATAGGTCGTTAAAAACGGTCGTGTGTAGGCTCCAGAGCATTTTTCTTATCGAGAAAAATGGGCATTAAAGATTTAAACGTTGTTTTTCACGTTGTCGTTTTTCTCGTTGTGAAACGTGTGTACGCTTTAACGACTGGGGGAAAAAACGCACATGCTCAGAAGTTATAAGACAGGAAATTAGCATAATCAGACCAAAGGGTGGTGCCATTCGAATGGAACTTCCCCTTTTATAGTGCCATCGTACGTGTTGAATGTCACCGCGCTATGCTCAAGCATTTTTTATCAAGATCATGTGTATGCAAGGCAGGCTTGAGAGGAATCACGTCGAGAAAAACTTTGTTTTTTTCCATGACATGAAAAACGGTCGTGTGCACGCTGCATTACAGTTTCTATCTATGAAAATATAAAGTTCCATATCTAAATTTCCACATCTTATTTAGGGATTACTTCTCTCCACTTCTGTTAAGCAATACAGCTTGGTCACAGCCTACCCCTAGTCTGCAAATTGGCCAACCCTCTGCTCACTGAACTCTTCTAAAATTAATGTAGTGTTTACCCCCGCAAAAGCTGCTAATGTTAATGGGTCCTTTGTTCTGCCACGACTCTTAAAACCGCTCGGTCCTCACTGACACACCAGGTGTCAGAGGACCATTTACACCTGGATAACTT
The DNA here is from genome assembly GCF_905171775.1 of Rana temporaria. NCBI lineage: Eukaryota > Metazoa > Chordata > Amphibia > Anura > Ranidae > Rana > Rana temporaria. The sequence continues at coordinate 131,858,292 of NC_053497.1, forward strand.
AAGTGTTTGTGATTCACAACAACATAAAATTGCATAGGATAAGTGAATGTATTATCTCAAAGCAGGTAGACAGAACAAGACTTGGTATCAAGCAAATAAAACACACAAAGTTGCAGAATTGAATACTGGCCTGTAACAGGAAAGACTAACTGATTTACAGCAGTATTAAACCAAGTTTTAACTCAAATAACTACTATGGAGTTAGATTAGACTCAATTAATGCAAGAATAACGTTCTGGAGTGCACTCCATTAGGGTACCCCAGATATGGGTATCCGTAAGTGTTCCTGAGGGGAGTTTCTGGTGCTTTAATGCTAACGTGGGCTGGCTTGTGGTGAGGCCCTTTTGTCAGTAGTGTTTGAGGGTGTGTTCATTTAAAAGTAAATGATGTATAGTCACAGGGCTGCTATGTTTTGAGCGATCTCTGTTATGCAGTGTGTAACAAGGAATTTGGTGCTATCCTATTATCACTCCTGGTAGGCGGCAAGTCCCAATCCACACCCATGGTGGTTCCTGAGATCAGGTCTCAGAGGCTCAGTCTCTTAGCGCCGACTCACACATGTGCAGTCTCTGGCAAGTTGTAGCAGCAGGGCTATCCTCCCTCAGGTGAAAGCAGACAGGCTCCGGTCGTAAGACCCCCTCTATGTGGGACTCTTTCGCTCAAGCAACGGTGGCACATCCCTTAGCAGGTCCTCTCGGTCGCCCTTTTGGACCTCTGCTTCTTATGCTCTGATTCTTCTTCCAACTCTGAAGGGGGTTGAACAGTCTCTGTCTCATTGGAATCCAGCAGGTCAGACACATCTTGCTGTCTTTTCTGCCAGTGAACCACTTCTTGGAGCAATAGGGGCCAACAGTTGCCTCACAAAACCTGTGTTCATCCCTACGATGAAGGGACTTCTCATAGTCCCAGATGTCTGAGAACACACAACAGCCAGTGTGTCAAAGGTTACAGATTGTTCAACAGTTGGTGGGCTAAGTGACAACCTGATCTGTAGGTAGCCATCACATGGGTACTTCTCTGCTCTAAAGCCTTAAACTTCTAAGTCTTCCAAGTTTTGCACTTGAGGCATATACTTTAGGTGCTTGTTGTAGAAATCTCTGGTCAGTAAAGTCACTTGAGCACCTGAATTGAGGAGAGCTCTTGTGCAGATCCCTTTCAACTAGCATTGGTACTACCAGGGAAGGCCTATCAAGTTGTCAGGAATGTGGGTAACTTACATAGCGGGCCTAGTCTTGACTTGCTTCCTGCTTTCACTGTGCCTCGCGTGATGCTTCCAAAGATGTCTTGGAGATGGGCACTTCTCTCTTGGACAGTGTGACTTCATACAGGAGCAGGCATCTCCAAGTGTCTCTCTTAGGGTGTCAGAAGGAGCATCTACTTCAGCTACTGTGCTGGGGTCTATACCTTTTCAGCAACCGCTGATGCATTATATTGTCAGGACGCCTAATGTTTTTGGAGAGCTTCTCTCCCTCATTCTGGTAAGTATGTTCAAACTGGCACATCAGGTCAGAGGCATTCTCTGTTCTCCCAAACACATCTAGAAGGCATTCTTAGGTAATCATAGGTACAGTCTTGTTTGCTGAGCTTCAGGTTCCGAATGGCTTCTAAGGCTGACCCCTTAAGCTCTTGGCGATTCTCTGTTTCTTCTGAGCCTCAGGACTGTCCCACTTATCCAAGGCTTGTATGGCTTTCTCCAGCCATTCTTCGAAACTCTCTGCACTGGTAGGCACTGGCTGGTGGCCTGAAAAGACACTCAGCTTCCGTTACCCAGACCCAGTGTATGTCGGGTTGTACTTCTGGCACTTTTCTACAAACTCTGTTAGAGTTTGTAGTGGCAATGGATTTGGGTCCTATCATGGGCACAGGCGTGGGTAGTGGGGCTTCTTCTGTGGGCGCTGTTTGACTTGAACCCTTTGGGTTGATGTCTAACACATTTAGCTGAACCTGGTGGGCCTCAACTTCACCAGTCAGCTGTAGACTAGCCCCTTGAAAACAGGCAGGGACCCCCCCTCCTCCACTATAGCAGGACGTAAGCACAACTAAACAAAGTGAACCCTAGCCCATAATAGGAAAAACTAACTGAACTATTGCAGTGTTAAACCAAGTTTTACCTGACATAATTACTATAGAGCTAGATTCGACTCAATTAACGCAAGGATAATGTTCTTGCGTGCACTCTATTAGGATACCCCAGATATGGGTATCTGTAACTGTATATATAAAGGTTGAAGACCATCAACTCACTATTGTATTACCACTACACTTAGTAGTTGGGTGCATACCAGTGTAGTGTCCCTTAATCTGCAGGCTCAACTATTTTAATGGTCTGACTAGTGAATGATAACTATAAAAAAAATTAGTACAGGGGGAAAGGACCCTCTGAGAAGGAGTCGCGAGTGGATCAAGCAGCTTAATAAAGGGTATTATTTTATTGCACAAAATAAATCTTACAAAAAACAGACACTAGTAGGTAGATTCAGGTACATTGGCCTTACTTTAGGGCGGCCTAGCCTAACCTGTTTAGGCTACACCGCCGTAAATTAGTTAGGCTAGTAGTGATTCTAAATCAACTTACCTGCTAATTTTCGGTGGCCTAGCCTAAAACGAGCGATCTCATGTAATTTATAATTAATGTTTCTCAGTCACCCTATGCCCAAAAGGGGCACAGGATGATCCTAGACCCCAGAGTCATTAGTGACGCTGGCACAGGAGTACCCCTCATACTTTTAAAAGTCTCTGAGTGTCATGGGTCATTCTGTTACATACCGTATTTATCGGCGCTGTCTCGGAGGGGACAAGGAGGGGGCGAGAAGATTGGTGTCAGATTACATACAGGAGAATCTCCTGTTTACTCTGCGGCGTCTGTAATAGGAAGTCCCGTCTCCCGGGGTGCCATTGGACAACTGTTCTGTCTACTATAGAAGGCAGGACTTTGTATTAAACAAGCCGCTGAGTAAACAGGAGATTCTCTTGTATGTAATTTGTTGGCGCTCGTCCCGCACCCCTCCCTGTCCCCTCCGAGGCTGCAGATGGGCATAGATCAGGCTGCACTGATGGCAGTAGTGAGGCTGCATTCATGGCAATGGTAAAACTGCATTCATGGCAATTGCAAGGCTTCATTCATGGCAATGGTAAGGCTGCATTCATGGCAATGGTAAGGCTGCATTCATGGCAATGGTAAAACTGCATTCATGGCAATGGCAAGGCTTCATTCATGGCAATGGTAAGACTGCATTCATGGCAATGGTAAGGCTGCATTCATGGCAATGGTAAGGCTGCATTCATGGCAATGGTAAGGCTGCATTCATGGCATTGGTGAGGCTGCACCTATGGCAATGGTAAGGCCCCTTTCACATTGGAGCGGGAGCCGCGGTGGTGGTATAAATAAAATAGCTGCTAAAATAGTGGCAATATACTGCCAGGATTGCCGCGGGAATCGGCCGCTAGCGGTGCGGTATTAACCCCCGCTAACGGCCGATAAAGGGTTAATACCGCCAGCAATGCGCCTCTGCAGAGGCGCATTGCGGGCGGTATTGCCGCGGTTTCCCATTGTTTTAAATGGGAAGGAGCGGTATAAATGCCGCTCCTCTCACCGCTCCAAAGATGCTGCTGACAAGAGATTTTTTTTCTCTCCCGCCAGCGCATCGCCTCAGTGTGAAAGCCCTCAGGCTTTCACATTGAGTAGGCGGTATAGCAGCGCTATTTTTAGCGCTCTACCGCCTGAAAAACTCCTCAGTGTGAAAGGGGTCTTAGGCCCCGTACACACGAGAGGATCGATCCGCTGAAATTTATCCGCGGACCGGTTTCAGCGGATAGATCCCGATGGATTTCCAGCGGATCAAAATTTCTTAGCATGCTAAGAAATCTATCCGCTGGAATCCAGTCCAGCGGATTGATCCGCTGGTCTGTACAGACTCACCGGATCAATCCGTCCGATTACATCCCTCTCATGCGTCGTAATGATTCGACGCATGCGTGGAATTCCTTATATTACAGCGTCGCGCACGTCGCCGCGCCATCATCGCGGCGACGGCGCGACACGTCACCACGGAGGGAATTCCGCAGGGATTTTGATCTCATGGTTAGTACAACCATGAGATCAAAATCCGCCAGAGGATTTATTCGCGGAAACGGTCCTCCGGACCGTTTCCGCGGATCGATCCTCTCATGTGTACTAGGCATTAGGCTGCATTCATGGCAATGGTGAGGCTGCCTTCATGGAAATGGATCAAGCATCTTTGCAAAGCAAGCATGCATTTATAAAACGTGTTCGGCAACATTATGCAACACGTATCTTATGCAGACATGTATTGCTTATGCGATCCTGATGAATCATGTATATTTAAGTAAACATGTATTAATATGCCTCATTATGCAACATGCATCTATAGGTGATCATGCAACTTTTAGGCGATCTTGCATCTTTATGTGATCCAGCATTTTTATAGTTTTATGTGATCGAGCACCTTTATGAGATCAAGCCTTTCTGCGTGATCATGCGGCTATGAAAAACACCATGCATACCTATACAAACATAAACATGTATCTTTATGTGACCGTGTATCTTTAAGCCATCCTGTCACCTTATGCAATCACACGTTCTTATGTGATCAAAAAATAAACATGTTTTGTGATTATTATTATTTTTACACAAACATGCATTTTGTACACACATGACCACGTATCTTTATGCAAACATGTGAACTGGTAAAAACAGTTATCTTCAACCGTGTGCTTCAGCAACTGTGTGTTTTAGCAGAACTGTGCTATCCAGCAACTGTGCAATTCAGCATCTGTACGATTTTAGCAACTGTGCATATCAGAATCTGTGCGTATAAGCAACTGTGCGATTTTAGCAACTGAGCATTTCAGCATCTGTGCGTATTGGCAATTGTGCGATTTTAGCAACTGTGCATATCAGCATCTGTGCGTATAAGCAACTGTGAATTTCAACAGTACAATGCAAGCTTTAAGTAGGTGATACCATCTGTGGGATCTGAACCCATGGCCTCAGTTTTTCAAGGTAGGAGCGCAGAACACCAGGATACTGGGCCTTTCTTTAGCAACTGTGCGATTTAACAAGTTTGTAAGCAAGCACCTGCTCAACTGCAGTTGGTCCTATACTTTAGACCTGTACCAAGCACATATGCACTACGCTCATGCCTTTCAAACATGTATTATAAATAAAAAAAATGCATTTAAGTAATAAAACTGCAAGCATGTGTATTATGCTGTTCCTGCCCACAAGCAGATAATGACACTTTTAAAGTGAACTGTTAATCATCCAGGGGTGTATCTACTACTTACAGCTGTACATGCCCCATGGATAGGCAGAAAATATGCAGCATGTAATCATGACTTGACTGTACCCATTCCCAAGCCAGTACTCACACACTCATAGCACACTGTTCTGTCTCCAAGGCCTATCCAACCTGTCAGCACATGGTAATGGCTGCCCTTCTTCTTCCTGCCTACAATAAACAATAGGCTAGACCTTGAGCAAACCTGCGCCCTCTAGTGGCTGGGGGAAAAACAGCAGCCTGAGCAAGAGTACAAGCATGAAAGAACAGCACACTGCTCCCAGTGGCCCACCAGGAAACAGACCGTCAGATCGCTCTCTTTTAATAGAGACTGCAAACAAATGCAGACTCACCATTCCTCGCTGCAGGGAACTGCTGGAATATCACAGCGACCCAATCTTCACCCAATACGGCGGGATGGTGTCAAGGACGGGGTCCCCTCTGAACGTAAAGTCCAGTGCCTTGGACCTGTATGGCTCCCTGCCAGAAAACCTGTGGTATAGCAATGTGACCAACTGTGCTAGATCCCAGGGCCCAGCTCTCCTAAGAGAAGCGTTACAGGCAAAACCTCGTTCTTCGGTACCAAGGCTCGTGTACCATCCACTTTAGCCTTTGTTTTGGCTCTTTGAATGGATCCGATAGCGTAGCTCCCTGACCCTGTTTAGGCCATCTATGAAACATTTTTCAGCACATCATTAACCGTGACCAACACCTTAGACACTGGTGAAAAAACTGAGGTGCTCCCTGTATGACAGGGTTATATAGAGAGAGACTTCCTGTCTTGATTATGCCAGTGTCCATCACCTGAAGGTGGGCGTATAACCCATATAGTAATTACTATAGTACTCTATGTCCCGTGATGTACGATAAAGATATATATATATATATATATATATATATATACATACATACACTGCTCAAAAAAAAATAAAGGATCACTTTGAAAACATCAGATCTCAACAGGCAAAAATCTCATGCTGGATATCTATACTGATATGGATTGGGTAATGTGTTAGGAATGAAAGGATGGCACATCATTTTATGGAAATGAAAATTATCCACCTACAGAGGGCAGAATTCAAAAACACCCCGAAAATCAAAGTGAAAAAATTATGCAGCAAGCTAGTCCATTTTGCTGAAATTTCATTGCAACAATTCGAAATGGTCCTCAGTAGTTTGTATGGCCCCCAAGTGCTTGTATGCATGCCGGACAACATCAGGGCATGCTCTTAATGAGACGACAGATGGTGTTCTGGGGTATTTCCTCCTAGACTAGAGCATTTCCTCTGGACCAGAGCATCACTGAGCTCCTGAACAGACTGAGGGGCAACCTGGCGGCACCGGATGGACCGAAACAAAATGTCCCAGAGGTGTTCTTTTGGATTTAGGTCAGGTGATCGTGGGGGCCATTCAATGGTATCAATTTCTTCATCCTCCAGGAACTGGCTGCATGCTCTCGCCACATGAGGCCGGGCATTGTCGTGAAACAGGAGGAACCCAGGACCCACTGCAATAGCGTAGGGTCTGACAATGGGTCCAATGATTTCATCCCGATACCTAATGGCAGTCAGGGTGCTATTGTGTAGCCTGTAGAGGTCTGTGCTTCTCCAGACCCTTTCACGTCTGTCACATATGCTCAGGGTGAACTTGCTCTCATCTGTGAAAAGCATGGGGCACCAGTGGTGGACCTGCCAATTCTGGTGTTCAATGGAAAATGCCAATCGAGCTCCACAGTGTCCTGCAGTGAGCACAGAGCACACAAGAGGACGTCGGGCCCTCAGGCCACCCCCATGAAGTCTGTTTCTGATTGTTTGGTCAGAGACATTCACACCAGTGGCCTGCTGGAGGTCATTTTGTAGGGCTCTGGCAGTGCTCATCCTGTTTCTCCTTGCACAAAGGAGCAGATACCGGTCCTGCTGATGGGTTAAGGACCTTCTACAGCTCTGTCCAGCTCTCCTAGAGTAACTGCCTGTCTCCTGGAATCTCCTCCATGCTCTTGAGACTGTGCTGGAAGACATGGCAAACCTTTTGGCAATGACACGTATTGATGTGCCATCCTGGAGGAGTTGGACTGCCTGTGCAACCTTTATAGGGTCCAAGTATTGCCTCGTGCTACCAGTAGTGACACTGACCCTAGCTAAATGCAAAACTAGTGAAAAACAGTCAGAAAAGATGAGTAGGGAAAAAAATGTCAGACACCTCCACCTGAAAAACCATTCCTGTTTTGGAGGTCGTCTCATTGTTGCCCATTTAGTGCACCTGTTGTTAATCAGTTTCAGCTGCTTTGCTGTTAATTGAAATTAACAACCCCATCTGTATACACCCCTCCCCCTCTGCTACTTAACTGACCAGATCAACATCCCAGGAGTTCTGATTCAAAAGTGTTCCTTTAATTTTTTTGAGCAGTGTGTATATATATATATATATATATATATATATCCAAATAACACGCCCCAAACTCATCTCTTTACTCACACTCAGCTACAAAAGCAAGAGAATTCTTGTTGGGCAGTGTATTAGTGCTCAGACGAACACACTTAGACCGAATTTTAATGGTTCGAAGAATGTCAGGCAAAATGGTCGGACCTCACGCATGATCACTTCATCAAATCTGGCCCTCTTTAAAAAAAGTTTGGACACCCCTGCCTTAATGCATTCCTTACATTAAGACAAGAAATTGTCCCTGTATTTGTATTGGCCTCTCAACCCCATATACTTACCTGAGCCCGATCTCGATCCAGCTCTGTGCCCATCTGCAGAGGTTGTCCTAACAGAGACAGCACCAGGAGCCATTGGATCCTGCTGCTGTCGGCCAAATCCTGTCAGCAGAGAGTGGGGGAGGGGGGTTAGCTGCGTTGTGTTTGTCAATAGAGCGAGCCAACAGGTGCGCCCCCATAGGAAGTTGTTTCCTATGGTGGTGAACTGAGAGGAGGAGAAGCCCAGAGCATCAGCAGTGGACCCGAGAAGAGGAGGTTTGGGTCTGGTCAGCAGGTAAGTATTACATGTTTGTTATTTTAATTTAAAAAAAAAAGCTTTATAATCACTTTAACAGGCTAAAAGAATATATTTAAGTGGATCGTGAGGATATCCAGTGTTTTTTTTTAATGCATTAAAGGCATCTGTGGTCTCACTTAAGCTGCCATCTTGTTAAACAGTTATCACCAGCTGGTTCTAAAATAAAAATGAAAAGAGATATCTATTCACCAACATATACACCAGTAGACATTAGTGGCACATGAATAGATTGTTTTGACAAACTAAAGTGCGAGGAGGTAATTATTGCTGAGGTTTGGGATGCATATTTTACATGATGAACTATATGCTGTGGTATATGCAAATCACAGTAAAATGAGCTTTGAGTATTTATAATAGCCGCCAAAATATTGGCACTGCATTGTAAACTTGTTCCATGGTAATAACAGCCTGTACATGTTACTTGAAAGTGTTGTGCTGATGTTTTATACGGCTTACATAGAAATGAGTCCCATTTTATTTTTAGAACAAGGATGTGCAGACTGATTAAGTGTTTATATATCACAATTACATAAACATGTCCGCTATTCCATTAGTATATTTAGGTACACCTATCCTATAGCATATTATAAAATACTGTATATAATGTGTTATATGCTTTTTATACATTACCTCATATTAGTAGGAGTTTATTTTAGAAAATATCTATCTCGTACTTGGTATTTTTGTTCACCAGAAGATGCTATGCTAGTTCTGTATTTCTATGCTGTACGTTTAGAGGATAGTAATATAAAATGGTTAGATTATTTGGGGTTTTTGCTATTGGTTGTATATGTTTTTTATTTGGTGAATGTCATTGGTTGGATGTATAGGGGCTGCATTTAAACCTTGGATCATTATTGCATTTGTCAGAGGGGGTCTAGTCTTGTCTTGCTAGAAGAATACAGATTAGTCTGAGGTCTTCATGCTAGAGCTTTGCAGTGTGTGTGTGGGTTCAGTGCTTGTTCTCTTAGTTATAAATAGGATTTAAAGAATAGATGCAGAGATGGCCTGGGGCGTACTGTCACTGGCAGGACTGTGAGCTGGCTGTAAGCTTTACTCTGCTCCCTCTCTGTATCCTGTGGAGGTTTGGGTAAATTTATGTATAAATACTTCCCCTCTGTGCCCTCTTTCTCTGTCTTCTGCATGCTTCCCTTTGTCCTCTGTCAAAATGCTCCTTATGTATGTCATTCTGACCCCTACAACCCATCTTCACACATTGCATCTGAAATGTGTTCTTATATGAATCGTTACCTTGTGATGGAATGCTGATCACTGACCTATCTATGTTCTCTTTCTGCAGACATCTCCCAGTCATATTTTTTTGGATACAGCCTGAATGACAGAGTCTACAAATCCATCAGTCCTCCCTCGAGAGGAACTCACAAAGACATGGGACCTCCTCCAGCTCCCAGAACCCTCTTGTTCTTCATCCTCTTGCAGAGGGGAGTTGAGTCTCAGCAGAATACCCAACCCCACTCTATTAAGATAGATGGGGACATCACTTTAGGAGGCTTGTTCCCAGTCCATGCCAAGGGCCCAGCTGGTGTTCCATGTGGAGAAGTGAAAAAAGAAGCTGGGATACATCGAATGGAGGCTATGCTATATGCCCTGGACCAAATTAATGGGGATCCCGAGCTTCTTCCCAACCTGACGCTTGGAGCTCGTATTCTAGACACCTGCTCTCGAGACACCTATGCTCTGGAACAGTCTCTTACCTTTGTTCAAGCCCTGATTCAGAAAGACACCTCAGATATTCGCTGTTCCAATGGAGAGCCAGCCATTTTCAGCCGCCCAGAGAGGGTTGTGGGAGTGATTGGCGCTTCAGCAAGCTCAGTCTCCATCATGGTGGCCAACGTGTTGAGACTCTTTGCTGTAAGATCATCCGATTTACATATTTATTTTTTTCCTACTTAAAAATGAATTATTATGATAGACAAATATATCTGGCTTACTGCCTGCTTTTTCTTCCTTGTGCTATGTTATCAGTTTTGCTTTTAGCAGCCCCATTAAAGCAGAGCTTAAAGCAAACCTTTTTTTAACATAAAGGTATTTAAGTGACACAAAAATCGACAGGTACCTAAGATGAATATTAAGCATTTTGAATAGCAGATCACAGGGGTTGTGGCTGTAAGTATTTGCATATTGAGGTCCTCTTGGGCAGAGGTATGTACAGGCACTTCTATGTCTCTTCTCATACTTTATTAAAGTCTAACAAATCACCTCTGCTTGTAAAAATCCAACACAAGGCCACAATGTTGTCAGGATAAACTCACTACCTCTTGATTCATTGCAATATTCAAGTTAAAGTTTTTCAAGTTTTAGAGCCCTTTCACACTGGTGCGTTTTTGCGGCTTTTTTGTCGCGTTTTCGCGGTAAAAATAGCGCTATTAAAACGCAAATAAAACGCTCCCCATGCATCTCAATTGAACCCTTCACACTGAGGCGTTGCGCTGGAGGAGCGTTGAAAAAAGTCCTGCAAGCAGCATCTTTGGAGCAGCTTTTGAGCGCTGAAAAAAACGCTCCAAAAACGCCCCTCTCCATTGAAATGAATTGAAAACGCGGTAAAAACGCCCTGAGCTGTAGAAAAGTCACATGATCTCACAAAAAATTTAACATGCAAGCAGAAAAGAGAACATCTATGGGATCTCAAAAACGATCATTTTTCAAATAGAGTCATGAAAAGAAAAAGCTGTAACATGGTGGCACAGAGGCACATACCCGACTGGGAAAAGCTAAACAATAAACAAAAAAACAACAAACATGAGTACCAGAACTGGAGAACATCCTACTTCCACTAGTCCCAAATCCCTAACCCTAATCCCGCTCCCAATAGTCCCAAATCCTTAACCCTAATCCCGCTTCCAATAGTCCCAAATCTCTAACCCCACTTCCACTAGTCCCAAATCCCTAACCCTAATCCCACTTCCACTGGTCCCAAATCCCTAACCCTAATCCCACTTCCACTAGTGCCAAATCCCTAACCCAATCCCACTTCCAATAGTCCAAAATCCCTAACCCTACTTCCACTAGTCCATAATCCCACTTCCACTAGTCCCAAATCCCTAACCCTACCCTGCTCCAAATAGTCCCAAATCCCTAACCCTAATCCCACTCCCAATAGTCCCAAATCCCTAATCCTGCTCCCAATAGTCCCAAATCCCTAACCCTAATCCCACTTCCACTAGTCCCAAATCCCTAACCCTAATCTCACTCCCAATAGTCCAAAAACCCTAATCCTGCTCCCAATAGTCCCAAATCCCTAACCCTAATCCCACTCCCAAATCCCTAACCCTAACCCTGCTCCCAATGGTCCCAATTCACTAACCCTTCTCCCAATAGTCCCAAATCCCTAACCCTAATCCCGCTTCCACTAGTCCCAAATCCCTAACCCCACTTCCACTAGTCCCAAATTCCTAACCCTAATCTCACTCCCAATAGTCCAAAATCCCTAACCCTAATCCTGCTCCCAATAGTCCCTAACGGCTAATCCCGCTACCAAAAGTCCCAAATCACTAACCCTAACCCCACTCCCAATAGTCCCAATTCACTAACCCTAATCCTGCTCCCACTAGTCCCAAATCCCTAACCCTAATCCCACTTCCACTAGTCCCAAATCCCTAACCCTAACCTCACTCCCAATAGTCCAAAATCCCTAATCCTGCTCCCAATAGTCCCAAAACCCTAATCCCACTCCCAATAGTCCCAATTTCACTAACCCTAATCCTGCTCCCAATAGTCCCAAAACCCTAACCCTAATCCCACTTTCACTAGTCCCAAATCCCTAAACCTAACCCCAATCTCACTCCCACTAGTCCCAAATCCCTAACCCTAATCTCACTCCCACTAGTCCCAAATCCCTAACCCTAATCTCACTCCCAATAGTCCAAAAACCCTAACCCTGCTCCCAATAGTCCCAAATCCCTAACCCTATTCTCACTCCCAATAGTCCCAAATCCCTAACCCCGCTCCCAATAGTCCCAAATCCATAACCGTAATCACATTCAGTATTGATGTTTGAAATGTATTAATTATATAAATAAAAGAAAACAAATTTACATTTATTATGTTTATTACATGACAAAAATAATCACACAATATACAGTATGTAGTACACTCAAAATACTATATACTCCAAAAGAGACAGAAAGATTAATATATTTTAAAGTATGTTAAAATAGATCTAATAATGAATATGTTTATACTACTGTAGGTTTATAATTTGGGACTATTGGGAGCGAGGTTAGGGTTAGGGATTTTGGACTAGTGGAAGCGGGATTAGGCTTAGGGTTAAGGACTTCAGACAATTGGGAGTGAGAATAGGGTTAAGGTTAGGGAATTGGGACTATTGGCAGCAGGATTAGGGTTAGGGATTTGGGACTATTGGAAGCGGGGTTAGGGATTTGGGACTATTGGGAGCGGGATTAGGGTTAGGTTTAGTGAATTGGGACAATTGAGAGCGAGATTAGGGTTAGGGATTTGAGACTATTGGGAGCGGGATTAGGGTTAGGTTTAGTAAATTGGGACAATTGGGAGCGAGAATAGGGTTAGGGATTTGGAACTATTGGGAGTGGGATTAGGGATTTGGGACTATTGGGAGTGGGATTAGGGTTAGGTTTAGTGAATTGGGACTAAAAATAGCGCTATTAAAACGCAAATAAAACGCTCCCCATGCATCTCAATTGAACCCTTCACACTGAGGCGTTGCGCTGGAGGAGCGTTGAAAAAAGTCCTGCAAGCAGCATCTTTGGAGCAGCTTTTGAGCGCTGAAAAAAACGCTCCAAAAACGCCCCTCTCCATTGAAATGAATTGAAAACGCGGTAAAAACGCCCTGAGCTGTAGAAAAGTCACATGATCTCACAAAAAATTTAACATGCAAGCAGAAAAGAGAACATCTATGGGATCTCAAAAACGATCATTTTTCAAATAGAGTCATGAAAAGAAAAAGCTGTAACATGGTGGCACAGAGGCACATACCCGACTGGGAAAAGCTAAACAATAAACAAAAAAACAACAAACATGAGTACCAGAACTGGAGAACATCCTACTTCCACTAGTCCCAAATCCCTAACCCTAATCCCGCTCCCAATAGTCCCAAATCCTTAACCCTAATCCCGCTTCCAATAGTCCCAAATCTCTAACCCCACTTCCACTAGTCCCAAATCCCTAACCCTAATCCCACTTCCACTAGTCCCTAACCCTAATCCCACTTCCACTAGTCCCAAATCCCTAACCCTAATCCCACTTCCACTGGTCCCAAATCCCTAACCCTAATCCCACTTCCACTAGTGCCAAATCCCTAACCCAATCCCACTTCCAATAGTCCAAAATCCCTAACCCCACTTCCACTAGTCCATAATCCCACTTCCACTAGTCCCAAATCCCTAACCCTGCTCCCAATAGTCCCAAATCCCTAACCCTAATCCCACTCCCAATAGTCCCAAATCCCTAATCCTGCTCCCAATAGTCCCAAATCCCTAACCCTAATCCCACTTCCACTAGTCCCAAATCCCTAACCCTAATCTCACTCCCAATAGTCCAAAAACCCTAATCCTGCTCCCAATAGTCCCAAATCCCTAACCCTAATCCCACTCCCAAATCCCTAACCCTAACCCTGCTCCCAATGGTCCCAAATCCCTAACCCTAATCCCGCTTCCACTAGTCCCAAATCCCTAACCCTAACCACACTTCCACTAGTCCCAAATTCCTAACCCTAATCTCACTCCCAATAGTCCAAAATCCCTAACCCTAATCCTGCTCCCAATAGTCCCTAACGGCTAATCCCGCTACCAAAAGTCCCAAATCACTAACCCCACTCCCAATAGTCCCAATTCACTAACCCTAATCCTGCTCCCAATAGTCCCAAATCCCTAACCCTAATCCCGCTTCCACTAGTCCCAAATCCCTAACCCTAATCCCACTTCCACTAGTCCCAAATCCCTAACCCTAACCTCACTCCCAATAGTCCAAAATCCCTAATCCTGCTCCCAATAGTCCCAAAACCCTAATCCCACTCCCAATAGTCCCAATTTCACTAACCCTAATCCTGCTCCCAATAGTCCCAAAACCCTAACCCTAATCCCACTTTCACTAGTCCCAAATCCCTAAACCTAACCCCAATCTCACTCCCACTAGTCCCAAATCCCTAATCTCACTCCTACTAGTCCCAAATCCCTAACCCTAATCTCACTCCCAATAGTCCAAAAACCCTAACCCTGCTCCCAATAGTCCCAAATCCCTAACCCTATTCTCACTCCCAATAGTCCCAAATCCCTAACCCCGCTCCCAATAGTCCCAAATCCATAACCGTAATCACATTCAGTATTGATGTTTGAAATGTATTAATTATATAAATAAAAGAAAACAAATTTACATTTATTATGTTTATTACATGACAAAAATAATCACACAATATACAGTATGTAGTACACTCAAAATACTATATACTCCAAAAGAGACAGAAAGATTAATATATTTTAAAGTATGTTAAAATAGATCTAATAATGAATATGTTTATACTACTGTAGGTTTATAATTTGGGACTATTGGGAGCGAGGTTAGGGATTTTGGACTAGTGGAAGCGATTAGGGTTAGGGTTAAGGACTTCAGACAATTGGGAGTGAGAATAGGGTTAAGGTTAGGGAATTGGGACTATTGGCAGCAGGATTAGGGTTAGGGATTTGGGACTATTGGAAGCGGGGTTAGGGATTTCGGACTATTGGGAGCGGGATTAGGGTTAGGTTTAGTGAATTGGGACAATTGAGAGCGAGATTAGGGTTAGGGATTTGAGACTATTGGGAGCGGGATTAGGGTTAGGTTTAGTAAATTGGGACAATTGGGAGCGAGAATAGGGTTAGGGATTTGGAACTATTGGGAGTGGGATTAGGGTTAGGGATTTGGGACTATTGGGAGTGGGATTAGGGTTAGGTTTAGTGAATTGGGAGCGAGATTAGGGATTTGGGACTATTGGGAGTGGGATTAGGGTTAGGTTTAGTGAATTGGGAGCGAGGTTAGGGATTTGGGAGTGGGATTAGGGTTAGGTTTAGTGAATTGGGACAATTGGGAGCGAGTTTAGGGTTAGGCATTTGGGACTATTGGGAGTGGGGTTAGGGATTTGGGACTATTGGGAGCGGGATTAGGGTTAGGTTTAGTGAATTGGGACAATTGGGAGCGAGGTTAGGGATTTGGGATTATTGGGAGTGGGGTTAGGGTTAGGGATTTGGGACTATTGGGAGCGGGGTTAGGTTTAGTGAATTGGGACTATTGGGAGCGGGATTAGGGTTAGGTTTAGTGAATTGGGACAATTGGGAGCGAGATTAGGGTTAGGGATTTGGGACTATTGTGAGCGGGATTAGGGTTAGGGATTTTGGACTATTGGGAGCGGGGTTAGGGTTAGGGATTTGAGACTATTAGGAGCGAGGTTAGGGATTTGGGACTATTGGAAGCGGGGTTAGGGATTTGGGACTCTTGGGAGCGGGATTAGGGTTAGGTTTAGTGAATTGGGACAATTGGGAGCGGGATTTGGGACTATTGTGAGCGGGATTAGGGTTAGGGATTTTGGACTATTGGGAGCGGGGTTAGGGTTAGGGATTTTGGACTATTGGGAGCGGGGTTAAGGTTAGGGATTCGAGACTATTGGGAGCGGGGTTAGGGATTTGGGACTCTTGGGAGCGGGATTAGGGTTAGGTTTAGTGAATTGGGACAATTGGGAGCGAGATTAGGGTTAGGGATTTGGGACTATTGTGAGTAGGGTTAGGGATTTTGGACTATTGGGAGCGGGATTAGGGTTAGGGATTTGAAACTATTGGGAGCGGGATTAGGGTTAGGGATTCAAGGCTATTGGGAGTGGGATTCGGATTTAGATACTTACGTTGCAATGCTCATCCGAGTGTAATTTCTGAACTTGTCTGGGTGCACTCTCAAGTCCTCATATAGCAACGCAAATTGTCCCCTTGAGGTGTGTGCTTGGAGGACGGGATGAACCCAATAGCGATGTTTCTGCCTCTGTTTGTGGATATTCTCCCAATAGAGTAGCACAAACAACAAAAAAGCTCCATAAACTCCATCTAAAGTAAACAGGAAGTGATGTAGAGAAGTGGGGTTGTCCTTTGACGCCCATGCTTCAATAACGCTTGTAAAACACTGTCAAAACGCCCATAGCCTCGCGGTAATTTTACCGCAAATGCGGTAAAAACGCGGTAAAATAGCAGCGTTTTACCGCTATTTTATCGCTCCGCTATAGGCGTTTACAGTGTGAAAGGGCTCTTAACACTACTGGTGCCCCTCCCTTATGTATGACGAGGAACTTGTTCAGGCTTGATACTGCATCAACATTGCTCCATGCTGCAAAAGATTATTAAAGGCATAGGTGTAACTTTAAATTCTTGTAATTGATTACCTTAAATGCGGTGAGTGAATTTTGAAAACAATATTGCCTCATGTTGGAATATACCTTAAAGTGTTTTTTTTTTAACTTGTACAGATCTGAGGCTTGAGTTTAGCACCTTAGTTTTCATATAGAGGCTGTAAAAACTGAAAAGTCTGTCTGCATAAAAGGGTGTTTTGTGTTAATTGAATACGTTTTTGAAGTGGCAAGTTTAAGGCTGTGTAGCCCAACCCAAATTATAATTTTAGAATGGTGACAACTACAACCTTTTTTTTAACAATAGGTGTTATGTTCTCCCTGTGGTGCCATCTGTCAGGAATCATAGGCAACTTTGAGCGTTTATTCCTGTTTGTGACCACTAGTTATACTATTTCTGTCATGGCTAAACAAGTCTGAACTAGAAAAAATGTGATCTCAATAATCAATGCAAGCCTAAAGTGTTTTACCTGAAATAAGCAAAGCAGTCACCATCATGTGCTAAAAACCCAACATATTCTGTACTGGATTTCACATTGGCTGTTCTCTCAACTCAATGAGTTTGTATATGGTGATTTAAGCAGTTTTTCTTAAACTAAAATTCTAGCTAAATATTTTCCCTTTTAATGGATAAAGCACAACCTGGCTTTTTAAAGGCACCCTGTCCTTTTGGCTGTTTATAATTGTAAGGTGCAATGTGGATGGCGAATGTTTGCCCACAAGAGTTGATCATGGTGGAGTGAACAAATCTGCACCTCCTGTTATTCATGTTGAATGGTCTCTATTGAAGAAGATTGGTGGAATCAACTCTATTTAATGTTCTACTACTTTTTATTGTTTTAGCACTGATTATTATTTGCACTGGATTTAGGAGTTGGGTTATTGTATATCTTGTTTGGAAATGATATTGTTGTTTTCAATATTGAATAGTGTTTTGCAGTGTAGTACCATTTATTTTTACACAAACCTGCAATGTGGCTGTCAAAAATGTTAACTGATTAGACTGGGCAATAGATTTTCTATTTTACCTAATGCATGTTCAGGATTCTTAATGGGCAATTCTGAAAACTAGAAAATTGGCATAATGTTATTATATGCTATGCTAACAGATAGCTGCACCAGAGCATAACATGTTAGTATGTAGCCAAAGTAACACAAATTAACCTTGCAGCATGTCATGTCCTGTTCAGCTCTTAAGAGGAAAAGGCTTGGTATTTGTCCTGCTATGCATAAAAGCATAATGGGCCAGATTCAGAAAGATCAGCGGATCTTTCTGCTGGCGTAACGTAACTCATTTACGTTACGCCGCCGCAAGTTTTTCAGGCAAGTGCTGTATTCACAAAGCACTTGCCTGTAAAGTTACGGCGGCGTAGCGTAAATTACCCGGTGGAATTCAAATTAGGCGGGTAGGGGGCGTGTATCATTTAAATGATGGGTGTCCCCGCACTAAACGAACTGCGCATGCGCTGGCTGCGACTGAATCCCAGTGGGCATGCTCCAAATGACGTCGGCAACTCGTCATGCTTTTGTCGTGAACGTAAATTACGTCCAGCCGTATTCGCGAACGACTTACGCAAACAACGTAAACATTTCAAAACTCGGCACGGGAACGACGGCCATACTTAACATTAGCTACCCCTCATATAGCAGGGGTAACTATACGCCGGAAAAAGCCGAATGCAAACGCTGTAAAAAAAAAAAGCGCCGGGCGGCCTGGAATTGCAGCCTAAGATCCGACGGTGTAAGACAATTACACCTGTCGGATCTTATGCCGCGTACACACCATCACTTTATGTGATGAAAAAAAATGACGTTTTTAAAAACGTCACTTTAATTGACCGTGTGTGTGGGAAAACGTCATTTTATGTCTTGTAAAAAACGACCAAAAAAAATTGAAGCATGCTTCAATTTTATGTGTCGTTTTTCAAAAGTGCACTTTTTACTTCACAGAAATTGACCGTGTGTAGCAAAAAACGTCGTTTTCTAAGACGTTTTTTCATCCACGCATGCCCAGAAACAAGCTTCAATGGAAAAACGTGGTGGAACGTAACCTCACTTTGCAAGATCATTGTGAGAAAACGATGGTGTGTAGGCAACTTCGTCTTTGAAAATTGAAGTTTCAAAAACGTCGTTTTTTACTTCACAGAAAGTGTCGTTTTTTTTTCATCACATAAAGTGATGGTGTGTACGGGGCATTAGGGATATCTATGCCTAACCTGATTCTATGAATCAGGCGCATAGATACGACCGTCGGAACTCAGATATACGATGGCGTATCAGGAGATACGCCGTCGTATCTCTTTCTGAATCCGGCCCAACGTGTTCTATTTTGTCAGTCTCATCATTATTATAGTATAACATAAGGCTGTATTATGGAAGATTAGTCTGCCATATATGGTTACATATGGCAGGCTGGAACAGTTAAAGAACAGTTCCAGGCAAATATACAAAAAAAAAAAAAACCTTCAGTTAACTAATACATTCCTACAAAATATTAATTAGTAGTCCAAAAAAACAGGCAGAAGTCCAGGCATTGGCAAATCGTCTGCAGCATTTCAGTCTATCAAAAAGTGTTGTCACCTTCCATAGTCTATTCATTCATAACACCAGGAGCAGGTGGTTCACGAGAAGATGTGCATTACATGAAATAAATCAGTCTCTGTCGCTACCCTCCAAAGTCATCACCCCAGGACTCCAATGAGCACATTCTGTAGCCTCAATGGTGTTCCGGCAGCAACCTAAAAGCAAATGCAGGCATCGGTAGCTGGACCAGGAAGTAGATTAATAACAAATCACTGCAGGTATATTTATAAAATAACAATGCAATTATTTAGTGAACATAAGTGGGAGCTTTATATTTGCCCATGGTTCTTTTTTATTTTGTTTAATTATGGGCTCTATGGATGAGAACATGTATGTAGGGTTATATCTTGCTTACAGGAGGATTTGGACACTGGCAAACAAAAGCCAGTGATAAGCTTGTTATAACCCCTCCTACTCTGAGCATGCCTGTTTTTTTATCTTGTGTCCTAAGAGAATGAATGACTTTTCTACTTAGAAAAGTGTATCTGTTTTGCTAGCAATTTGTTTTCTTTTTGTTCAAGATGAATTTATTATTCAGAGAAGACTACGTGCAGTTAGAGCAGTTCTCCTATGTAACTATCCGGATTGGTATAGTCTTTGCAATAGCTTTGGAGCCTACACCTGGGCACTGCTGGTCTGGGCGTTTGCAGGGCTTGGGCTCAGCTTGTAGTGATTTTCAGACTTCTGTGTACTGTGTTAGCTGCAGAGCGCTTTTCAGGTACAGAGCTGTAGCACAGCCTTGGAGTGCCCCAGTCTCTAAAGACTTATTAAAGTGGTTGTAAAGGCAGACTTTATTTTTACCATACTGCATTCTATAAAGGGTTCTATAAAAACCTTCTACATGCAGCCCCCCCATCAAACACATACCTGAGCCCAATCTTGATCCAGCAATGTGCACGAGAGCCAAGGCTCTTTCTCCTCATTGGCTTGGATACAACAGCAGGAGCCATTGGTTTCCTCTGATGTCAGTCAGAGCCAGTGACAGGGGGTGGGGCCAAACCCCACTCTGTGTGTCTTATGGACACAGAGCAAGCACGTACAACTGCCGGAATAGCAAGCAGCTTGCTTTGTTCCAATGGTGTCCTATCTTAATGATGCACTGACCATGTGAGTGGAAGATGTTGCATTATGTAAGGAATCTATAGATAAACAGATAGAGGCTCTCTCCAAAATATTGTTTTCTTTGATTGATTGCATTGCTAAATGCCGTGGCTGTGATGTTAGTCTGTCAAACATTAGGGCAGTGATTCTCAATTATTTTCTGTCATGCCCCCCCTAGGAAGAAGAAAACATTTCGCGCCCCCCGCGCGACTGTAAATAGTATCATTTGTCTATAAAATTGTTATAAGTACACCTCTGCATAACACTGTATCCACATATCCCCCCACACAGTATTGCCCTTCTTCACATATCCCCCCACACACAGTATTGCCCTTCTTCACATATCCCCCCACACACAGTATTGCCCTTCTTCACATATCCCCCCACACACAGTATTGCCCTTCTTCACATATCCCCCCACACACAGTATTGCCCTTCTTCACATATCCCCCCACACACAGTATTGCCCTTCTTCACATATCCCCCCCACACAGTATTGCCCGTCTTCACATATCCCCCCCACACAGTATTGCCCTTCTTCACATATCCCCCCACACACAGTATTGCCCTTCTTCACATATCCCCCCCACACAGTATTGCCCTTCTTCACATATCCCCCCCACACAGTATTGCCCCATCACATATCCCCCCCATACAGTATTGCCCCATCACATATCCCCCCACACAGTATTGCCCCCTTTACATGACCCCATCACATACCCCCCCACAAAGTATTGCCCCCTTTACATGACCCCCATCACATATCCTGCACACAGTTTCCCCCATCACATAACCCCCCTTTTCCCCCCACAGCACAGCCCCACTCCTCGTCCTTAACATTTCCATATATTTTTCCTCCCTTCCTCCCTCTCCACTCCTACCTGTAACTTTTCAGCGCAGAGAGCAGGAGGCGGGACATTCGTCAAGTGAAGCCGCAGCAGCACTGGGCGGGGCGGGGAGACTTTTGGGCGAACTGGTGATTGGCTGCTAGGACAGCCTCCTAGCAGCCAATCACCTGCCGTCCAACATGACAGGCTGCTACCTCTCTGGTCCCGTCCCCCGGTTCAAAAATGTCCCGCCTCCCGCCGTCCGCTCCTCTAACTAGCGGAGGAGGCTGGGGACAGAAGCGGATACTAAATGGCGCGATCGCCGCGGTCCGGAACGA
Source organism: Rana temporaria (assembly GCF_905171775.1). NCBI lineage: Eukaryota > Metazoa > Chordata > Amphibia > Anura > Ranidae > Rana > Rana temporaria. Next base: position 131,879,815 of record NC_053497.1, read on the forward strand.
GCCCCCCTTTATGGAGTCTCGGGCCCCCCCTGGGGGGCGCGCCCCACTATTTGAGAAGCACTGCATTAGGGGAATGGAGTAAACACATGGAAAGGGATCCAGCTCTACTACACACTAATCCTCCATTTGTGGAGTGTGGTCATGCTGACAGCTATACAATACTATTTAGACGGTGTAGTGGACTTCTCATGTGTTATCTCCTGCATGAGTTCCCTATCAGCGAACTTGCAAACTCTTTGGTTGAAATGTTTTGCTGTGGTGCCTTTCAGGGTGACACGGTGCTGTGTGTGCCTTTGGAGCTGCCTTGGACACCCTCATCAAGGATGGTACTGGGGGTAAGAGTACTCCTAATCAAAAAAAAGGACATAAAGGACATAAAACCCCTTGCACACTTGTATTTTTTCTATATGTAGTGATTTGTGTATTTAGACTATAATAAGTAGCAGCACCTTTCAGTACACTTTTTTGGTTAGCGGGTAAGCGCAAAATTATTTTTTATACTGCATATATATAGTATGAAAAAAGCCATATTACTATTTGTGAGCTAGAAATCTGATGACAAGATAAGATTACAGCCCTAGACATCTTACTCTAGCAGCAAGTATGTGAGACTAGTTTGAGCACCTTGAATGCATTACTACCATATTAATGCTGTAGTATTGCAATATGCTGCGAGATAACTAAAGTTGACTGTACTTTAGCTGTCACAGGTTATCTTGTAAGTCACCACCACATCTCCCCGAGTGCAGCCCATGAGCCTCAACACAATAACCTTTATTATTATTATTTTTATTACAGAATTTATATAGCGTCAACAGTACTTTAAAATATAAAGGGAGACAATACAGCAACAATGCAAGAGGGTTAGGAGGGCCCTGCTCCTGCAAGATTTCTGCCTGTGCCAGGATTATTGACTGTATAATATAGCCTTTCTTCAAAAAGTTTATGAATTCCTGACTGTTAGATGCTTGGTTCCCCCATAAAGTTAATGTTTCACAATGCTCTCTTAGACACCCTTATGCCCTGTACACACGATCGGTTCATCCGATGAAAATGGTCTGATGGATTTTTTCATCAGATATCCGATGAAGCTGACTTTCATCAGTCTTGCCTACACACCATCAGTTAAAAAAACGATCGTGTCAAAACGTGGTGACGTAAAACATTTTAAAACAAGTTCCTAGTTTTTTCACCGATGGATAAAAAACCGATGGAGCCTACACACGATCGATTCGTCTGGTTAAAAAGCTCCATCAGACCGTTTTCATCAGACGAACTGATCGTGTGTACGCGGCATTAGTGTAATGTGTTAGCTAGCCACAGAGTGCTTTACAGGGCTGTACTGCAGCCATTGTTGGAAGCCTGTCCCTGAAGACCCCTGGGGTTGTGTGCCCACTGGAGGGGTGATGACTGTTTGGATAAGTGATGGGGGAGCCTGGGTGTACTGGACCCCATAAGGGATTACGTCAAGAGCCCCAGCTGCCATTACTGTGCCAGATTTCGGTTGCTTGCCAGCTTTCGGATTGGGTGTGTTGCCATTTTTAAGATTGGCGCAGGAATATCAGGCTTCAGATGGGGACTGCTAATCTGCCTGCATCACCTCCTTCTAAGGGAAACGAAGCACAGTCATTTGCAGAGCAAATTTAGAACGGCCCGGCTTCAGATCCTTCAGGACAGTACTTGAGCTAACCCACTGCCTCCAGTGACTAATTACAGATGGCATTAACCTTTACCCAGTGGACTCTCCCCATAGTGGAACCGGACATTTCTTGCTTTAACAAGACTTTGAAACTCCCTGATGAGTGCATCCTGGTATTTAAGGATGGTAGCTAAAAGCTGATTCCAAGGATTTTTTCTTTCTAGCAGACCCTGACCTGCAATCAAACATTTCTACAATGTCCCTTGTCAGACCTTGGCCGTTTAGTCAAAGGATCTGTCTCAGGATCCTGGATCTATCATAATGACTTTCTCTGTTTTCCAGCAGCTAGAACTCATGCCCATGCCTCCAATGTGTTGATGGGCCAGTGGATATTATATGCCTAATATCCAGAATGAGACTCCTTTCGGTACACACACAAAGGACCCTTAGGTTCAAATGCTGGTCTGTAGAAGAGCAGTGTCCCTATTTAAGGATGTCACCAGGGGAAGAGCAACCTTTTACCCCAAAAAAGAAGCCTAAGAATCTTCCTGGGAAACCCTATTCCTCAGAGGCTAAGGGGAGTTTCTTTTGTTTCTTCCAGAGCTTTAAATCCAGGGGAAAGCCTGTTTCTCCATTCCGATGTAAGTCCTGGAATTCCATGTCCTCTAAACCAGCAAACAAGCCCTCCTCACAATGAATAAACACTCCCCAATTTATTAGAGTGGGACGAAGTCTGTTGGCCTTGCTACTTCCTGGTTCTTGGTCCTGGTTATTGCCCTTCTCTTTTAACTGAACCTCCCGCCTTCACCAAGGTGATTGCCTCTTTTTGCTCTACTTAATGATCGGGGCATTCCCAAAGTTGGAAATTTAGTTGATCTGAGGGAAGAGTCAGCACACACTCTATGGCAGGCTATGCCTACCAGAATATTGAAACCCTGCACAATTTTGAGTGGATTTTGAAACGGCACTAAAACTGACTCATCTCTTGGAGAATCTAGGTCCTATTCTGGATACTTCCCTGTTCAAGGTCTTCCTTCCACATGAAAGCTCCAAACAATTTTCAGATGCTATATTCCAAGAGCAAACCAACCCCCACCTTTGCAGGATGGTCCTAGGCTTAAAAGTGTCCCTCTTCAAGGCAGTTTCATATGCCCAGTTTCACTACAGACTGTTCCAACTGAACATTCTGGTTAGGTGGTGCCAGATTATTTTGCACCATTGCTCGAACCCCAAGACCAGGCCTGTCCTTAACTGGTGGGTCACGAGCCCAGCCCTGAAGTCATGGAAACCCTTACACCCACTGGTCTGCAAGTTTCTCACAATGGATGCCAGCCACTCAGGCTGTGGAGGAAACCTAGAGACCCTGTAGTGCAAGGGACTTGGTCTCTAAAGGAATTCTGGCTCTTAACAGTCTGGAACTAAGGGCAATTTGGTTATCCCTTTAATGCTGGATCTCCTGACTGCAAGGTCATCTGACTTTTGTACAGGGTTTTGTACATATAACATCCTTTGTGCATTCTCCGGTGCCTCTGTGGATCTCAGGCTTGTCTATTCTCACTCACAAGGTTGCCTTCCTTGTTGCGATCACATCTGAAAGTTGAGTTTCTGAGTTGACGGCTTTAACCTGCCTGGAAACCTTTATTATGCTACACAGAGATAAGGTTGTTTTGAGGCCTAAGGCCTAATTTCTTGCCAAAGTGGCTTTATCCATCCATGACATCCCAAGGAGATTTCCCTTCACTTTCTATATTGAATACAAGCTTTTTGAGTGAATCTCTCAGCTACAGCTTCTTTCAGACACTGATTATTTTTTGTCATTCCTGTAGGGGACAACCGGCTCATTCCACTATTCCACCACCAGGTGGATTCGTCAGCTCATCATTCAAGCCTATGGTCTTATGGACAAGGTTTCACCTTTTCTTGTCAAAGTGTTCTCCACTAGACCAGTTGATGCATTGTGAGCTTTCAGTATCAGCCATTTGTCTCCTCTAAAGGCCCACACACACAATCTGACTTTTTGATAACAACGGTCTAACGGACTTGTTTGATCGGACAATCCGACCGTGTGTATGCTCCATCGGACAATTGTTTTCGCTTTTTCATCAGACAAATGTTCGCTGTGAATGCTCTCAAACTTTTCAACAACAAATGTCTGATGAAGCATCATCCGATCATGTGTACACAAGTCCATCGGACTTAAGTCCAAAGTACAAACACGCATGCTCCCAACCAATGCTAAAGATCAGACAACAATAGCAGAAGTTGCCCAAAAGGTGGCGGTAAAGAGCTGAAAAACCACGTGATTTGGTGAAAGTTGGCTGAAAAAGTCCTGCCATGTGTATGCATACCAAGTTCACGGCCAGCTCAGCGCAAAATCCAGGGAAAAGTCAGATGGAAGTCCGATCGTGTTTATGAGGCTTAAAGCTGGCCATACATTATACAATTTTCTTGTTCAATTTCCTTCAGATTTACCTTCAACTATGTAGTGCAAGGGCCTGCCTGACTGCATACAAATTGAAAGTGTTTAGGTTTGACCTCATATTATATGGTTTTGGTAAATCAAAAGGAAATTTGTACAATAACATTGTATAATGTATGGCCAGCCTAAGGCCCCGTACACACGACCAAACATGTATGCTGAAACTGGTCCGCGGACCAGTTTCAGCATACATGTTCGGTTGTGTGTAGGCACGAGCGGGCAGAATTACAGCAAACATTTGCCCGCCGGGCCTTTTCCCAGCGGGCAAATATTCCTGGACTTGTTTTAAAACCGTCCGCTGGAATCCTGCCCGCTCGGACATGTATGGTCGTCAGTACAGACCTACCGTACATGTCCGAGCGCCCGCCGTCCCTCACATGCGTTGAATGACTTTGACGCATGCGTGGAAGCATTTAAAAGGCAGGCCCGCCCACGTCACCGCGTCATCGTCGCGGCGACGGCGCGGACACGCCCCGCGTATTGTTTACACGCGGACTTCTGTACGATGGTTAGTACAGCCATCGTACAGAAGTCCCCGGGCAGACATGTACGGTGAAAACGGTCCGACGGACCGGTTTCATCATACATGTTTGCCCGTGTGTACCCGGCCTAAGTTTAAATGGCTTAGAAAGCTTGTCAGGTTTTTTTTGCTGTGTACCAGTTAAGGAGATCCACCCTCTCTGTTTGTCATGTTTACCATTATCATTGAACTGGAAAGTAAAAGAAAATCCCAAATTTTGGGTTGTCCCCAGAAAAGTAAAAAGGGAAAATTTTCCATCGGGACACTAGTTCTGGTGACCTTTGGGCCCTAAAGGAATTGCCTTAATTTGCTGGGCTTTCCTCTCATTTCCTGTTTGGCTATGGGACAGTAAGTGATGGAAAATCCCTGCAATTGGACATAGAAAAGGAAAAGAAGTGAAGGGAAATCTCTGCAATGGGACATAGATAGGGAAAACAAATTCTGACAGGGTTATAACCCTCCTTTGCTCTATCCAAAATGAGAAAAAAAGTTTTGCCTATAGTTCTAATTTAAAGCGGAGCTCCACCCAAATGGGGAAGCTCCACTTGTTCGCACCCCACCACTGCCACATTTGGCACTTTTTAGTGGGAAGCGGGTACCAGGTCCCACTTCCAGGTCTACGACATTTCCAGACCCTCCTTCTCCCCCCGCTGACTTCTAGGACACACACAGGTACCAGAAAATGGTGGGACCATTCAGACTCCTGCATGTGCAGTAGGAAACCAGCTATGAAGCCTGAAGGCTTCATTGTGGGTTTCCTTTACTTACACTGCCAGTGCCTGCACCCAAAGCTGATTGACAAATCGGGGTGCCGACATTGCAAGATAGCTGGACAGGTAAGTGTCCTTATATTAAAAGTCAGCAGCAACAGTATTTGTAGCTTCTGACTTTTTTTTTTTTTTTACAGACTGGAGCTCCTCTAAAGGCCCCATGCACACGAGACGCTGGTAAACGCGTGTTCAGAGGAATTTGGACAGCTTTTTCAACTGCCCCTGAACACATTCAATGTTATCCTATGTGTCCATGCACACAGTCACGTTTTTCTCTGTTTTTTGGCAGTTGCATTTATGCTAGTTTTTTCAGAAGCAAAAATATGGGTTCAGACGCAAAAGTTTTCGCATTTCAGACGCAAAACGCGGTACCGACGTTTTTCCACGATTTCGTTTATAGGCATTTTTATAGGTGACCTATTTTTTTACATTAGAAATCTCAAAAATGATGGCAAATGATGAAAAACCATAAAAAAAACATAACAAAAATGTAATTGCTTGCATTGCATTGTGGACAATCCACAACTTGTGGCAGGTGACATGGCCTGGTGACGTGGCAAGTGGACAATCCACAACTTGTGGCAGGTGACAGGGCAAGTGACGTGCCAGGTGATGTGGCAAGTGAACAATCCACAACTTGTGGCAGGTGACATGCCAGGTGATGTGAACTGGTGATGTGGCAGTTGACGTGGCCAGGTGACGTGGCAAGTGGACAATCCGCAACTTGTGGCAGGTGACATGGCCAGGTGATTTGGCAAGTGGATAATCCACAACTTGTGGCAGGTGACATGGCCAGGTGACGTGGCCAGGTGACATGGCCAGGTAAAGTGGCAAGTGGGCAATCCACAACTTGTGGCAGGTGTCATGGTCAGGTGACGTGGCAAGTGGACAATTCACAACTTGTGGCAGGTGACGTGGCCAGTTGACGTGAACAATCCACAACTTGTGGCAGGTGAGGTGGCCAGGTGGCGTGGCAAGTGGACAATCCACAACTTGTGGAGTGAAATTTAGAGGCGCTAGCTGATAGTGTGTGTACACTAAATAGATAATAAAATTGTATGCATCAAATAATCAAGTATAAATGAGTGAATGAATCAGTGAATAAATAGTGACCATATATATAAAGAAACCACAATAATATTTGAAATTCAAAATGTGGAAGTGCACAAAAGGAAAAACAAGAATAATTGTGCCAAGACTATAAATAAAGTCCATATATATGTGTGATGAGTCTTCAAAACCATAAACAGAGGATCTTCCACCTTCACCAAGATAAAGAAAGACCACCAAAAGTGCTCATGGATGGCACCTTACCGCAAATAATGGACCACTTTAATTAAAAAGAGGTCAATCAGGCAGATAAAGATATTATTCCAGACCCAGATCCCTCAGTCACGGTAATCTTGATAGAACAATACTCCACGCCACATGGGATAATTAAAGCAAAAGAGAGAAAATCGCCATAGAATAATATTGTTTTTATTTGGTAAAAACAGAGAAAACAAACGCCAAATGGCCTCTTACTTGATGGGGTGCCTAGCCCCGGCACTGAGGTTGAGGGCGTGGATGTAAATGGGAGATTAGATGGGGTCCCGTAGCCAGCATGGAAGCCGTGCAGAGCCGCACTGAACGCTGTTGGCGTGCGTTCCACCCTCCGAGAAGAGAGAGCCAGCGGGACCAGGAAGTGGGTGGGTCGAGCGTGACCTGTAAGCCTCGACGTACGTTTCGTGATGATGTCACGTCGTCAGGAAGCGTGACATCATCACGAAACGTACGTCGAGGCTTACAGGTCACGCTCGACCCACCCACTTCCTGGTCCCGCTGGCTCTCTCTTCTCGGAGGGTGGAACGCACGCCAACAGCGTTCAGTGCGGCTCTGCACGGCTTCCATGCCGGCTACGGGACCCCATCTAATCTCCCATTTACATCCACGCCCTCAACCTCAGTGCCGGGGCTAGGCACCCCATCAAGTAAGAGGCCATTTGGCGTTTGTTTTCTCTGTTTTTACCAAATAAAAACAATATTATTCTATGGCGATTTTCTCTCTTTTGCTTTAATTATCCCATGTGGCGTGGAGTATTGTTCTATCAAGACTATTGAGACTGAGAGATCTGGGTCTGGAATAATATCTTTATCTGCCTGATTGACCTCTTTTTAATTAAAGTGGTCCATTATTTGCGGTAAGGTGCCATCCATGAGCACTTTTGGTGGTCTTTCTTTATCTTGGTGAAGGTGGAAGATCCTCTGTTTATGGTTTTGAAGACTCATCACACATATATATGGACTTTATAGTCTTGGCACAATTATTCTTGTTTTTCCTTTTGTGCACTTCCACATTTTGAATTTCAAATATTATTGTGGTTTCTTTATATATATGGTCACTATTTATTCACTGATTCATTCACTCATTTATACTTGATTATTTGATGCATACAATTTTATTATCTATTTAGTGTACACACACTATCAGCTAGCGCCTCTAAATTTCACTCCACTGTTTACAATTGCATTTATGCAATTTCACAGAGAGCAGCTTGGTTTTTTACATATTGTTAATTTAATTTATTTTATTTATATTGGCGCGAGATTCCATTTCCAATCCACAACTTGTGGCAGGTGACGTGGCCAGGTGACATGGCAGGTGATGTGGCCAGGTGACGTGGCCAGTGGACAATCCCAAACTTGTGGCAGGTGACGTGGCCAGGTGATTTGGCAAGTGGATAATCCACTTGTGGCAGGTGACGTGGCAAGTGGACAATCCACAACTTGTGGCAGGTGTCGTGGTCAGGTGACGTGGCAAGTGGACAATCCACAACTTGTGGCAGGTGGCGTGGCCAGGTGACGTGGCAGATGACGTGGCAAGTGGACAATTCACAACTTGAGGCAGGTGCCGTGGCAAGTGGACAATCCGCAGATTGTGGCAGGTGATGTGGCAAGTGACACGCTAAATACACGTACACTGCTGCTCTCTCAGCTGCTACTCACTCTGCTCTCACAAAATGGCTGAAATGGTTAAATAATATTGTTTTTTGAGCTTAGGGAGGGTCTTATGATGTTTCTTAACCAAACGCTTATAAACGCAAACGCGGTAAAACGCGTTTCAAACCCCCGGTTTTTGCGTTTGAAAACTTGTGTTTAGATGAGTTTGCATCTGCGTCTCGTGTGCATGGGGCCTTATAGTGTAAGTTAATTTTTACAGAAAATCTGTAAGGTGAACTAACACTGGAACCCCTCACCACACCCCCCCCACCCCTGCTGACATGTAGTGCGTCAATCACCCGCTCTGACACATTAGATAGCCGCTTTACCGGTCCAAGGCTTTCAAAATGCCCTTGGCTTAATCTTCTAAACCTACCTTGTAAAGGTAGAGGCATTCTAATTGGACCAATCAGAACCTGCGTAGCCCGTCCTGTCAGCACTGGAGCAGAGGAGAGAAAGCTGCTGGGATTTTCAAATCCCCGGACCGGTAAAGCGTCTATTCGATGTGTCAAGTGAACAGGTGTACTTACAGTTTAACTCAAAAAATCTATTTATTTTTTTGTAGAAAAGGTTATGCTAAATGTTGTTGGCATTTTTTATAATGCATATTGCTTCATATCTTTCATTCATGCAGATCTCATTTAAGAAAAAAACAAACCATAAAACTGAAGGAAGAAATATGTCAGTCTTTGTTATGATGGGTCAAAGAGCATTTTAGAGTGTCATACTAGATATATCTGCTATCAGTATGTCAGTCTAGAGAATTTAACTCTAGTACACAAAAAAACTGCTGCAAGACTAGATATGTCTGCAGAGTGTCATGCTGGATTTGACTATGATATGTCATACTAGATATCTGTGCGCTGTATTGCATTATATTAAAACTGTTCAAAATAAAATAAAACAACTTATTGTTAACCAAAAATCGATTTTCTAATGAATAAAACGATTTACCATCATATACTGTACCTTTTAGCAGGTAAAAGATAAAGATTTATGTTTCTACAGGATTCACAATTTGCTGCTATTAGGCAAGAGAAGACATTGGTTCGATGGGTTAGAAAAAATTTCTTGATTCCTAATATTTCCCCCTTTTTTACTTGAGAAAAGCAACAGTGGGAGTATCTTCCTCAATCCGTTAACTTAAATGTGAACACATGGGTGAGCAGAGAATTTACGTTTATAGCAGTACTATGACGGGTCTTTTGGGCACCTTGCTTCACTCCGAGGTCTGGTTCACACCGGTGTGTTTTCTGTTTTAAAAACACGCACTACAGTCCATTTAACATGGTTTCCAATAGGTCATGTTCACATTTGTGCATTTTTCACATGTGTGTGTTTTTGCAAAGGGTCAGGGACTTTTTTTCCAGCAGCAGGTTGCATTTTTGGTTCCATAGACTACAATGGAAACGGACCTGAATTGCATAAAAAAGTGCAGTGCTTGAATTTTTTATGCATTTCTGCTGCGTTCTTGCTGGTTGCTCCTGCAAGACAAAACACACATGCCAAAAAGGCAAAAAGCATTAAAAATGCATCAAAAATGAATGTGAAAAAAAAAACCATCAGGAAAATTAATCAACTGCAACCTGCATAGGTGTGAACCAGGACTGAAGGAGACAACCTAACGAGACAATATAATGTTTTGGCGGCATAGGGTGGGTCAGCTTGCCGTCATTACCGCATATCTAGTGCCCGTTATTCCATACACTTTGCTAGTAAGACCCCTTTCACACTGATGAACCGATTAGGTTCACCTATCCGTTTTTCAGGTGAACCCAATTGGGCCATTCATAGCTCTCTATGGAGCAGCAGATTTTAGCAGACATGTGCCCCCTGACACCCCACCAACATTCGATCTGACCCGGTCCGCTAAAACCAGACGGACGGGGTTCCATTCCCCATCCATCCATCCAGCAGATTGGATCAGATGACAGTTGGATGGTAAAGGACAGGCAGTCCGTTTCCATTTGACCGCCCCATAGAGAAGAGCAGGCTGGGTCCGTGTCTGCTCTGCATAGTAGAGCAGACACGGACCTGGCATTCGCCTGCTCAGTGGGGATCAGCAGACAGATCCTTTGCTAAGCAGGCGGCGCAGTCCACCTAGTCTGCAAGGGGCCAAATGGGAGAAGCATAACTTGTCGCCAATGAGGCTACTAATAAGAATAGTAAACAGTTAGGGCCCTTTCACACTGCTACGATTCAAAATTGTGCTTTGTGTTTTTAAAAAACTCCTAGAGCATTGTAAATGCATTGTGTTAAAATTTTACACAACACATATGCGGTGAATAGCTGGTTGTTAAGCGTGCTGTCGGGTGCAGACTCCATAATGACTGTAATGAATAGCTATTCACTGGTTGTTAAGTAGCTGGCACCTGCTGGCACCTTAACAACCAGTGGATAGCTACACATGCAATGCCCCCCACCCTATACTTCCATGGTGATCACCTCCAGATACTCTCTGCTCAGCCTCATGTGCAGGAGTAAGTGTGCAAGAGTCTGGCCGACAGCACAGAGTGTGTAAACTCCACCCAAAAGGAAATCGGCATAACAAATTGGTCCAATTACAATTATATAATAAAGCCAAAGGCGGACAGAGAGGTAAAGGAAGAGTGATGCTGGGTCGTAAAACCAACAATCAATAATAAAACAATGTCAATAATAAAGAGAACCCCTGGGCACAAGGATTCCCACAGGCTTGAATTATAAATAAGATGTGGACCTTCCTAAAGTGAAGTGAAATGTCCTATATACTTTTGGAACGTTGCAATATATTATCAGCTCTTTTTATGTCTGTATGTAGCACTGATATGCATAAAGATCTTACAACAATCTTTTTTTTTTTGGATGCACATAAATTGTTTGTATTCATCCCATGTTTGTGCTTTTTTGTATGGGTTCTCTTTATTATTGATAATTTAGATATTTGTGCAGGTGCTTATCAAACACAAATTTTCAGGAAAAAATACACTTCAATGCATTTTAGTCTACTCAAACACACATATACATATATACATTATTTTTGTAAAATATAAAAGATATCGGGCCAGATTCACATAGAGATACGATGGTGTATCTCCTGATACACCGTCGTATCTCTGACTTAGGCCGGTCGTATCTATGCGACTGATTCATAGAATCAGTTACGCATAGATATCCCTAAGATCCGACAGGTGTAACTGTGTTATACCGTCGGACCTCAACTGCAATTTAAAAATTGGCCGCTGGGGGCGTTCTCGCTGATTTACGCTGAGAAATATGTGAATCAGCGAGATACGCCAATTCACGAATGTACGCGGGCCCGACGCAGTGTTGTTACGACGTTTACGTAAGGGTTTTCCCGGCGTATAGTTACCCCTGCGCAGCCAATGTTAAGTTTGGCCGTTGTTCCCGCGTTGATTTTTTTTTTTACGTCGTTTGCGTACGCCGATTCTCAAACGCGCTGGACGCAAGTTAAGCTCACGCCAAAACCAATGACGTCCTAGCGACGTCATTGGGAGCAATGCACGCCGGGAAAATTCGCGGACGGCGCATGCACATTTAAATCGGCGCGGGGACGCGCCTGATTTAAATAGTACACTCCCCGTAGCCGCAGAATTTGAATTCCGCCGGGGGATTTACGATCCGCCGCCGCAAGTTTGAAGTGTTTTGTGAATTACCCACTTGCCTCTCAAACTTGCGGCGGCGGATCTTAAATCACATAGGTCACGCGGATCTAAAGATCTGCTGATCTATGTGAATCTAGCCCTTCGTGTTGAGTCAATAGTTACCAAACATGTTAAGATTAAAAATGTTGCACATTTGTGAAATGGCAACAAATTATGGTATCTAAAATTTTACACTGACAGCTATTTAAAAGCCTTTACAAGTTACCAGTTTAGAGTTAAAGGGTCACTAAAGGAATTTTTTTTTTTAGCTAAATAGCTTCCTTTACCTTACTGCAGTCCTGGTTTCATGTCCTCATTGTTCGTTTTTGCTTTGAAGTAGCTGTAATTCTGCTGTGATCTCCACACTTCCTGGTTGCCTGTTTCCTTATAACCACAGTACTGGGAGATTTTCACGGTGGTCTAAGCTGTCATTACTGTGTGTCTAAAACTCCTCAGAACCAATCAGATTCATTTTAAAAACAAAACACTGCCCTGGATTTGTTGTTTTTGTTCTGTGAGTCTTCCCGACTCACCTCTCACCCGGAAATTCATGTATGTACCTTTAAAACCGAACGTGAAACTAGAGGCACATTATATGATAGATTAAATTACATTTTTAATCATTTTTAAAAGGAATCAGTTAACTTTTATGTCTCTATACCCTGTAAACAGTCATTTCAGCAAAACATTTTTTTTCCTTTAGTGACCCTTTAAGTGAGCTCTCACTCTGACGTTCACTGTGCTACATCAACATTTACATATGTGTGTGGGAACTACGGGCCTGATCCACAAAGCAGATGCACCGACTTAACTCGAGATACGCGGCGTAATTGAAATTTACACCGCGCGTATCTTTGCGCCTGATCCTCAAAACGAGATACGCCTTAAAATCAGGTTTTTCCGTCCTACCTAAAATAATTACACCGGCGCTTCTTCACACGCAAATTACGCTAGACACGCCGCTGTTTTGATAGGCAAAGATGCAAATGAGGGAGATAAGGCGATCCACAAAATTAAGTGTGTGCGGCGTAGATTATGCCCTGTGCGCTTCTGTTCGTTTCATGGTGTAAAATTACACTTTATAAAAGCAGCCCTAATTTTACACATGCCGTGTAAAGGTCAGCTAAAGCAACACCATTAAGGAAGAGCTGAGCACACACACTTGCAGGACACCAATCTGTATGCCAACATGCCAGGGGCATCCATGCGCATAGCTAGACTAGTGACGTCAGTAACCGAGGGTACCCCCTCTTCTGAGGGAACAGCAGTCAGGAGACGCCTCGCAGAAGGCATCTTTGCACAGTAAACACACACATTAATTATGTCACAATGAGAATGCATGCATGCACACCCACTGTGGTGGTCCCTAGCACAGACACATCACATGCACATCTAATTGGATTAGATCCAAGTACCCCCCTAATGGTACTTGGGAGCAGTAACGCCCCGCCACGGCTCCAATTATGTCACTGTGCATTCATACACCATTCAGGGACCTGGGATCACTTCTCCCTGGTCCTGGGGATCCCTACTCCACCAAAACTGAGGGTGACACCCTTATTTAATCAGGAATACCACCCCCCCCACATTCACACATCATTCACACACATAAAACAAATCATAAGTACAGTATACTAAACAAAATCATAAAAATAAAAAAACAAAAGTACCCCTGCAAAATTAATTGCGGCGGCGATTGCTACGCCTGGGCCGCCCACGGCCAACCGTAGGATCTTCATGGGGGGGGGTGTGAGCAGGGGAAGGAGAATCATCCTGGGGGGGTGTGAGCAGGGGAAGGAGTATCTTCATGGGGGGGTGGGTGAGCACGGGAAGGAGGAGCCTCCCCTGGTGTCTGTCCTCCTGCTGGCCTGCCCTCCAAGGCCACTTTATCCTTGTGAGACAGAGAGTGAGGGCAGCCGCATTGGCCTGGCCAGCCCGGGTATTGTCCTGCACAGCCTGGGTCAGGGCAGTCACCTCCTGGGCCACGCCTGTTGTGGCGGTCTGCAGGTCACACAAGCATGTGATGACCACCAATGAGTTTGTGGCCCCATCACTGATTGCCTCCTTCATTGCACCCAGGCTGTGCTCCATCTGGGTCAGAGTGACTTTTATCTGATCTGATGGTGGGTCTGCCGGGCATTGTCCTTCTGCAGACTGGCCGGCAGACGCTCGGCCACCCCCCTGGTCTCCTGGGTCGCCATCCTGCCTGCCGCTGAGGCTTGTGGCCCTGGAGGAGGGGAGAGAGTGACCCTTGTGGGTTGAGGCCTGTTGGGGGAGGAGTGGGAGGGGCTACCCCTGATGGTGGCCTGACTGCTGCCAGCCTCAGGGGTAGCCTCAGGGGTAGCCTCAAGGGTCAACAAATCCGAGGCCAAAAGGACTTCCCTGCCAATCTGCATATCTTCTTCCTCCACCCCCTCATCCTCCTCCCCCTCAACCTCCTCATGAGGGGAGGTTTGGCCACTCCCCTCCCCTGGGGAATCCTGCCCTTCTTGGGACTCATCAGCAGCCTCTTGTCCTGGGGGTGGTGCAGCAGCCTGGCCTGATGGCCCAGCAACCTCCTGGTCATCTGTGGAGGACACAAAACAATCACAGGTTTGAGGATCCACACACTTGGCACATCTTCCCTTCCCCCACCCACACATGCTAATCACCAGATAGAAAAACCAAAAACTTACCTGGCCTCACAGGAACATCTGATTGAAAGCCACGCAGGCCCACCACCTGCTCTGGGTGGAAACACCGGGCCACTGCCCATTCCTCCTCACTCAGCCTGATGGGGCAGGGTTCCCACTCCTCCAGTGCCCGTGGTATGGGCATTGATCCTGGCCACCTTGTTACGGACCACGCTCTTAAGATCGTTGATCTTCTTTTGTATGCCACCGGGGGTCCTCGTCTCCCCCCCCCCGCGCCGCATTTATCTGATCCGTTATTTTTTGGATCATCTCCTTCCTTTGGGAAGGCTATCAGGGCCATGCAAATAACGCCCATATAGGACGATGGCCCGAGCAAGTATTTGCTTCTCTACCAGAGAAAAATTGAGCTTCCTGCACTTGGGTGCCATCACAGACACCACTCAGCAACAAGAATAAACTCACAGGACAAACAAACAAAAATAATCACACAACAAACAAACAAAAAAACTCACAGAAGAAACACACACAAAAATCAAAACACACAAGCAGACAGCTACTACAAATTCAAAAACAAACACGCAAAAAACAAACACAAAATACAATCAGAAAAAAACAAACAGAAAATACACTCAGAAAAAAACAAAAAGAAAATACACTTAGCAGAAACAAACACCAACTACAATCTACTACTCCTCCAAAACTTTTCAATCACACACAACTCACCAACACACACACCAACAAACGATCAGAGCAGAAGCAACTTGCTCTAGGAAGGGGAACACACGGATATACTTTTGCAAGGGAAGTGTGTTTGTCTGGGGCTATTTATACACAGGGCGATCCTCAAACTAAGTACGCTTGGCCTTTTACCTATCTCACTGATTGCGCCAAGCCAAGTTCTGCACATGCCCAGTGAGCAGCAGATTCGTGCGCGCATGCGCAGTACGGACGGCCCTTCATTTGCATGGGGTCACGGCTCATTACAATGAAGCACGCCCACTTCATTCCCACTTGCAATAACCCCGCCTTACGCCTCGGAATTTAAGTTACACTTGCGCAATTTTGGACGCAAATGCGCTGTGGATACGGCACTTACGACACAAAATTAGGGCGCCTTAACTTAAATGACATAAGTTTTGACTAACTTAATTTGCGCCGCTGTTTGTGGATCAGGCCCTAAGTGTGCTTCCCTGCCTGATATTGGCCAGGTAAACACTGAACTGAAAGTGACAAAATCCTTGTCGCTTTCGGCTTAATTTGTCTCAGATGATGGATGTATCTCCCTCTCTTCTGTATCGGTCCCGAACTCCCCAGTGGAATGGAAGAGTCTGGAAATGGTAGTGATGAAGAGGGGGTCCTGTAAAAGTGGCCCTTACCAGAAAGCCTATCGTTGGCTGAAAATTTTGAAAAATTTGATACCAGGATCATGGTATAGCCATTTGTTCCCAGGTGAAAAGTGGTCAAAATGACATTAAAATCTGGTTTCAATATATATTTTTTTGTATTTAAGCATCTATTCCAAACTCAAAAAGTACCTTCTATTGCTCTCAGCCTCCTCCAAATGTCCAAACGTCTTTTTTTTTTTGCTGCTGTAATCTGACTTCTTGTTACATACATATTACATACATATTAAATCGTTCATAAGGTGGAATAATTCACCCTGTTCAATCTGAGTGTGTATGTTTGTTTGTCACTACCAATTCAATATCCATGTACATGGTGTTCACTAAGACCCCTTTCACACTGAGCTGCTCATAGCGTCGACGGTAAAACTCCAGTATTTTTACCGCCAACGCTATAGGCGGATCTGCGGCGCATTTTGGCCACAAGTGGGGCAGCAGCGCATTGCCAGCAGTATAGCCGCGCTGTCCCATTGATTTCAATGGGCAGCAGCTGTGAAGGAGAGGTAAACACACCGCTCCTTCACCACTCCAAAGAAGCGGCTAGCAGGAATTTTTTTTTACCGTCCTGCAAGCGCAACGCTCCAGTGTGAAAGGACTCTCTCTAATTCAAGGAAATACTTCCCATGGATCAGTGACCAAAACTGAATTGCATACTCAAGATGTGGCCAAACCAGAGTTTTGTACATAGTCAAATTATAATTAAATTCTTGAGTAAATACCCTTTTTTATGCATGCCAATATTCTGCAAGCCTTTCTTGCTGCAGCTGGGCATTGAATGCTATTGCTGAGCCTGCGATCTACTAGGACCCCAAAATCTTGTTACACGCAGGTCCTTTTGCTCCCCCAGAGAGTAACTTTATTGCATATTTTTACCCCCCCCCTCCCAAGTTCATTACATTTTTCAATATTAAACCTCATCTGCCATATACTGTAACCACTTCACCCGGGTGGACGTCATATGACATCCTGGGAATTAAGGGCCAGATCCACAAAGAGCCGCCGTAACTTAAATATTCTGATTTAAGTTACACTGCCGCAAAATTTCTACCTAAGTGCCCGATCCACAAAGCTCTTACCTAGAAATTTTCGGCTGTGTAACTTAAATCCGTCCGGCGCAAGGCGTTCCTATTTTCATGGGGCGAGTCCCATTTAAATTAGGCGCGCTCCCGCGCCGGACGTACTGCGCATGCTCACGACGTCATTTTCCCGACGTGCATAGCGCGGTTTTACGTTACGCCGAGTTTTGTGAATCGCGCCGGGTAAAAAAAGTTGCGTCGAAAAAAAAAAAAGATACGGCGGGAAAAAAAAAAATTAAAAAAAAAAAATAACAGCGTCGCGGGTAAGAAGGGTCTACTTTTACAAGGTGTAAACAGTTTACACTTTGTAAAAGCAGCCCTAATTTTACACATGCAACTTAATACTTACGGAGAAAAAACGAAGCGTAAAAGCTTTGTGGATCTCCGTAAGTGCTAATTTGCATACCCGAAGCGGCATTTCGACTCGAAATGCCCCCAGCGGCGGATGCGGTACTGCATCCCTTACACATGTCGGATCTTCTGCCTATCTTTTGGAAACTGATTCTGTGGATCAGTTCCAAAGATAGAAACAGGGATACGACGGCGTATTAGTAGATACGCGGGCGTATCCCTTTTACAGTCGCCAATGCCATGTGAAGCAGAAGTAATATGAGGGTCTGTACACTTCTGCAGGCGTCAGAAGGGGGTCCCCCCTCCTCCTGCTGCCGCCGCTGCCAACCGTTGGCATTTGCTGCCTTACATAGAAAGAGAGGAACTGACGTAGTTTCAGAATGGGTCCGGTATAGAAGTGGTTAATTAGGTCTTTAGGTAAAGTTACTATTTCCTGTTTTGAAGTTATTTGGTTGCAACGTTTGTTCTTAGCTATGTTTGAATGAGTATTAGTAGGATGTAACTGTTAAAATAGTAATAGATAAATTAAATTGGATTTAGTTAAAAGTTCTTTTTAAGCCTGTCTTGTACTGAAAAAGGAAATAGTTATCCAGTGTCCGGCCAGAC